>NC_034593.1:87996398-88029535 GCF_900095145.1 Mus pahari
TACAGCAAGAAGGCAATCCCTGCTGCTGCTTCCTTGACCTTGGAATTCCCAGCCTCCCGGCTCAAGGAAATAAATCTCTGGGCTCTATAAATTATCCAGCCTTAGGTAATATGTTCTAACACGGACCAGGCTAGCCTCAAACTCACAGAGATCTGCCTGCCTCTGCCTCTGAGAGCCAGGATTAAAGGCATCCACCACCACCATGCAGCTTTGATTTGGCTTTTTATTGATTTTTATTTGAAATTACAGTTATTTGCTTTTTAGTTAACATAAACAATGATGGGATAATTAGGATTCTTATTTATTTATTTATTTATTTACGGGATTTGGGGTTTTGTTTTTCGTTTTTGAGACATAATTTTGCCGTGTGGCCCAGGCTAGCTCATTACACATATATGAACAGCAGGGTGCAAGCCTATAATATCAGTTGAGGCAACTGAGGGGGCTGAAGCAGGAAGATCATGAATTTGAGGCTAGACTGGGCTACGTAAGAAGATCACATTGCAGCACCTTACTGTCATAATTTAGAGAATCATATGTTAGTTAGCCCTATAAAATGTCTATTGTCAATGACAGTGAGAGAGATCACCCTCTATGATGAGTGTTTCTTTCTTTCCAGACAGAAAGTTCAGCTACTATATAGAGAGCAGGAGAGAAGCTTTGAAGCTTTAGAATCGTGTGTATGTGAATATGCAGATTTATTTTTGGTCAAAGTTCACTCACATTTTTAAAACATAATTACATTTGGGCTAAAGTTTCACTATATATGTATATGAATGTCTCTTGCTTCATCTTTTAATTTCCAATAATTTATTACGCATTTCTTAATAGAAACATGATCCCTTTAACTACTGTATAATGGAATCTTTGACTACATTTTCTTGCATAAACAGGGGTAGTACAATGAATGAAAGCAATTAAGTTTCTTTGAATAGGCAGACTCTGTTTTCTAGTTCACAGAGCCAGCCAACTCCGGAGCATGCCATACAAACCCAGCAACCCTTCCACTCTGACTTCAAAACTCTTGTAATCCGAACCCCAGTCCCATTCATAGGAGACTGAGGCCTAGAAAAGTCTCAGTTAGTTAAAGCCAAAGCAAAGACTGGAACCCACCATTGCCTTTCAGTTTGAATGATTAGTACTGGCATCCCACGGTGGGGTGGGGTGGGGGCACAGAGGGAGGAGCTAAAAATTCTATGTCAAAGACATGCTTACTTTAAAAATGGCAGCCATACAATCTGTCTCTTCCTTTGGAAACATTAATATGACAGATTTTCTTCTTGCTGTTGCTACATGATGAACACGGGACCTAATCTGCCGGGTGTTTTCTAGGCCAGAGTGGAGGAAGGGTCTGGGTTCAGGTGGAGCTAGCCGGCCCAGAGCATCCAGCCAACAGGCCCAGGCCGGACTCACCAATCTCCCTGCTGTTTCCAGCTAAGGCAAATAAATAAATATCCAAGAATGAAGAAACTAAGAAAAGGCAAAGATGAGCGCTCTGCAAATCCCTTTACTAGCCCAGCTCCTGAGTCACCTTTCCTCTGGCTCAGCCCAGCAGGTGTTGCCTCCAGCCTCACCCACACCGGTACAGATCAAGCAAAGACCTCAGGACAGAAACCTGGATTCCCACCATTTCTCCTGTGCATCAGTGCTGCATCTTCCTGCTCTGCTCAATCCTGTCCTGTCGATCCTATTCACTCCTGGGTTCCCCATCTCTAGCGTGCTCGCCAAACCTTCCCCAGTAATCGTCACTGGGTGACAAGCTCCCCTGACAGCGTAGATCTCCTGCCATGACCCCCAACCCTGTCCAGCGAACCGCGCACCAGCACCCTTGTACCACAGCACACTAGCACCCGAGCGCTGCAGCTTCCCCTGCTCCAGCGGCAGATGCTGGCCATGTCTTACCTCATCCAGGGTGCTGCCGAGGCTGCCTCCTCCTCCTCTGCCGCCACCGCCCAGCTCCCAGCCCGCTCTTGGGGTCGTCGTTCCCGGCTGGAGGACTGCCGTGGAGACTGGCGAGGTGCGTGGTGAGCCCAGCACGGCGGCGGCGCGTGGTTGCAAATGGACCCGCTGTCCGTGCGCTTCATGGTTCCGAGGCCTGGGCGCTGTGCCCTTGCTACGATCTCTGCTTGGTTTCTCTTGGTTTCACCGGCTGCCCGGGCGCATCCTCCCAGCGTGGAAGAGCATCCAACCCAGATGCTGCGGCTGTGGCGAAGACGCGGCCAGGTTCTGCCTCCCGCGAGGCTGTCTGCCAACTGCTCCGCCCAGGCGCTTTTGGTCCTTCTGCTGCACACGCAGCTGCCCTGCATCCTCTAGCATCTCCGCTTCGCTTAGTTCCCCATCTGTGACCTCAGCCTGGCACTATTGTCATTTCCAGACCTCACTACTGCCTTTTCGTTCTGTGCATTCCAATGTCACCTTCCCCAGTTTCTAAGCTTAAAGAAGTCCCTGACTGGAGAGATGGCCCAGCGGGTAAAGGCATGTTCTGTTAAACCCTATGTTCAGTCCTGGGAACCACATGATAGACTCTGACACCCTCAAGTTGTCCTCTGACCTTTACATATACTCTGTGTCACACACACACACACACACACACACACACACACACACACACACGCACTCATGCAGAGATCTAATAAAGAGATAAATAATAATGACTAAATAGACTGTGATGAGTTTTTAAAAGTTCCTCCTGTTCTCAAACCTCTAGACACTTTCTGAGAAGTCTCTCTCCTCTCCCTCCCTAAATTGGCCTTCCTTTTATAAATTTTTTTTTGGGGGGGGGGTTCAAGACAGGGTTTCTCTGTATAGCCCTGGCTATCCTGGAACTCACTTTGTAGACCAGGCTGGTCTCGAACTCAGAAATCCGCCTGCCTCTGCCTCCCGAGTGCTGGGATTAAAGGCGTGCGCCACCACGCCGGGCTTCATCCTTTTATAATTTAAACTGTCCCTTATTGCTGACTCCTGAGAATACTACTCCAGCTTGTTGGTTAGCCTCTTCTCTGTCCCATCTTCTAGAATCTTGTTTTGCTTGTTTGTTTCAGCATTTTCTTTGGTTATTGGAGACGGGGAGCACTGTCCTGAACAGCTGTTACCTTTTTCCAAGTTGAGATTTTCTGATGGTCATTTTCTAAGAACTCCTAACAAATAGTATCCACCATCAGTCCAAGTGAGTGCCGTCATCTAAAAACAAACAACACAACACACACACACACACACACACACACACACACGTGTGGTGGAGCAGACCTTTAATCCCCACCCCTGAAGGCAGAGGCAAGTGGATCTCCTTGAGTTTCAGGACAGTCTAGGTTATAAAGCAAGTTCCAGGACAGCCAGGGCTACATAATGAGACCCTGTCTCAAAATGAAACAAGTTACCCAGGCACACTGGCTTATGCTTGTGACCTCAACTATTAGGGAGGCAGAGGCAGGAGGATCGGAAGTTCAAGGCTAGCCTGTCTCAATACAAAATGAAATGGGACAGGGAGATAACCCATTGGTTAGCACTTATACACTGTGTGCAAGGTCCAGGTTCTGTCCCCAGCACCTACAAACACACAACCCATAGGTATACTAAAGCCTCCCTAGGTGGCCATTCCAGCAGCCTGCTTCTTATACTCCACATCTCTCCCCAAAGAACAGAGATGAGACAGTTTCCAGCAATGCTGAAAGCTTCTCCCACACTCTCGTATGCAGCACCAGGCTGCTAGGCAAGCAAAGTTTGTCTTTGTGGCTGGGCACTGTGGATGGAAAGGTTCTTAGGCAGCGGCCATGATGGACTCAACCCAAACAAAGCCCAACTTATCCTCACCGACCCTCCCCCTGAGTCCCCCATGGTTCAATGATCTGTTTTTGTTTTTTTTTTTTTTAATCTCAGCTCTATCAGCCACCCAGCTACCAGAGACGCAAGCCTGAATGTTGCCGGATATAGAGCTCTGGCGCATCCACACAGCCTCTGGTTCTTCGTCACCCAGCTTTATCTCTAATTGCTCCTCCCTAGCATGATTGCTGCTGCCTCCAGAAAATGAAGTTATCGATCGGGTATCTCATTGTCCTTTTGTTCAAGGGTCTTAATCTCCATCTCTCTGGCCTTTCCAATCTATCTTATCCGGGCTGTTTATCTTACCAGAGCATTTGAAGTGAAATCTTCTAGTCTGTATCTCCTTTTTCTCCTTGGGCACTAACTCCATCTGTGACCGACCCACATGTTATCCCATCCCCAAATGCCCTTCTGTCTTTGAGCCTTTTTCAGGCTTTCTCATGAAGTTTGCTTTATATGGAACCATTTGATGTCTATGCTCCCATCTGCGGCATATGCTTTACCTCCTGGTTTTCTGTAATGGGTTCCCATTTCATTCATGGAGTCGTGTATTAGACAAACCTTTTTACACAACACCAGCCAGCAAGATTGAAATGAAAACCACACAAGTTCGTTAACTTTAGAAAGTTAACACATAAAATAAGAACTAGATGTTTTCACGACTGGGATTTAAAGTGGATTCAAAGCTTATAAGGAGAAAAAAAAAGTGTCAAAGTAGGAGTGGCTCAAGGAGAGAGCCTAATATGCGTGAGAACCTGGGTTTGACTCAGAACAAAGGAAGTTAGCATAAGGAAAGTAGTAATTTGTGAATGCCCACTTTAAAAAAATAAAAATCTCAGCATTACTAGATAAAAATGAGAAAGTGTGGTACCATAACATTTTGTCCTGATCACCTCCACTAAGAATCTATTACAGGATCCTAAGGTAAATTTGAGAAAGGGCTGATGGGACCAAGTTACAGGTTATTTGCTTTCCAGAGCTGTTTGGATTGCTAGCCCTTAGTACTGTTTCAGTTCCCCAGAAATTGTTACACATCTGGGGAAGAGGGACACATCGAATTGCTTCATGGCCCTGTTTCTGTATTCACCTAGTCCTTCGGCACTCTTGAATGGGTTTAGAAAGGAGGGGTAAAGGGCAATTGTGTGAGCGTGACCCTGGCAGCAGGGACTGACTTGAGGACAAAAGACAAAATAACCCGAGAAAGACAAGAAATAATCTAAGTGTATAAAACCAAATCCAAATAGTCTAAAATTATGCAAGAGTAAAGGTTCATGATGCAAGCATCCAAATGTCAACTGAATCTCTACTGACTCATTTTCCCCACAACATATACGCTACCGGAAGCTTAGGAGATGGCTTCGTGCATAAGGATGACAGCACAGGCTCAGATCCCTAGCACCTGTGTCCACCCAGCATGGCAGCAGGCAAGGGCTGTGCTGGGCCGGCCTCACCCTGCCTTTCCTGCACTCAAACTCCCAGTCTTCTTGCATTTGACAGTTGCTCGGTCAAAAACCACATCCCGCGTCTAAAGACCACACCAGATGCATTGCCCACATCTATTTTTAGAAAATTTCCCCTCAAGGAATTTAGTTCCAAGGCCAAACACTGACACTGACATCCGATTTCTCGGGTTCCACTCCAGGATTCTGCGCAACCATTTCCTAGAGCCTTCTGGGTTAACCCTAAAGGCGGTGAGCAGCGGGGCTGAAACTGGATTTGCATGGCTTATCCACAAACGGCTAATGAACCTTCCCCATTACACGGCTCTAGATTTATAAATAACATATTTTGATCATGGCTTAGGATTCTGAATACTTAGACTTTGGTTCTGCTTGGTGATGGTTTTTGCCTAATACAAAAATTTAAAAGAACAAAATTCCATAATTCAAAAAGGCAATGCCATATTTTCCATACTTGAGGCAGATAAGCAGTTCAGTGAAATGTTAGTAACTCCAAAACAAGGAAGTATTAGAACTTCTGACTCCAGCAAAGATGGGGTAAGCATATCAAATTAACCCTCTCACTGTGAGAAAAGGATTTGAAAAATATACAGGAAGTAACAATTGTACATGAGACCTGCATCCAGTTTAATGCGGGATCTTTATTTGAAGGCATCAAAATGTGTCCAGTACAGATAGGACATGAACCTATGGTTCTTAAGCTGTGCTTCGTGAGCACTGTGGTTATGCTGGGCTTTCCATCTTTAGTGGATTTTTAACACTAGGTACAAGATAACAAAGTCCAGGTAAAAGACATCAGCCATCTCCAGGAAAAGTTCAAATCTCGGGGCAGTCAAAGTGGGTGGACTGCAGAAAGCTCCCAGGAAGGGAGAAAGTTCAGAAGAGCCCACCCATGGAGATTACAATCCTCACTAAACTGGGGGCGTACCTCGAGACTAAACTTGGCCTGCACAAGACAAGACACCAAGGAATCCACCAGAAGACTCTAGTCAGAGTGTAACGAGCTAAGCAGTGCTTTAGCTCCCAGCAGAAGCTGCACTTCAAGCCTTAAGATACAGAGACACCCGCTCTTGCAACTGAGACCACAAAAGGGAAGACCGTACTCTGGGAATCTGTGGGGGGGAGGGGAAATGTAACTCGTTAAAGGCAGAGAATACCAGCCGAAGCCCCTCTGCTTCTGTATCAGTGTCCAAACCCAATATAAAATTGTGAACCGTGTTAAAAGTCAAATCCAAATGATTAAATGACTAACAGAAGGTTCTAATCAACTAAGAGTCAGATATCAGAGTTGACAGGGAGCTTAAATAACTAGGCTTAATGCGCTTATAAAACTAGGAAGATAAGATGTGCCAAAATGCAAACATGGACAATTTGTTTCAGTATATAACTGAAAAGTATGATGATGGTGGTGATGGTGTTGATGATGGTGTTGATGATGATGTCGCTGCCGCCAGACTCTCTAAAACTGTAAGTAACTGGAAACAGGAATCTGTGGTGGCTTGAGTGAGATGTCCCAATTGTCTCAGGCATTTGGATACTTCCAGTTCATGGCACTGTTTGAGCAGATTGAGGAGGCGTGGCCTCGCTGGAGGAAGTATGTCACTGGGACAGGCTTTGAGAGTCTAAAGACTCCATGGCCTTTCTAATTAGCTCTCATGCTTTCTGTTAACGATGTGAGCGCCTCGGCTTCTGTTCCCGGCCCCACACCTTCCATGCTTCTCTGCCATGATGGGCTCCCCTAAGCAAACCCTTTTTTCTGTAAGTTGCCTTGGCCGTGGTGTTTCATCACAGCAGAGAAGAGTAGCGACTGCAGAACCCTTTGTTTCCTAATGGTGTGTCCAGCAGAAGTCAGGATCCGTGGTCTGAGTGATAGCCCCATCTAAGATGAAGGAGAGAGGCTACGAAGAGAGCCGGGGACCAGCTCAGCACAGTTAAAACATCCAACGGATATGCAATTTCAGTACCCAAAAGAGGAGAGAGAATGGTGTAGAAGCAGTATTTGGGGACATCAAGACCGGTGTCTTCTACATGTGACAAGGGAACATGGACCTCTCAGATGCTGGAATTTCAGGAAACTTCTAGTCAGACAAGAGAAGGGTGTCTGTCAGAAGTAGTAGAGGCCGTTTCAATTCATAAATGCGTTGAAGACAGCTCTCCAGTTGAAACAGACCGTTTGACCATGCAGCTGGTTTCATATACCACAGAGTTCCACAGCACCGGGCGTTGTGTGTGAGTTCCTGGGCAGGGGACAAGCTTAGGGGAGGGGCTAGAAATGTTGGGGGGAGAAGAGCATGGGAAACTGTGTCGCTAACATCACTAACTGGCACTATCTGTCCAATCTGCTCTGAAATTTGCCAGAAATAAGGAGACCTCGGGGGCTGGTGAGATGGCTCAGTGGGTAACAGCACCCGACTGCTCTTCCAAAGGTCCTGAGTTCAAATCCCAGCAACCACATGGTGGCTCATAACCATCCATAACAAGATCTGACGCCCTCTTCTGGAGTGTCTGAAGACAGCTACAGTATACTTACATATAAGAAAGAAAGAAAGAAAGAAAGAAAGAAAGAAAGAAAGAAAGAAAGAAAGAAAGAAAGAAAGAAAGAATAAGGAGACCTGGGGGAGTGGGAAGTAGTGGGCTTGATTATGGTGACTGGAAATCAAAACCAAAGTCTTTTAGGCCATATAGTTAACAAGTGTTTCCGTCATAATATCAGATGCTAAAAAGCTGAAAGACCCCACTTGCAAAAATAAGATTCTAGAAAGGATAATTTTAAAATTATTTACATGACATTTATTTGCAGGCCATGTGTGTATTTTAGAGGAAGAGCAAACGTTCAGCATGCACAAGGCATTAATTATAATGAAATTATCATAATAAAATAATATATTTATATTTATTATTATGCAGAGAGACATTATATTTTCAAAAGAAGATTTACTGAAGAAACAAAATGGTAGACACGTCATAGTACACTTAGTAAGATAGGCAGGCAATCACAACAAGTTTTGCAAGCATGGACACTTGGGCAAGCATACGCATATGAGAGCTATGAGCAATCACACTCAAAAGTAGGGGAAAGGTTGACAAGATGGCTCAGCGGGCGAGGGCCCTTGCTGCCAAGCCTGATGACCTCAGTTCAATCCCTGGGACCCACACGATGAAAGGAGAGAACTGATCCCCTCGGTTGCTCCTCTGACCTCCGAGCGCATGCCATAGCACAGGTGCATGTGCTAGTGCTTGCTCAAGCATGTGCTCTCATGCACATCCACTATTATAAACAAACATGTGAAAGGTGAAACGCACACCTATGTGTGCATCGTGTTTTTTCTTTAAAAGATGTGTTTGTTTCGATATATGGTTGTTGGCTCGCATGTGTAACTGTGCACCACATGCATGCAGTGCCCATGGTGGCCAGAAGAGGGCACCATGTCCCAAGAATTGGAGTGACAGACTGTTGCCACCACCCCCCCCCCCATATAGGTGCTGGGGATTGAACACAGATCCTCTGGAAGAGCAGCCAGCTCCTAATTACTGAGCTATCTCTCCAGCCCAGAATCCTGCTTTTTAATTACAGCCATCTGAAATGCTGTGAGGAAAAAAAATCTAAACATTTGATGAAATTCATCAAAAACCCTAACAAAAAAATCACTCTGTATGTAGAGGGATATTTGAGAGCACACACGCAAACACAGTGAATAAATATATTTTTAAAATTACTTATTTTATTTTTGAGATTATAATATAATTATATCATTTTCACCTTCCCTTTCCTTTCTCTAAACCCTCTCATGTACCCCATCTTGCTCTCTTTCAAGTTCACAGCTTCTTTTATCATTGTTGTTACACACACACACACACACACACACACACACACACACACTCCTAAATATGTAAATACATCCTGCTCAGCCTGTATCATGCTACTTATGTGTGTGTGTGTGTGTGTGTGTGTGTATGATTTGTAAAATTTAAAAAGATAGACATTGGATCATATAACATCCACCCCTGCCCCCCCAAAAGAATACAGAGATAAAACTTCTTCCCAGCTAAAGGCTGGCAGAGAAGGAACATCTGGCCCAGATCTCAGCTGCTGAGATCACCATGACAACACAGTAGGCCAAGGTAGGCGAAGAGATCAAGATCACGTCCACCTCCTGGAAAGGCTTAGGTTCTCCTGTGGGCTCTGTTGTACCTGCTCATTTAGAATCCAGTGAGATGCTTACTACTTCTGTGTAGTAAGCAGCTGTCGTCCCATCTGGGGAAAGCCTGTTGTTGTTTGTTTCTTTATTTTGGTTTTTTCAGACAAAGGGGTAAGCCTGCCTATTTGGGGGGGAGTGAGATATTAGCAATACCTTTGGGTTAACACAGATCTAAATCCATTTCCCCTGCTTAGTTTGACATATAACGAAAGTTGTGTTGATCTGGGCACACACCTGTAACACCAGCATTTGGGAGGCTGAGGCACAATCTTCAAGTCAAGACTAGCTTGGGCTGCATAGTGAGATGCCTTGTATAAATCAGGCAAGCAGGCAAGCAGCAAGCAGTCAATCAATCAGTCAATCAATCAATCAATCAATCATGCATTGAGAGGTATCAATACTTCTCAGATTAACTCTTTTGTTTATTTTTCAATTTTAAAAAAGTAAGTATTATCATGTCTTAATCACCTAAAATTCTAGCTCAATTTTAATATCATTTTAATATCTGTAAGAAGTGACAAGATACACAAACAGATCTTTTAACATGCTTTTTAAAATGTGCAAGGGTGTTTTGCCTGTATGTAGGTCTGGGAACCATGTCTGTTCATGGTACCTTTGGAGGCCGGGTCCTCTCTGCGAGAGCAGCTGGTGTCCTTAACCTCTGAGCTATCTCTCTGGGAGCTGCTTCTAAAACTGGGATTTCGGTTATGGCTGTCCAAGGGCTTTGAAGAAGGCCACCATAGAGGAACAGTGCATAGAACTTTGTATCTGGCTGGGACCACACTCCCTAATGACCATGAGAGAAAAAAGAGAGTAGGTGTGGCTGAAAGATACAACCTCAAGATATCAAAAAGAAATTACTCAGAAGTAATTTAGTAATTTCAGCCGCACTAAACCACTAGATGAGTAAAGACTGTGGAATAAAAGAAACAGGAGCTGGAAGACTTGGAGACAAGCAGGCAGGCATCTGAGGAGGCTACTGAGTCATTAGCAGTTGAGATGGGAACTTGGGGCTCTAAGAAGCCACTAAGTCCTCTGAGACCAGGAAAGCAGAGACTAGGACCTAAGGACAGAAGAACGGGTACATGGAGGAATCTACCATTCGACTCCTTAATAATTCACGCTGAGGCAGGGGAAGCAATAGGGTTAGTTGGCTGGGGGTGGGCCTGCAGTCAGAGGACAGAGACAGGGCCAGGTAGAATGTGACCCCTGTCAGCAAAGCTTCGTAGTTTGTTTCATTTCTCCTCTACATAAGCCAGTGTCTGTTAGTGCTTACAGTAATTGAGCAGTAAATATTTACTTGTCACTAGTCGGAAGCATGAAAGAAATAGATAGAGAACATGCCTTTGTTTGCTATGAACTGGGTTGTATAGAGCCAGTGAGGATTTTCTTCAGCCTTTGAGACATATCAGTCATTCACCAATATTACAAACACGGAAACGGTGGTAGGCTCCAGGTCCTGTGCCCTAAGGGCTAACTCTTCCTTCCTTCCTTCCTTCCTTCCTTCCTTCCTTCCTTCCTTCCTTCCTTCCTTCCTTCCTTCCTAAGATTTATTTATTTCTTTTATGTATATGAGTACACTGTAGCTGTCTTCAGACACACCAGCAGAGGGCATCAGATCCCATTACAGATGGTTGTGAGCCACCATGTGGTTGCTGGGAATTGAACTTGGGACCTCTGGAAGAGCAGTCAGTGCTCTTAACCACTGAGTCATTTCTCCAGCCCCCAGCTAACACTTTCTTTACACTGTTTAGAGGCTTGTAGTGCAAAAGGCATGTTTGTTTGTTTGTTTGTTTGTTTGACGCTGAAGTTCAGCCTTTCTTTGGGGTCTGCCAAACCCCTTTATCAACCCAAGAGACGAGTGGTCTGGCCCTGCTTTCTCCTTTGTTTCCCCGACAAAGCAAAGACACCAGGTAGACCCCACAGCTGTCTTCTAGAAGGCGGAGGGCAGCTTTGCTTTGGTCCAGTATCTGAACCATGCTATTGTACGCGGCAGTGATTTTAAACAGGGGCTCCCACCTGGCCTACAGCACATGCTTCGTTTCTTTTGCCATTTCCACTTCAGTGAACAGAGGGATTGTGTAAATGAGATTGTAAGGAGCTTTAGCCAGGGAAGGCAATTCAAAGTAGCCTGCGCTTAATGACCAGTATAGACTGGTGTCGCTGCAACCCCAACCCCAAGCCATGATACACCCCCCAAAGCCCCACACACACACACCGCACACCCACACATACACCCTGTATACTCAGAGTCTGCAATGCCTGGAGGCATCTCCAAAGGGGGAACACAGACCAAAAATAATAACACAACACAACACAACACAACACAACATAACTGAGTTGACTGTCACGGAAAAGGACCAATCAGAACAAAAGTCATTATGTAGGCCAGAATTCAACGTTCTTTTGAGGTTACATTTAGAAGTGGAGACTGAAAAGTGAGATACTCAGCCTGGGAACCATGTACTAATCTGTAAGAAAGTGTTCTTTAAAAAAAAAAAAAAAATCATGAAGAGGCACTAGTGCGTATGGGTGGGTAACATGCTGAATTGACTACACAACTGTCCTGCTCTCTTTGATACCACCTGGAAATATCTGTTATTGCTCTAATCAAGTCTTCTGCCATAGAAGCTTAATATATATTCATTTAATTTGGGTATATGCATTGTTCAATTGCTTGGTATGTTTCAAGAATTTTCTAGCATGGCTAGCTGTGCGTCATTCCCCTGCCTCTCCTCATTCCCACTGCCAAGGGTCTAGAATTGGACTCATTTCATAACTTTGTGTGTTGTCAGGTTTTAGGCAGGTGAAGGGTAAACATGAACTTCAGCAATTTGAATATTCTCTCTCTCTCTTATTTTTTTTTATTCAGTGTAAAATAGTCAAGGAGGGCCTTCCCTGGCTCTAGCACAGAGCTGGTCATCACTACACGGTTGTGTGTTGCTCAAAGGGTCAAAGATCAAGAGCTTGACATCACTAACAGATGTGAACAATATAATGTGCATCGAGTTGGAAGCAAAAGTGACTCAGATTTCAGAGTTCCTAAGGTCTGAGGATCTGATCAGATGCCATACTAGCTTTTCCCGGTTGCCCATTGAGCACCCTAAGAAGACCACACCTTCCCTTGAAATAACAATTCCAATGTCTGAGGGCACAAGAATCATGCTGTGCACTTAAAAGGAAAACATAGGGGTACAAGAAATGCTTGGTAGAAGGCTGGAGATGTAACTCAGTGGATGAGTGTCTGCCTGGCTTGTGCAAGGCCTGGGTTGGCTCCTCAGCACTGGGCATGGGGTGGGGTGGGGCAGGACTTGACCCAATAGAGAAATTTTGTAACTAAAATCAACCCCAAGAAGCCTAAGCAAGAGGCGTGGGATTTATCATGAAGAAACAATGATAAATGGCAAATGATCGTGAAAAGACCATAATTAACCTACTGTTTTCTGTGCTAACATAAAATTTAAAAATTTTAAAAAAGGATTTAAAACAAGCATTGGCATCTGAGAAACACTCAGGCAACATGCACATAGGCCTTGAAAAGCTGAGAGCACAGACTGAAACAAACCCAAGGAGCAGCTTCTCTGAACATGCCTCCCACTGTGTCCATAGGCTTCTCTGAACATGCCTCCCACTGTGTCCATAGGCTTCTCTGAACACGCCTCCTACTATATCCACAGGCTTTCCACCTGCACCCAAGCTCTCTGAAATAATGACACTGAGATTGAAATATCTATGAATAATTATTCATAAATATCGCCTAAGCCAAAAGCTTTGACTAATTTCTGTTAGCTCATAAGTCAATCAACCCACTTATTCTAGTCTAAGTCCTGCCACGTGGTTAGTTATCTCTCCATCAGCGGTCAGGCGAATCTCTTCCCTTGCCTCACTGTATCCTAGAAATCCCTCTCCCCTCTGGGACTCCTATTTCCTGTCTCAGCCAATAGGCCAACAGCAGTCTACTGGCAGGTGATGCTTCCACAGGAGAGTCTCTCTACATTCTCTGCTTTGCTCTCGCTGTTCCCCGGACCCACATGGCCATAGCCTTATTGCCAATATTTGTGTCATTATTCCCTATTACTAAAATTATTCTATCGGGATCAATGACAATTATTTGAGATCGTGGTAGAAGACATATCATTGTTGAGTGGAAGAAAGAAGTTAGAGATAGAGGTCTCTGTAGACTATTCTAAATATATTATGATTCTACCAAATAAGGCATTATACACGCCAAAACTGATTTCCACTCCACATTGGTTCAGGTTGCCAAATGCTAGGTGTGAGCTGTGACAAGCAAGAGAGGATGTGATTGTAGATACAAGGCCAGCATAGGTGAGTTCTAGGCCAACCAGAGCTGCACAGCAAGACACTGTCTGGAGGAGAGTCATTTAGTTAAATGTTTAGATAATCATAAGACACTAACTATAATCATTTAGCAAAGAATAGTTATTACTAATGTAATAAGTATGTTTGTATAATTTCTCTTTCTTTCTTTTCTTTTCTTTTCTTTTCTTTCTTTTCTAAGTTTACAAAACCCCTCTACTTCCACGTTCTTCTCATTTAATATTCACAAAAACCCTCCTGAGACCAAGAATATCCCTATCTCATTGATGAGGACACCAAAGAACAGAGCTGAGGACTCTTCCTTACCTGTGATTGCCTAGAGGTTGCTTCAAAAGCAAGTGAAAACCCAGTTACTGGAAAGCCTATACCATGACAGAGGCAGCCAAGAACCTAGACTTGGGGAGGCTGAATGGTGTATGTGATTCCCAAGTCCTGTACTTCTTCATTTGTTCATATATATATATATATTGCTGATCTTTTTTAAAAGTTTCATGTGTGGGGGTGGTTTACTTCCACTCCTGCCTGTGCAGCATGTGCATGGAGAGGCTGGAGAGACCAGAAGAAGGTGTCAGATTCCTCTGGAACTGGAGTCACTGATGGTTGTGAACCACCATGCAGGTGCTGAGTTGAACTCCGGTCCTCTGAAAGAAGAGTCAGAGCTCTTGATCCCTGAGCAGTCTCTCCAGCTCCTATTTGCTGATCTCTTACCACAAACTGTTTAAGAACTTTGTGACAGTATAAACACCCAGACCAGAAAAACCATCAAGAAACGAATCTCTGCCGAGACATACACAAATTATAAAATATTATACATAAAATTTTCTGTAAAAATAAATAAATAATAAATCTGAAAATACATAACTTTACAGTTGTTTCATACTCCATTCGTCTAAAGTTCGTTCTCGGTCACCTTTCGAGCCCTGCTAAGCTTGAGTGCCACTCCTCTTCCAGAGACACCACTTAGTGAAAACAAAAATTCACAAACGTGGGCGGGACTTGGTCGGAGGAATGACCGCGGAACGAAAGTTCCGGTGGTTGTGGTTCTCGGTGGGAAGCCAATTGGAAGGACCGGTAGTGGAGAGCTCCGAAGCCGTTTCCGGCCACCTCAGCGGGAAGCGGAGACGCCAGCGGCTCGCTGTTGGGGAGCTTAGCCGGAGGTGTAACCGGCCACCGCGGGAGAAGAAGGGGCACTGACTGAGGCGGCCTGGTCTCCGTAGCCAGGAAGATGGTGCTGCTGACGATGATCGCCCGTGTGGCGGACGGCCTTCCGCTGGCCGCCTCGATGCAGGAGGACGAGCAGGTAAGCTGCTGCCGGAGCCCGAGCTCGCCCTGCTCCCGGCGATGGATCCCTCCCTCGGACCAGTGAGACCCTAGCGACCTCACAGACTCTCCTTCCCCCTCCTCTCCAGAGCGCTTTTGCCGTTTGCTCCGGAAGAGACTCCTTGTGAGAAGAAATCTCTGTGGAAGGAGTTAGAGTTATGGTGTTAGCTGTTCCTCTACACAGAAGCCCCGGAGAAAGCTCATCTAGGTTTAATTTGATCACCCAGTTTGTGATGACTTGTTAGGGACCTTCTTAGAATTCAGGACTTTTCTTTTGGGCAGCTGTTAAGGCTGCTGACTAATACATCTGGGGAAGACAAACCTTTGGTTTCTTCACCTCGCTTTCCTGTAGCACTTGATCCTTGACCTAGCGCGATGACATATTTTGATAGTGGATGAGGTAATATTGCCACTTACAAAGTTGTCAAGGTTCAGTAAAGTGCCTACTTTCACGGTGATGCCTGATTTTTCTCCTGCTCTAATAAAGTATATTATTCAAATGAGCCCAAGAATATGATCCGAACAAAGGAGATTGGGGGCGGGGAGCCTTAGAGAACACTTCCTTTGAAAAATATTTTCCCTGTGAGGAAAAATATTTTCCCTGCGTGGGGTAGAGATGGGCAAAATCGATCAGTTGCATTGAATTCTAATGGAGGACGGGGACCAAAGTGGGTTTGAAATGCTACTCAATATTAGTGAGCCCCTCTGCTTTGAAATTTTTTCTGAAAAAAATCGTGGATTCTTTCTTAATTTTAAACTTGGTATTTATTTGATATTTGTCTGCCAAATGGGTATGTTTCATTGATAAGAAGTTCTCCACAGAAGTGTTTGGTTTGGTTTGGTTTTTCTGGCTGTGATTCTATCATTTCCCTGTATTAACTTTGATTTTAAATAATAAGCCTTTCCGAACCTTCAGTGTCAGCAGAAGCGTCAGTCTCAGACTCCGTTTTCCCATCATGATAGCAGACAGAATGTCATACCCAGCCTCCTACAGAACAGCACTGTCCTGAGAGTGCCGAGGGCGCTCTGGTCCTCCTCATACCACCCATGTCAGAGTGTGTGCTCTTACTGGCCTTCACAGAGGCCGTTAGGCTTAAAGTCACATCGCTAACACATAGTGGAATGTGCCCTGGGTTGGTGCTGGTGCTGGTGCTGTGCTGTGGGGTGGGTCTGTGTTTATCAGGGACTGTTCCTGTTTGGAGCTGGATGACACTTTGTTGGGAGAGACTGTCCTGTGCCTTGTAGGGCATCTATCCTTGGCCTCTACTTCCAGGTGGCAGTAGCACAATTCCTGTCCCACTACTTATAGACATTTCCAAAAGTTCCTTTAGGGACAAAGTCAGTCCAGGTTGAGAATCGCCGGTTTCAGTAATCAGTATTTTATTAAGTAAGCTATTGTTTTTAAAAATCAGTATCAGTTTGGCTCTAGACCAGAACCTTCATTCCTAATCGTT
The DNA here is from genome assembly GCF_900095145.1 of Mus pahari. Lineage (NCBI taxonomy): Eukaryota > Metazoa > Chordata > Mammalia > Rodentia > Muridae > Mus > Mus pahari. The sequence goes on from NC_034593.1 coordinate 88,012,992, forward strand.
ATTCTGTACTGTCTTGTTTAAGACTTCTTACTAATGTATTCACTTCTTACTAATGTAGAAATAACTTTTAAAAAAGAATTGGGACAATTTCTAGCTAGAGCTTGCCTTGAACTGATCCCTCTCCCTTAGCCTTTCGAATGCTAGAGTTACAGGTGTAGCCCACCACACCAAACTCAGAAATAGCTTGGAAGACATAGATTTTCTTGACCAAATAGTCTTATATTAGTACTCTAATTGTCTAAGCCAAAGTAATTCATATACTTTTAACTATTTGTACTGGTACAACTTGAGTTGTCTTTAGATATTTACTAGGTTGCCAGTCCCTGTATAAGCTCTTAACTGCCTTATTCCTGAAGATGACTGGTATTCAGCTAAGGCAGTAGGAGAGTAATATTCACATATAATATAGACAGTGTGTCTTATACAGTGTTGGCTGCTTACCTAGTAATTTATGCTTAGGACAGGTGGAGAAACAGCCTTCTCTTCACAACCCCAGACTTGCTAACTAACTGATAATCTTGTCCCTTTACTTCTCTTTTTTTCTTTTCGCTATCATGACGTTTTTCCTTTGCACTTTCTTTTATCTACCTTTCTATTCTATCTCAAAAGTATTGTATTTGTGTTAATTCTGCACTAGTTCTGGAAGGGCAGTTCAGATTTGGAAAAAGTGTTGGAGCTACCAGGTAGATGGCAGGCGCTCCAGAAAAACAAATGACCTACCTGCTTTGCAGCTGAGCCTCCTAGCACCCTTATCATGTCAGGGCGCTTACTGTAATCCCCTGTAGAGGAAAATGGCTGCTTCTTGATTCTTGGTCCAACTGGCCTTTGACCGGCTGAGACTATCAAGGGTTCATCAATGATAAGACCTAGCTAAATATTCTTAGAAAATGCTAGTGATCTTTGGCAATACTGATGTAGGAAGTGGGTAATAATGGAAAGGGGACTCTGATGTACCTTCATAAGGTCCTCCATCATCCATGATGTCCATGATGGGGTGGAACTTGGCCGTCCTGCTCCTGTAATTAACTTCTCACCCATGCCTGTTAAGTAAACTTGGTATGCTCATTGGTTTGTAAAACAAAACCCAAACTGAAACATTCTTAGAAAGGTAAAGGGTGATATTTGGTAGGTGGCACTAGTTGTCCACTAGGCCTAGGCAAGATGGGAAAGGCCCTGAGGTTCTGAGGAAATCACTGTCTTGTAACTTCTGTAATACAAAGACGATCTTCACGATAGTGGATAATCTTGTTTGCTTCATGGCAAATCCAGCTGTTCTCACTCTTCATTATTGGGTCACTAACATATCCTATAGAGGTTTGCTCTCTGTATGAAGTGGCAAGCACAAGCAGGGCATCTAGGTATTTTTAGCTGGGTTAAGTGACTGTGAGCCCTTTGTGACTTTGACATTGAAAGCAAGCTGTGTCTGTCTGTCTGTAAAGCACTGGTTAGGTTTTTTGTTTGTTTGTTTGTTTGTTTGTTTGTTTGTTTTTTCGAGACAGGGTTTCTCTGTGTAGCCCTGGCTGTCCTGGAACTCAGAAATCCGCCTGCCTCTGCCTCCCAAGTGCTGGGACTAAAGGCATGCGCCACCACGCCCAGCTGGTTAGGTTGTTTTTGACAGGTCTTCCTTAGTTCCCACACAGCTCGTGAGCTTTTCTTGTGAATTACATGATTGACAAGCCTTTGTTTAGAAGGTGGATCTACTGTTGAAACAGTTTTAATCATGGAAGTGGAGTGTCACAGTGCTTGAAGAGGGGCTGTATGTGGTCAGATGATCCAGGCCAAATCCTAGCTCTTCCCTTTCTAGCCCCATCGTGTCCTTGGCAAAATATGGTTTCTAAAATAGAATATTGGCATAATAATTCTAATCACCTCCTAGAGTAACTATGGTGATTGTGATGTAAAGTGTTGGGATTAGTTCTGCACAGAAATGAGTATTAACTTTGTTTATTTTTGAAGTGTTTTTCTAAATTCTAGCCTGTCTTTAAATTTACAAACCAAAATTGCACATAGTACTCTTTGTGCAAAGATTCAGTGAACAGGGATGGATGAATGATTTTATACTATAAAATTAATCCATGCTATTTAGAAAGGTTGGAGACTTATATAACCAAAAGTCCAAAATGCTAACGATGCTTATTTTCAGTAAATCTTTACTCAAGATAGTCTCATAATCTTCCCCTCCCCCTTCTTCCTCCCTCCCTGTGTGTGTGTAAAATTAATGCCTTACACTGTAAGACCAACTTAATTTTTCCATTTAACAGTTGTACATGTTGAACATTTTCTCACACCATTAAATATTTTAATGGCTACCTAATAGTCTATTATGTGAATATGCCAGAAAAATCATTATTTAGCCAAGACGGTTTTGTTCTTAGGAATGATAATGCCAGCTGAACCAGCATTAGTGATGGCTGTCATACTGTAATCTCTATGTAGACTTGTCCCAGTGCACGCCATTACCTTTCTTCCTTAGCACATTCTGAAATTGTAGCATGCTTCCAACCATTATCTTATAATCGGTATGACTTTTAGTTTTGTTCTGTCAGGCTGTAGTAATACTTACATTATGCCTTGTGAAGTTGGTTTATTTGATTGGCAAGATTGTGGTTTTGTTTTTGTTTGTTTGTGGATTGGGTTTTCTTCAGCTTTACCTTTAAGGTAAGGTATTCATCTGCTTTTAGCAATTGGAAACAATTGTTTTATTGGTTTAGGAATGGAGATTGCACGTAAGTATTTTTTAAGATCCCTACATGATTCCAGTGTGAAGCCAGGGTTGACAAGCATATATGTTGATCTTCATTATCACTTTATAACACTTCCAGCATTAGTTGGGTACATGTGCTGTTGTGGGTTCAGATCTCTTCATACTGTATAATGGCATGATGAAACAATTAGATCGATAAATACAATTCACATGTCATAATAGGATATTGTACATTACTTCTTAGTGACTGAAAGCATATGACAATATTTACAAACATGTACTTACTGACCAGTCATGGGTGGGTGCGTGCATGCATACTGCTTAATATGATAATGCCAATATAATGTTGTTATATGGTAATAGTTATTATAAGGTAATGTTTAATGTATGAATTGATATAATATCCACTTACATATATACATACATTGACAGAAAAACATTTTCTCAAATGAATAGTCTTTGTGTGGTACAGGGGCCGATCTGGCTTTCTGGAATTTCATACAGGGACATCACCCTCAACCATTAGCACTCCATCATCATGACTGAGCATCTCCCAAAGGCTGCACTTCCTTCCATCAGCTTGATGGTGAAATGCCATAAGCTTACAGGTCTGGGCAGTAGAGACCTTCAAGCCATAGCTAGCAGAGCGTCCTCTTTCTCAGGGAGAGAGTGGATTAGCAATGTATGCTGTTTCTCATTCTTCATGTACTGCCTTTCTCTTTTGAATCTAGTAGGTAAGGTATGATGTTTATCCTTTCAAAATGATGCGACTATAGAATATCCCCTCCTCTTCTTTTTAATAAATTGTTCAGGGAGATACATCCCAACCATTTGAATGTTGTCCTTTTTGTCTGGATCCCTCTTTATTCCAGCTTGCTACCTACACTGGAGAACTGGATAGATTGATGTAATAAAGGATAGCTGGATAGTTGCCTCACTAACTGCAGGGGCAGTGTTCGTGGGGGTTTTCAAGCACAGGCATGCGCATACAGTCTTACTTAAATGCTCTTCCATTTTGTGGAAGGTTCTGTTGATAATCCAGCATTTAAAAAGACTGATGAGATTGATTAGGATTTGGTTCTCAGAACTCTCTCCAGAGTGTGTGCAGAATGGTGTTATGAGATATCTAATAGTAAAAAGCATACCAAGTACCTTGCATATAGTTGACATGCACACGTTTCCTTCTTGGCAATTACATGTTGGGATCTTGGAAATACTAGGAATTAGGGTTTCTCATTTGTTCTAAAAGTAAGACGTTTTATTTTTCTTTATTGAAGTAAATCTTAATAACTGCTAAATAAAGGATCTTATTTACCTAATATTCTTGTGATGTTATAATCCTTCTAACTGATATAGCTTTGTGTGGTGTGTGTTAAATTTTTCAATGAAGCTATCTTTTTTCAGTCAGGCCGGGACCTTCAACAGTATCAGAGTCAAGCTAAGCAACTCTTTCGGAAGTTGAATGAACAGTCCCCTACCAGATGTACCTTGGAAGCAGGAGCCATGACTTTTCAGTGAGTATATCTCTGATGTGTGTGTGTGTGTGTGTGTGTGTGTGTGTGTGTTCATTTAAGTATGAAGCACATTTATGTAATACCTTGTAAGAATATCACAGTAGGGGCTGGAAAGATGACTCACTTACTTCTCTTATAGCGGACCTCCGGTTCAGTTCCCAGAACCTATACAATCACTTGTATTTCTAGCTTTAAGGCATCTGATACCCTCTTGTAGCCTTCAAGGCTACCTCAACTCACATATATAACGCCCCTCCCATACAGACATATATACTCTATTTTTAAATGTGCATTTAGAAATAAATGAACATACCCATAGTTTTTAAATCCTTAAAAAAATAGTAGTGTGTTGTTTTCTTGTGTGATTGTGTGTGTGTGTGTGTGTGTGTTTGTGTGTGTGTTCACGTGTGTTTACATGTGTGCATGTGCCGCTAGTGCCAGAAGACAACCTCGGATGTCATCCTCAGACTACATCCACCTTTCTCTTTGCTTTTCACAGCCATCTCTCTCTCACTGACCTGGAACTTGAAAGTAGGCTAAGCCAGCCGGCCAGTGAGCCCCGGGGGTCCCTGCTGGTCTCCTCCGCCAGTGCTGGGGTTATAAATGTGTCATCACACCTGGAACTCTTTTTTTTAATATTTATATATATGTCTGTTTATTTTATGTGAGAACACTGTTGCTGTCTTCAGACACACCAGAAGAGGGCATCCAATCCCATTACAGATGGTTGTGAGCCACCATGCGGTTGCTAGGAATTGAACTCAGGACCTCTAGAAGAGCAGTCTGTGCTCTAAACCACCAAGCCATCTCTCCAGCCCCACCTGGAACTTCTTAAAAGCACATTCTAGGGTTTAAACATGGGGCTTCAAACTTGCAAGGAATGTAGTTAACTGATTAAGTGATCTCTCCAGCCCAGAATAGTAACAGTTTCTTAAACGTAAATACAGCTTTAAAACTACAATCTGTTCATAGAAACACTTTTTCCGCCTCTATTTCTAGAACACCAAAATCTTAAATTTTTTTTTAAGTTAACATGCTTACAGTAATGTAACTTGTTAACCTGTACCCATTCTGTACCTGTTATGCAGTAATTAATAACTTCATGCTTTAGGAACATCTTGGAGGCAGACACAAATAGTCCTGCTCAAAGGCTTACTAACAGTGGTATAGACCAATTCACATAACATCTCCAAGCTGTGGTTTTCTCTTCAAAGGATTTCTCAACAAGGATTTTAAGTGGATACATACGTATTTAGCATCTTGCTTTATACATTGGGGATAGACAATAAGTAGTTAAAAACTGTAAGAGGATTTTAAAGCATCTAAGTCGGTGACTATAGAAGTGGTGGGTTTCTCTCTGGTTTTCACTGCTGGGGATTGAACCCAGTGCCTTCATGCATGCTTGGCAAGTGCCCTAGCACTGGGTGATATCCCCAGACACTCATGGTGATGGACTGTGCACAAAGCTAAGAGAGGGATGGGGTGGGGGGCACACAGTGATGCCTGTCTCAGAAGACCTTCAGGTGCAAATTAAGGGTGAAAGGACAGTCCATCACAGCAGGAGAGTCATGGTGGGAGGGGATAGTCCATCACAGCAGGAGAGTCATGGTGGGAGGGAACAGTCCATCCCAACAGGAGAGTCATGGTGGGAGGGAACAGTCCATCACAGCAGGAGAGTCATGGTGGGAAAGGCTTGAGCTAGCTGGTCCTATTGTATCTGTGGCTGGGAGCAGTAAGGAATACTGCTGCTTAGCTCCCCTCAGTCAGTCCTGGATGTCAGTCCATCTCAGTCAACTCAGTGCAGAAGCTCCCTCAAAGATGTGCCCAGGGACTCTCCTGGGCAGCTTTAGGTCCTGCCAAATTGGCAGTCAGTATTGACCATCACAAGAACTTTATTGGACTTTTAATTATCTACAGATGATTGTTGTTAAATAATAACTTGCCAAGTTGAATCTCTAAAAAACAGAAAAGGTTGAAAAGGAAAGATGTTAAAGGAAGACCACAGCAAAGGAAAACAGGACCAACTAAGTAAGCTTCGCTGTGTCAGCAGCATGGTGATGAGGTCTGTGAGATCCAAGAGGAGTTGCTTGTTTTAACTGAAAACCAAACAACCAATACGCATTGTAAATCAAAAGTACTTCAACTTATCAACAAGTACCTTTAAAAAGATACATTTAAAAAGATACATTTTGTAAGGTAGTTACATATTATCTTAGGCATGTTTTTTAGGTACTTTAATTTAAACACCAAAAAATATAACCATTTGGCCATATGAGGTAGTGTGCACCTGTAATCTAAGCTATTCTGGAGGCTAAGGCAGGAGAGCCTCGATAACTTAGCCAAAAGAATGTGTGTGTGTGTGTGTGTGTGTGTGTGTGTGTATTTAGTTATATGATACAGTTATCTTCCATACCCACAGGTTCTGCCTTTGTGGAAACCATGTCTGTAACCAAGAACCATACATTGAAAATATTTTTAAACATTTAAAAAGTATGTGCATGAAACAAATGTGGGGTTTCTGGGACTTTTTTTCTTATCATTATTCCCTAAACAATATAACAGCTATTTATAAACTGTTTATATTCTATTAGGTATTTAAGATGATTTGAAGTCTACAAAAAGATCTGCATGGGTTTTATGCAAATATTCCACCTTATATAAGGAACTTAGACATTTTCCAGGTTTAGTAACTGTGGGTATCCTGGAAGTGATCCACTGTAGATACTGTGGGAGGGCCGTATCTCCACAATGGATAGAGAATGAAAGACCTGGGAAGAAAGATCCTTCTGATTCCTGTAAGACTTTATAGTCTTTGGTTTTTCCTACCAAAGCTAGTAAAGGCTTCTTTGCCAGACCTTGGTTGTCTTCATGAATGCCCATCCTTTCTAATGAGCCAGTATTCTTCCCAACGGAGGCACGCATTCAGACAAGCACAGTGCTTTAGAGCAGGGCTTGTTAAACTTTCCACTTGCTATACTTCCTGTGCACAGGATTCTTATATGACCCTGAGTGTGTAGGTACATAAAATGGTTGTGCAGACTAAACATTTACTGATCATAAATTGTTAAAAATTTATTTTTAAATAGTTCTTTAGTATACAAATAAATTTTATATTTAACACAGCAAATTTGCATGCTCATGAGATGAATGTGTTTTATTTTTACATAAAGGGTTGTCTGGACTGAGTATTTGATTCTGTGGGATGTAGAACATCTTCAGTATTTTTCAGAGTTTATCTTCATTTGATTTTATAATCTTCATTCGTGAGGACGGTGCTTTGCATAACTGTATAGTGCACAGTGGCAGAAGTGTGGCTAAAGCCATTTCAGAAACTGGTGGAAATTGTTTAGATCTCATGGCAAAATTCATTTAATGAATTTGCAATAAAAATTTAATGCAACTCAAGTCAGCAACTCAAACAGTAAATTTTAAAATCAAATGTGCTAATAATAAAAATGTATATTTCTTCAATAGTTATATGATGGGGAATGGTGCCAGGAAAATGTCCTTGTTTTCTATTTTCAAATCATCATTCTTACTTTAAGAGCAGAAAACTTGATGTGTACCACGTGGGAACATTTCAGTGGTGACACAGCGGGCTCAGGTGTGAGCACAGGTGCTTGGGGCTTTTGTCGGCACGTGGCTTGACATCCTGTGCAAGGCACAGTGCATGCATGTCAGACAGCAGGCTGCAGTAAAGCACACTGACGTCATTGGAAAGCCCTGCTGGAAGGCCACACCTTGGGCTCTTAGTTTTGTTCATTCAGAAACAACCTAGTATTGCCAGATTTCCTGCAGTTCCCACATTCAGCTGCACAGTGCTGTCGGGGGTCACAGTCCTCAGGTTAAAGAAACATAAAGGAGGTACTTTGAAGAAAGCAATAAATTCCTATTTGGGTGTTTGAAGAAAGGGACTAGAAGAAAAGGGAATAAAAATTTCACAGAAAAAAGTAATTACAGGAGCTTGAATATATGAGAACAAATGGAATTTCTCCTGGTGTGTAAAGGCACCATGGTGAGAAAGAACAGCATAAGCAGGTGTGGGGGACCTAGTTTGTTAGAGACATCGTGCCATTTAGCTACATGGCAAAATGTGACTTAACATTTCATCTGAAAGGCTATAAATACTGTGCCAGAATAAGGTTTTACTTGACTGATATTGTGTGTCCCTGAAACTGTAAGTAGGGCAGTAAGTCCTGTTTACTTCTCTGGGAGTGAGACCAGCGTTATAAATGACAGTGCAGATTAACATCAAAGAGATCCTTTAATCCAGTGCCCAAGTAAGTGGTAGGACACCAGTGGTAGATTTTTAAATGTTACTCTGCCTGGGAGAGTGTGTAAGACTGTAGTTTCTCCTTTGTGGGGCTCTAGGATGTCTCAGGAGTCAGGAACAGAAGGCAGGAATTCAAGATCATATCAGAGTGTCTGCTTTTAAACTACCTAAACCAAAGAACTTCTGATTTTATCCACTGTACATATAAGCCCTGTTAGTATCTGTGTTGTTAGAAGAATGAGAACTGTGGCTAGCCGGGCAATGCTGGCATACACCTTTAATCCCAGCACTCAGGAGGCAGAGGCAAGCTGATCTCTGTGAGTTCGAGACCAGCCTGGTCTACAGAGCGAGTTCCAGGATTCCAGGATAGCTAGGACTACACAGGGAAACCCTTTCTTGAAAAACAAGAACAAACAAAAAGAAACAGCAAAAGAGCACTGTGGCTAAAGGGTTTGAGAGGCTCTTAGTAAATGTCTTTTCCCCAAGAATATCCCAATCACAAAGCCTTTTCCCAGAATGCTAGAGAGCTCATTGTCCCAAAAAGGAGTTCCACAAAAAATTCCCTTAGTAAATGATTTCCAGTTGATTAGAATTCTGCTAGCCAGAAATAGACAACATGACTATCTTTGAGGTGTTTCTTTTTCTGTGCTAGTAAATGTTTTTCCATTTAACTTTTTTTTCCATAAATTTTTAGTTTTTTATGTTATGGAAGGAAGGACTTTAATATCTGTTCATTAGTATGTTTGTCATACAGGTTAAAAGGGTGAATGGATTCTTCATACCTTTAGCTTTCAAAAATAAGCTCTTAGATATTAATATATATTAATTGAAAATGTACAATGAATAAACAATGCCTACATTCTTTTGGATTTTTTTCTATTAACTTTTATGTTTATGAGTGTTTTGCCTGTGCGTGTGTGTGCGTGTGCGTGTGCACACTATGTGCATTCCTGGTGCCCACAGAGGTCAGGAAAGGGATTCAGATCCTCTGGAACTGGAGTTACAGATGGTGTGGGCAGGGTGCTGGGGATGAACTCAGGTCCTCTGCAGGAACAAGAAGTGTTCTTTAGTGCTGAGCTGCCCTTGCCCGCCCAGGTCTTGGGGTGTATGTTTAATAGTGGGGAGGTGGTTGCTTTCTTCTCACAATTTGTGATCTGAAACGAACATTCTGACATAAGTGGAATATTTTCCAAGGTTGATATAGTACTGAAAGTCAGCTTCAACCTGAAGCACTGTTACTGCATGAATGACCTTGTCTCGCCTTTCCTCTCCAGCTACATTATCGAGCAAGGGGTGTGCTACTTGGTTTTGTGTGAAGCTGCCTTCCCTAAGAAGTTGGCCTTTGCCTACCTAGAAGACTTGCACTCGGAATTTGATGAACAACACGGAAAGAAGGTGCCCACTGTGTCTAGGCCCTATTCCTTCATCGAGTTTGGTAAGATTAGAGCCTGCCTTTCTCTATTCAGGGAGTAGCACTGTGGAGAAACTTATAATATTGACATGTTTCTCCCTGGAATGTGCCTGGGAAGGTTCGATTTGTTCCCCTTCCCAAATTTACCTTTTTTTTTTTTTTCATTTTGAATGGAGAAAGCTTCCTTCTTACCAGTAAATTCATCTAGTCTGTCCTTTTCCCTGTAGAGCATGTACCTTTTGTTGTCTAGTTTGATTCCTTATTAGGGTGATTTGTAACAAATGAACATTTGTTACATGAAGTCTACATGATTATCTTGTAACTGAGTTCTGTTTTCCAAACTGTAGACTCTCACAGTAAGACTAATTTTATGGAAATCAGAATTTGGAAATCAGGAAACATGATGATTATTTATTTCAATAGAATAAGAACCTCTACTTTAAAAAATATGATATTTGAAAACCCTCTTTACTACATTCAGAAGTAGCAAGCATAAGAGTCATAAGTAACAAGCACAGAAATCGTGGGAAGGTTCATTACCAGTCAAACCTGTAAGAGGTTGTGCTGTCAGTAGTAAGCATTGGGAGCGAGAACAGGTAGAATCAGAATACACTGCATGAAATCTTTAGTCAAAAGAGAAACATTTTTATGCCTTCGATTTTCTAAAGATTTCAAGTTTGTTAGGTGTGTCACCTTGCTTTGTTATAATAGAGAAAAATTGGCCACATGCTAACTTATATGATGTATATGGTTTTTTAATGTTATTTTTCTGGATAATAAGTTTAGTAAATCCAAGTGACTAATAAGACAGAAGGTCACAAAGGAAATATGTAGCTCACCCAAGTTAACTCCAGGGGAATAAAGATGGGAATGGACTACAATACCAGGCATGGTGACTTGGGACATAAACAGTAGTTGTTCCCACCCTCAGGCTGAGGATGTAAAGGGAAGGCTCAGTTTCTGAACTAAAGGAGAATATTTAGGGGGGGAAGACTGACATGAGAGGGGCAGACGCTTTAGCTGGGGTACTGCTAGTCCACAGTGAGTGCTCAGGAACGTGGGAGTGGTGTAAATACCCTGTGCACACTACCTGCTCCCTCCTGCTGTGCTTCGTGGCCTGATGTGCCCCACCCAGGTCAGCTTCCCAGCATTGAAAGCCAAGTCAGAGGTATGAGCACACAATATTTCCATGGCAGGCCGTTCCCACAGTGTTGAGAAGTCGCGCATGTGGGCTACAGTGTTGAGAAGTCACGCATGTGGGCTACAGTGTTGAGAAGTCACGCATGTGGGCTACAGAGGGATGGGGCTGCCGCTCTGGATTAATATTTTTGGAAGTTTTCTGTCATGTTTGATTTGAAGTTGAAGCATGGGGTAAGTTTGGAAAGTAGGCTGCTGGTTGATCACTAACTCTTTTAATAATGCCAGCATTATTTTAGGAGTTGCGTAGAACTAAGTAATGAAGCCCAAATGGTCCTCTGAATACAGATTGAAATCTTTACGTCTTCAGGAAAAGTTTACTAGAATGGGTCTGGTTATCTCTAAGGATTCTGATGGTAAATGCCTTAGGCTCAGAGATGTTCAAGGGACAGTTCTCCTGAATTATCATCTTAACATTTTACAAACGAAGAGGTCAGAGCCAACAGCAGGCAGATGTAGGAGTAAACTTAAGACTGGACAGTGATTGATTAGAAATAGACTCAGGTTCTGATTATCTTCAGTGGCTTAAGGAACAGGAAAGTTGCTAATGGTTACCTGTCCTCATTCTAGATACCTTCATTCAGAAAACCAAGAAACTCTACATCGATAGCCGTGCTCGGAGAAATCTAGGCTCCATCAACACCGAATTGCAAGATGTGCAGAGGATCATGGTGGCCAATATTGAAGAAGTCCTGCAGCGGGGAGAAGCACTCTCAGGTATCTGAAATGACGCCAGAGATCAGTTTGTCAGAGTCTAGTGGGGCTCTCAGGAAATCACTGACGGGATTAACTGCACAGCAAAGCTCCTGATGTGAAGGGGGTTTGTGCCTTGCACGATTAGTCTTTGTGCACTAAAGCAGTGGAAAGGACTCACCCAGAAGCAGTTACTGTTTCTAATGAACACTGAACATTTGTACAAGTTACATACATTAAAAAGAAGACTGAAGCCGGGCGTGGTGGCGCATGCCTTTAATCCCATTAATCCCAGCACTCGGGAGGCAGAGGCAGGTGGATTTCTGAGTTCAAGGCCAGCCTGGTCTACAGAGTGAGTACCAGGACAGCCAGGGCTAAACAGAGAAACCCTGTCTCAAAAAACCAAAAAAAAAAAAAAAAAAAAAAAAAAAAAAGAAGACTGAGAGGCGGTTGCCAAGAGTGTGCTTCATGCTAGCTGTCCCTGTGGGAGGCCTTACTGCTGCTAGGTCAGGGGCATACAATGCCAGTTTCATTAAGGCAGCCCTCTTTTGAGAAACATTTAAATCTGAGACTATGAAGAAAGATCTAGTCTGCTCTCAGCATCCTTCATTCATTCAGTTCAGTGTCTGCTGTATGGAAGTTGTGGTGCTCTATACATGGAAGATGAGACTATAAATACATGTCATTCTCACAGGTTTGTAGGCACTGTGTCTTGGCTGGGCCTTTTTTTTTTCCTCCTATTTTTTTAAAGATACTCCTCTGACTCACAATGTTATCCTTTTTTTACAAAAAGATTTTTTTATTAAATATACAGCATTCTGCCTGCATGTATGCCTGCATACCAGAAGAGGGCACCAGATCTCATTATAGATGGTAATGAGCCACCATGTGGTTGCTGGGAAATGAACTCAGAACCTCTGGAAGAGCAACCAGTGCTCTTAACCGCTGAGCCCTTCCTTGCCATTCTTAACAGTGCATTGACTCAATATCACCTGTCCTTTCAGGGATTAAAGACAACTTTCCTGGTCCTTGTAGCTCAGGCCATACTGGTCTCCTACCTTGGACTCTTAAAATACTTCATTATACAATCTTTCGCATGTACTGTGTAGTATGTCTGTTTATTTGTATGTATGTATTTTTATGTGTACACATGAAAATGGAAGCAAAGTCAGCTCTCAGTGCTGTTCCTCAGGTGCCGTTCACCTTGGTGTTTTGAGGCAGTCTGTCCCTGGTCTGTGGTTCTCAATTGTGCTAGGCTGGCAGGGGTCCACATATTTGTCTCCCAGTGTTGCAGTTATAAGCATATTCCTCCCCAACCCCCAGACTTTGTTATGTCTGGGGACCTACTCAGATGTTGGAGCTTGCCCTGGCAAACACTGTACTGTCTGAACAGTCTCCTGGGCCCTGTTTATTAGTAGATCTACTTGCCAGATTTTTAAAAATCTTTGTGTGTGTGTTTTGTTATGTGTGTGTAATTATGTGTGCATACTTGCTATATATAGAAGTCAGGAGGCAACCTCAAGTATTGATCCTTGCCTTCTATGTAATTGAGACTCTGTGGAGTTTTACATGTTTTTTTAAATTCAGATAGTGTCTCACTGTGTAGCTCTGACTGGCCTAGAACTCACTATATAGATCAGCCAGGCCTTGAACTCACAGAAATCTACCTGCTTTTACCTCCCTAGTTCTAGGACTAAAGTCAAGTGCTCCTAACCCACTAGACAGTGTCTCTTGTCTTTTCGTATGCCAAGCTAGCTGGCCTGTGAGCTTCTGAGTATTCCTATGTCCTCTCCTCACACTTCAGAGCTACAACATTTGGCTTTAAGTGAATTTTGAGGATCTGAATTTAAGTGAATTTTGAGGTCCTTGTGCCTATGTGACAAGTACTTTATCCACTGAGCCTTCTCCCTAGCCTATATCAAATACCTGTAAAAAATATATTTGTTACTAATGTGCCTTATATATATACTTTATATAAATCTATATTTAACATAAATATTTAAATATTTTTTGGCTTTGTTTATGTTTTTGAAATGGTCTTTTAACATTTTTTTATATTCATTTATTTTATTTTATGCTTATGAGTATTTTATCTGCATGTATGTATGTATACCACATGTGTGTATGTGTGCACACTCACAGAGATCAGAAGAGGGCATCAGATCTCCTAGAACTGGAATTATGAATAGTTGTGAGCCATCACATGGGTGCTGGGCACTGAACCTATGTCCTTTACAAGAGCAGCACATGTGTCTTACCACTGAACTATCCAACCTTGAGTCACTGTGTATCCCTGACTTGCCTGGAACCATTTGCTTCTGCCTCCTAAATGCTGGCATTACAAATGTGTCTTACTATGCCCAGTTTATGTAGACATATTTAAGGTAAATTAAGTCAGTATATAAAATGAAGGAGAGATTTTTCAGTGGGCATTATTTCACTTTTATAACACTTTCTTAGTCTTCATCTGAAATAAGCAGATCAGACCAGTTTTATAGACATTACTTTAATCGACATTTCTTTGTTGGTAATATTTATGATCTGGAAAAGGTTCCAGATGTGGCTCACCAAACATAGTATTCAGCAGAATCCTTTGATCCCTAAAGTCAAAAAAAAAAAAAAAAAAAAAACCCAAAAAAAGATCTATAGTAATGTATGGGCAGGAAATGGCTTCTGAAAGAAGTTGTTTTAAGTGAGGGAAAACATATCTGAATAAAGTATATTTCAGGACAGTAAAAAGATTAGCATCTTTAAACAGTGTTTTCTTCTTTTGTAACATTGATCTCAACCTGGTTCTCTTTCTAAATGCTTGTTTTAGAGCTCATCCACTTTGTATGCTGTGGACAATCTTGTGCATTTTCATCAAGTTCGGATTTCCTTTTGCTATTGCCTATTAAGTGATGAGTTGTGTTTGTTTATCAAAGGTGTTAACCAAACATAACTGTGAGTTCCACAAAGACTGGAGTCATGGGTGCTTTGACTCTCACTGCCCTCTTGTTCATCCCATGGTCCTGTTGTATTATAGAATCTACCATATGACTCTAAGGAGAATCTTGTCTTTATATGCCATGTGTTCCAGAGGGATTCTCTTAAATATTACTTATTCCAGCCTGGGAGTGTTGGTGCAGCCATACCCTGGCAGGAGGATTGCAAGTCAGGACTAACCTTAGCTCCATAACAGTACCCCGGCCTTCAGCAAACAAATCATCGCTTAGTCCATACTGCCTCGTGGTTGTTGCTTCATCCATTTATTCTTAACTAATGTAGAGTTCAGTCATTCAGCAATTGTTTACAACAAAGTTTTCATTTAATAAGAAAACTTAATAAGCATTGACATGGTGATTTCTCTCCTTGAACACTTTCTTTTGTGATTCCTAGGACCAGTTGCTAATTTAGTAACTGTTGCACTTATGTTAAGTAATACCATATTTCTCAATCAAAACCGGTCTGTTAAGTAACTCTAAATATTCCAAAGCTATTGCGTGTAGCTTTTGCTACTCCACCTTAATTCTGGGACTGGCCATTCTACCAGCCCACACCCAGCTTCCCTTGAATCCACCGATAAAAGACACTCACACAGTTGTTCAATTTCAACTTGCCCATTTGACATAATTGCTGGGCACTACTATCTCCTGTCTGGAAAAGCATGCCCTTATCAATATTCTTATCTCCGCATCTCTCCACCTGCCCTAAATTTGGTTGTGCAGTTATATCTAGTCCCAGCTAAACATCCCTAACTACCCTCGAGATCTCACATGGCTGGTCAACTTTTCTCTATCATAAGCATGGACCCAGAAATCCCACCTATCTGTCCCACCTATCTCTTCTGTCCAGCAATTGGCCAATGTCTTCTTTACTGACAGATCAAGAACCAATTGGGGAACAGGACTGTAGCATCAGAACTATCCCTACAGAAAGCATTGTTTCTTTTTCTTTCCTTTGAGAGGGTTTTACTAAGCAGCAGCAGCTGGCCTTAGACTCCTGGTCCTTGTGTCTCTGCTGCCATGCTCCTGGGACTATCTATAGCAGCATGCCATCACACGCCACTGATAAAGTAATGTCCAAGGACGACCAGGAAACAGACTTTCAAAACTTGGAAGCAGGGAAAAGTTGGAGTAGAATTCCTTGGCGTCAGTCAGAATGTTTGTTTTCATAGTTAAGCTCTGTGAGTGACAGCCACGTTACAAATGTTGGGGGCAGTCTTCATGGAAATGCTAAAGGCTTAACTTACTGGCATTTGGGAGGTTTTGGTTTTTTTTAAGAACCTGTCACTATATTTTAATTACAGTTTAACTAGTGTATGTGTGTTGAAATGCTACATCTAATAGCTTTGATTTTGTAAAAATCTTTACTCTGTGAAGAAACTTGGAATTAGCAATCACCATGGAAGTATAGCTTAGTAGTAGTACTCAGTGTCTGATTAGTTGAACACTTTTGGTTATCCTAGTCTTCTTACGTGTGGTTTAGACTACTTAGCATGTAAATATGCTAATTAAAGATAGAGAGATGGTTCATAGGTTAAGTGCTTGCTGCTTTTGCAGAGGACCCAAATTTGTTTCCCAGCCCCACACATGGTGGCTCACAGTTGTCCGTGGCTTTAACACCACAAGATCCAAGGCCGCCTTCTCAGTTCCAGGGCATCATGTGTACATGTGTATACACATATACACATAAATAAAAATAAGTAAATCCTTTTTTGTGAGGGTGGGGGTTTCGAGACAGGGTTTCTCTGTGTAGCCCTGGCTGTCCTGG
>NC_034593.1:88030090-88033352 GCF_900095145.1 Mus pahari
AAAAAAAAAACAAAACAAAACAAAACACTTCAGGTCTAATTGATGTTTTCCCCTTTTTTTCTTTTCAGCATTGGATTCAAAGGCTAACAATTTGTCCAGTCTATCTAAGAAATACCGCCAGGATGCGAAGTACCTGAACATGCGTTCCACTTACGCGAAGCTTGCAGCAGTAGCTGTGTTTTTCATCATGCTGATAGTGTATGTGCGGTTTTGGTGGCTGTGAGATGTGAACCTAGTCACTAGAGAGGGAGAACCTAGAACCCAGCAGGTGTATGTTTTCAGGAAACTGAGCTCACAGGGCTGTGTATTAGAATCCACGTGGAACTTCTGCCTCTAAAGACCTTGTAAGAAAAGACCTGTCCTGAAAATGAAAGATGGCACCTCGTTTAAGGAAGCTTGACCCATGTGGAAGTCTCTCTGAGGCAGAGACTTCTCTGGGTGCTGAGCTATGTGTATTAGGGAACAGTAGGTTGTCTGTTTTGTTTCTCCCCCTCCCAGTACATTTGTGAGACAGCAGAACTGGGGCATTCTCTCTCTGATGGAGCCATCAGTGAGATTTAAGGTAGCCAACCCATTCTAGCAGCATCCTGAAATTCTGTCAAAAGAAGGCGGCCCTTTGGGGAGTCCTAACTTTAATCGACATTCCTGTGTTGGTAAGGTGTGATTGACTTTCAAGACTCGAAGTATGTGACGGTTGTTGCTTTGATGCACAGCTCCTGTGTGTTGGCCATTGTAGGAAGTTAACTTTTGTTGTTTTCCTTTGATATTTTGCTTATTGCACAGTTGCTTTGGAATTAAATCAATTATATAATATGCCTTGAAATTATATAGTATTGCTTGACTAAAAGGATGAATTCTTTTCTGTCATTTACTCTTTGTTGTTTGTTTCTCTTTTTTTATTTTTTTGTTTTGTTGAGACAGGGTCTTTCTAGCCTCAGTTGTCCTGTAACTCATGAACCAGGCTGGCCTTGAAATTACAAAGGTCCACCTTCCTCTTCATTGACTCTTTATCTCTCTTGGGACATTATTATTTGGGACTGTTTGGTCTCTGTAGAGTTGGTGTAGCACAGGATAGTCAGAGGCCCTGCTTTATGAGAGGAAAGGCCCAGCTTAAAGCTCCAGCTCTGCCTGCCCCTTCCTCCCACTTTGTCTATGCTTTCCCAATTCTTGGTTTTCTTTACGACATAATTTGCTTAAATCTATGGTCTCCTGTCCCATAAATATCAGAATATTCACAAATTGAAAGTGTGATGTACTAAGCAATGTAGTTAGTTAAATTTATTATCTTTGAAGATCAGCTACTCAAACACAAATACTCACATACCTTATGGAGAACATCTCTGAGAGCCAGCCCCTCATTTCTATTTTAGCTTATGTAAATTCTGCAAGAATGTTTTAGAGACAGATGACTCACAGACAGTCTGACTTCTTTCCCGTTTTTGCTCAGGGATAATGGGGATATCGCCTCTCACCTTCTGAGGTAGAATTTTCTAAGTGGGAAGAATAGGCCTTTTGAGTATTACCACAAGGGGCTACAATATAACCTATAAGTCCTGCACACACTGCAAACATCTCTTTACATTGTACTGGAAAACGAGCCAACGTCTTAGTTCTTAACATCTTTGGAGAGACTTTTGGTAAGCAGTTTTATAACCCTAGGGATCATCACTGCTGCCCTATTCCTGGCAGAGGACAACAGTCTCACTTCCTTATGAGAAGCCTGGTAGGGATGCTTATTGTATTCCTAGTAAGTACAGAACTAGAATAAATGTTCTTCTATTATGAACAAATCTGCCAATTAGAGTTTTATGCATGAAATACAAAATGACTTTTTATAGAGAATAATTGCTTTCAAGTCTTTAAAAGGCTTACCCCATAAATAATGATATTGGCAATAAAAACCTTTGGAAGACTGAAAACCCTAAGTAGTCGCACCATAGTGCTTGGTGCTTATCTAAGGATGGAGGGTGGCAGCTCACTGTTGGGAGTTGCATGCTGCAACTTAATGGTCAGAATGAAATAAATACTTGTAGAATGTTACCTCCAGTGTGAAGTTCTGTTGTCGGGTTAACCTTCATACACATACACTCTTTTTGCTGTGTTCTACCTCATCTCAGCAGGCACTGAACTCAGGGGGAGGGGTAATTGGTGAACAGAGGAACAAGAACGTGGTAAAGGCCAGGGCGACGGACAATGGGAAGACAGGATGCGGCCTCTGGTGTGTGTTACATGACAGGTAACTTGTTGCTAGAGAGGTAGAATAAACATTGTAGACAAATGATGGCATGTGAAAGACATGTAGTAAAAGTGAGGCACATCTGGTTCATCTTAGCTCAGGATAAGCAGACTATAAGCTCAAGAGAACTAGACTAGGGCTACTTCACCTACTGAGGGGTTGCCCCTAATACAAACAAAATAGATTAGATTAGAACTTTGGAGATGGAATTGAGCTATGGGGGAAGGGGCAATAAATAGACCAGTTTCAAGAAAGGTGATCCAGGTAAGGTCCAGGTAAGAGGGACTTACTGAAGTATGCTTCCAGCACTCTGTAAACAAAGAGACTTGCTCTGAGGTACAAAAGAGTTAAACATAGTCCAAAGTCACAGACCAAAAAGATGTCGGAGCCAAGATTTGAACCAGCCAGTTTGGCTTCAGGGTTTGGTTTTGATGTGTTAGTTTTCCAGGTAAATATATGAACTGATGGATTTCGTCATGGCATCTGCATACATGAGCTACTGTAATTTGTTTTCTCTTGTTCGTCTCCCTCAGGGTCTGTTTGTATGTGCACCAACCCATCCAATAAAATAAGGACTAAAAAATTATTCTGAGTTTAGCAAGTTTAGAAGACATTCTAGAGAGCTGAGCATACAGGCAAGGTCACTGCAGGCGCAGAACTGACCTACTGCAGTGGAGACAGCCCTGCCCTTGAGAACAGCTGTCTTGGTTACTGTGACACTGAACTTCAGTGCCTATTTTATTAGACGCCTCATGGTGTCACAGTTTAGAAATATTTGACACATTGACACATACCTGGTTATTTTTAATGTCCAACAGCAGTTCTTGAGCTTCCTGAGAAATCTTTGTAAAACAGGTGAAAAGTGTCTTCACTCCAGGAAATCCATGCCACACCCATCCCAAGCCAGGCAAGACCACAGCATTGTTCATGAAATTATGGTGGCCCGTGGTCTTTCTTTTTCTTTTTTTTTTATTATTATTTTCTTTATTTACATTTCAAATGCTAGCCCGAAAGTTTCCTATACCC
>NC_034593.1:88033572-88038446 GCF_900095145.1 Mus pahari
AAAAAAAAAAAAAAAACACATAGTAAAACCCCTCACAATTTAAACTGTAAAACCTAACAAAAAATTTCACTACTAAATCCCCAGTGTTCTTGACCATAAAACTTAACACTTTGGATTTTGTGTACTTAACACTACTGGCTGAGCCTCAACAATGAGTTGTTTCATATGGCTCAGCAGTGTGCCAGCCATCAGGGTTGTAGAGATGACGCTGTGTTGTAATTGCTCATGAGCCCACTGGAACTAAACTAACCTATGTTATGGCTGGGTTTTGTATGACTTGGATCGAGGTCGCATAAGCAAATTGGATCTTATATTCTGTCACTCACAAACTGGGTCTCGTAGTCTGAACACAACCTCCCCCCAGTTCTTCCTCATGGTCCATTTTAGCCTTTCCATCCAGCCCATCTCCAGTCCCTTGTGACTCATGCCAACTTACAGAGCAGCTGTCTGCCTGGGACCTCACAACCACTACACATGGCTTGAATTCTGGTATTCCACAGCAGACACATTTGTCCTGGACCCAAAGCAGGCGGCATCAACCAAAGACCAGAACATCCAACCAACCAAGCCGAGGACAGGGAATGCTTCAGAAGTCAAAACTCCAGATGCCTGGATCCCAGTACAAAAAATACAGACATGAGCAACTGAGACGACGCACCTCTTCAGAAGCCAGTCACCCTCCCGAGTTAGGCCCTGAGAAGAGGAATTTAGCTAGCACAAATATTTGTATTTCAAGTACTGTAACAGTCCATGTTTTAGTTTTGAAGAATTAGAATTCCGACTTTGATTTAGTTACATACATGGAACTCTTGATAGTTTATTGACCACTGAGTCCTAGGCATTTTATACATCCCATTATAATTTTATACCTTGTGTTGTTGTTTGCCTAAAGTTGCCAAGGTAGCTTGTTGACTACTTAGGTGAGAGTCCAGGGCTCCAAGATTACACTGTCCTCCTGCTGCCCCTGAGGGATGATGCAGGCACATTTGTCCTCTGTGTTAAGTTCCTGCTGTCACACTTGTTTAAGATTTTCGTTTGAGTTCTCTGCCGTTTAGCCCTTTGTTCCCGGGATATTGTTTGCCAGTTTTCACCCTTGGCATGTATTGCATCTGTTCTCCTTGTACTTGCTCTATTTTTTATTAATATTTATTTATTTAATGTATGTGGGTACACTGTTGCTATCTTCAGACACACCAGAAGAGGGCATCCGATCCCATTACAGATGGTTGTGAGCCACCATGTAGTTGCTGGGAGTTGAACTCAGGACCTTTGGAAGAGCAGTCAGTGCTCTTAACCACTGTGCCATCTCTCCAGCCCACTTGCTCTATTTTTAAGTCCAGTCTCAGCATTAATTCAGTATTTTTTGTATCTGATTCACTAGGAAGTTAACAAAGTGAAAAGTAAGAGAGACAGAGAATAGGAATAACTGCCCGGTTTCCTGTGCCCTTTGTCCATCCTCAGTCTCTCTCCCTCCTTTTCCATTTCTCAATGCTGTTTTTATTGGTAGAATGCTGGTGATGCTTCTGTGAGAGCTTTGAAGTTCACATTTTACGGTTACTATTTTTAGCCCTGGTTTTATTTTTCATTGGTTTTTATAATGTTTTCTCTCTTTTTTACTTAGCATTTCCATGAACAGTGTTAAGCTCCTCTTTAAGGAAGCCCTTTAGAGAAAAAAAAAATGTATGCAGTACAGGAACTCAAGACACAAATAAATGTCTCTGGTTTTCCATTCAGCTATTGCATGTATGCTGGTAATTCTCAAATTCTCTTATCTTCAAACTTAAGTTTGGAGGCTGTGTGCTTTGCTGCTTGTTGGCTGTTTTTAGGGTTCCATAAGTAATTTAAGTATGTCTAAAGCATTTACCACATTGGTCTTGAAGATAAGCCTAACCAGCTTCCTTTACCCGCTCTACATTGTCTGATCATGAGCTGCATCTGACACCCCGTTTGTTTGCCAGCTTCCAACTCCACTGCTAACCAGACTTTTTCATAACTTTCAACCATTTCCTGTCCATGTCTTCCTTTCCCAACGTTTTGCCTTTGTTTAAGCATTTGATGATGTTAGCATAGGCCCTTGCAGTGGGCTCTTTACTGCCTTTCTTACATCTCCCAGTACTCTGAAAGGATTAACTACAGTACCTCACTTCCTGTAGAGTAAAAGATTACATACCCCAGCTCATACCCTGGTGGCCATGCTTCCCTGGACTCCTCTCCCGGCACCTTGAACACTTCCTTTGTTTCAGTCACACCACAGGTGCTTGTGGCCAAGCATTTACACAGTGTCTTGCCTCACTAAATTCCTTTGCTGTAACCTCTTCCAGTCCTGTTTTTTGCTTTGTTTTGTTTTGTTTGTTTTGTTTTGTTTTGTTTTGTTTTCTGAGTTGGTTTCATACAGCCCACCTCATAGTGAGGCCTCCACCTCTGTTCTCGAGGAGGACCTTGACTCCTGGTCTTGCCTGCACCTCCCGAGTGCTGGGATGACATGTGCCTTCATGCCTGGTCTCTCCCTTTAAGTCTGCTAAAGTTCTTATCTCCCGTGTCACCAGAATGTAGCATGCTCACATTCTCACCCTCGTTCCCACAGGCCTAGGAGGAACTATAGTTTCATCCTCCACAGTAACATGCTCACATTTATAGCATATGGAGCCCAGCGACTCAGTACCTGTTGGTGTGTACTTCTTTGTGTCCTTAAATGTACGCCCTGTGAGATCCCTGCAGGAGAAACCAACTGTTACTCAGGCAGTCAGTGCCATGACTAGTTGATGGGACATACTCAGCATGTATTTGCAGGGCCAGCACACTGAATTATAAAATTCTATGCACACTTTGGGGGAAATAATTTTGAATGAAAGGTACTAAAATAATCAGAGCAGAGTAGAAGCACATGAAAGAAACCAGAACAAAAATCCGTGATGTGAATGTATAGTGAACACTTTGGAGGAGGGTTAGCAAGCTAAATTGGTTCTTTGGAGCAGAAACAATTGAAAGGTAAATAGAGAAGGAATGGGGGCAGATTAGGAGGAAAACGACCCAGGCAACCGGCTGATCTGTCAGGGGACTTCCAGGGAACTATCACACTCAGGGACTTCATGTTGTAGAGCTGCTTTAATGAACTTCAGTGTCAGCAAGTCATATAACCGCTCTTATTTATCTGAAAAGGTGACTCCAGTGATAAATGCCTTGGCCAATATATCATATAATGTAAATATGTTTCCCCAATAAGAGTGGTTTAAGGCTTATCACTGACCTACGATGGTTGAATCCGCATGCTGAGAAGTTTGTTCCTTGATGGTTGTATAGGTGAGGCCACTGCACTAGAATCAGATGTACACCTGCGTATCTATTTGTCTGGAACGGTTTTGTAAAATGCACATTACTGGAGTGGGATAGGGATTTGCATGAAATTGCAATAGAGAAGTTGCTTCTAACAAATGCAGCAGGTGAACTGGTAAAAAACAAAAACAAAAAAAAACAAAAACAAAATAAACAGAACTGTGAGCCAAAAGACATGACTTCTAGGTCTAGCTCGGCATTCCAGCAGTAGGGCTTTAGGTGAGTTATATAGTACCACACGCCTCAGTTTCCACACGGGGGAATCGGGGGAATGAGAATTACAATCTCTTCCCATTCATGGGCTCTTTGAGGATTAAAATGCAGTCCTGGCTGGTGAGCTTTACAAACTTGAAGCAATCCGTAAGTACACAATGAATCACCTTGGCTGTTAAAAATGTTCAAGAAGGGCACTGTCGCACGACACAGAGACCCATGCCTAGCACTGCAAGTAAAAGCAAGATTTGGAATTCTAGCCCAGCCTAGGGCTACATGGTGAGACGCTGTCTTGATATACTGAGCACTGGTGATATAGCCCCTCATCATCCACGCAGTTCTGACTTTGATCCTAGTACTTAATAAAAAGATCTGTGTGGCCTGAACATTCTTGCCTATTTCCTCTGGACTCTGGACAAACTCTTCAGTGGTTCTCTTAGTCATATATATATATATAAGCTTTTTAGTTTATTTGTCCTCTCAGAAATCTGCACATCACAGCGGAACATCAAGTCACTGCAGATCTACTCCTTTGGCTTTTTACCATAAGGAAATGTGTCTGGTTGCAAGTGCTCAGATGTTCTGGTTCACATCTAAGTCCATGAGTATTCCCAGCAGAGGGCAGCAAAACTCCAAAGTCTGCTGCTTCCTCAACAGAGAGAAACCACTCTATATCCTAAGGTAGAGAACAGTGACAGTTGAGCGTATTGGCTGATCTTCTAGAAGACTCAGGTTTGATTCTCAGCACGTACATGGCAGATCACGACTGTAACCCCAGATCCATGGGCTCTGACACGTTTTGGGCCCCCAGGGGTACCAGGAATGCTTGTGGAAAAAAAAAATAAAACACTAAAAACAAGCAAACAAACAACAAAAACTGGGCATGGTAGCACACATACTGCCAACAGTCAGAGGCAGAGGAAGGTGGATTTCTGAGTTCTAGGACAGCCTGGTGTACAGAGTGAGTTCTGGGACAGCTACACAGAGAGATGCTGTCTTGAGAAGAAAATATTAAACGGCTGGACTTTAGTCAGTCTTACCGGCCAGGCTTTAAGACCTAGTAACCGACCTGCTTGTCTTCCCAGCCTTGCTATTAGAAGCTTGTGTCATCAGCTTTGACATGAGTGTATCCTGGGGTTCAGACTCAGGTCCTCAGGCTTGAGCAGCAAGCACTTTACTGACTGCTCTAGCTTCTCACCAACCCCGCCCCCAGCCCAGCACCACCCCCACAGCCCAGCACCACCACCCCCACAGCCCAGCAGCCCCCCACACAGCCCAGCAACCCCCACATCTCAGCACCATCCCCCCCACAGCCCAGCACCACCCCC
>NC_034593.1:88043521-88065436 GCF_900095145.1 Mus pahari
GTGGTTGCTGGGATTTGAACTCAGGACCTTCAGAAGAGCAGTCAGTGTTCTTAACCTCTGAGCCATCTCTCCAGCCCCCCATGACATTCTTTAGAAAAGAAAAATTCATATGGGAACAGAGAACTCCTGAGCTGCTCACGGAGGCAAGAGCTTGAATGGTGTGCATGAGCAGTAAAGAATATATTTCAGTGTTAGTTTTTTAAAGATTTGTTTGTTTAGTGGTGTGTGTGTGTGTGCGCACGCACGCGCGAGTTGTGTGTGCATGCATGAGTTGCCAGTAGAGGCCAGAAGAAGGCATTGGATCCACTGGAACTGGTATTACAGGCAGCTATGATCCATCTGATATGGGTGCTTGGAACGGAACCCAGGTCCTCTTTAAAAGCAGCAGGTATGGGGTTGGAGAGATGGCTCAGTGGTTAAAAAAAAGCACTGGCTGCTCTTCCAAAGCACCAGGGTTCAGTTCCCAGCACCCATATGGCAGCTCAAACTGTCTGTAAGTCCAGTTCCAAGGGATCTGACACTCTCATGCCAGTGCATTTCAAGTTAAAAACAAAACAAAACAAAACAAAAAAACAAAACAAAAAATCAAAAGCAGCAAGCACGCACTCTTAGCTGCTGACTCATCTTTACAATCTCTCTGCATTTTCTTTTCTTATTTTAAATAGGAGGGGCTCGCCTTTCCTCTCTTGACATCTTAACAAGTCACCTCTTACCTAAGGTTTGATGCTCTCATCTGGCAGGGGCGGGAATGGTTGAGTTTCTATTAAAATTAAAACCATATGCCCCAATGTGGCTTTTACAAATGTTAAGATTTCATGTAACCTTTACACGTGTTGTATTTCTAGCTGTTACCATCTAGTAACTGTACAGATGAGTAAGCCCTAACCACAGCTGTTCTGTCTCTTCTACCCAGTGTCACAGAGCTGTCAGAAAAAGACAGGCTTTGATGGGGAGAGGCTATGACATGTAAGGAAGGCTCATTGTGATGTGCTATGTGTCTGGACATGCTCTGAGCTTTTAAGGGCAGGTTTTGTGTGTGTGTGTGTGTGTGTGTGTGTGTGTGTGTGTGTGTGTGTGTGTGTGTCTGTGTCTGACTAGATACAATGAGGCAATGAGATATAATACCATTATATTCTATAACTTGTTCTGTATTCTTGTTTGCTGCATACCCTGTTAGGTGGGGGGTGCACACCCATACGGATGCATCTTGAGGCAGAGGATTTCTCTCAGTATTACTCTCTTCCTTGTTATTTTAAGACACTTACTACTAAGCCCATCATTTCTGCTAGGCAGGCTGGCCAGGGCCAGATCTTGGGATCTTTCTGTCTCCACTCCCCAGTGCTCAGGTTACAAGCGTGTTCAGACACGCCCTGCTTTTGTTGTGTGTTTTGGGTTTGGATTTGGCTTGGCTTTTCGAGAAAGGGTTTCTCTGTGTAGCCCTGGCTCTTCCTGTCCTGAATCTTGATCTCTCTCTTGACCCGACTGGCTTCAAACTCTGAGGTCCGCCTGCCTCGGTCTCCTGAATGCTGGGCTCCATGCCCGCTTTTTATGTGGGTGCTGGAAAGTTCAAACTCAGATCCCCAGGCTTATACAGGGAGTGGTAACTTGAATGTTTGAATGCTTGGTCCCTAGTTAGAGGAACTGTTTGGGAAGGATTAGGAGGTGTGGGCTTGTTAGAGGAGGTGTGTCACTGGGACCGATTTTGAGGTTTCGAAAGCCCATGCTGGGCCCAGTTTCTCTCTTCCTCTAACTAAAACTTGTGGATCACACGTGGGCTCTCTGCTACTGTTCCAGTGCCAGGCCTGATTGCCCTCTTGCTGCCACACTCCCTGCCACGATTGTCAGGGACTCACCCTCTGAAGTTGTAAACAAGCCCCCAACTAAATGTCAGCAGTTACCCTGGTCATGGAGTTTCTTCCTAGTAACCCAAGGGTAACTAAGACAGCGTGTCTGTTTTATTTCAATTAACAAGTACAAAAACAAGAATACAGGAAAAAGAGGCTGTGGGGATGGCTCAATCAAACCTGTCTATCACTTGGGGCTTAAAATTTGTTTTAAATTACTGCCATACCAAGCATGGTACCACGGGACAGGCCTGACTATGGTGTTGAAGGAATGAAGTAAGACAATCAGATGGACCTATGGGCACACAGAGAAGCTGTGTTGGGGGGACTGTGGGATCTCTGATGGAGAAACTGCAGCATCCCCCACCACCACCACCACCAATACCACCACTGAGAAGCTCAGCGTATTTGTTATATTGAGTTGAACAGAGAGGTGAGGCTGTTATACAGATAAACGAGGAGGCAGGGTTTATGGTACACAGCTGGGTCAAGGAGACACTTAGCTAATCTCGGTAGGATTGGTCTTTAGGCTGTGAACATGGGGGTGAAAACTCCGGTGGACATTTCTTCACATGCTATCAGTATCTACACATGCACCAGGCTTTGCCATTTCCCTCTGAACTTTTCTTGGAATGGGGAAGGCTTTGCCATTCCTGTGTGACCCTTCTAGGGTCCCTGACATGGCCAAGCCCACATCAACAGCACACATTCCTTCAGAACTCAGGGTTTCCTTTGTCCCCTACAGTTATATCACACACACACACACACACACACACACACACACACACACACGATATCCAGGGGACTGATGACACCCATGAACTTCTGCTTAAATGAAGAAGCAGTTTTGTAGAAAGTTACCTGGTGTTAATCCGAATTTCATTTGTGGAAAGGGTTAATCTCTTGCTGTTTGTAGCTGGTGTCTGAACTGCAGTATCATGTTCCTTTGATAAGGTTTGTTAGCATGAAGCAGAATCTTTGTCTAGCTGACTGTAATGTTTGCACGCCCTTACAGAACACTTGCTGTGAGCTGAGCATGGCCTTCTACATACTCAGCAAATCATCCTCGTCCTTTCCCACCACCCAACTGCTCCCTAGGAAGACGTCTTAAGACTCCACCCCCTATCTCCACCTGCTTCTCACCTAGTCTACCGGCCCTGAGATAATTTGTTACTTCGTTTCTGGGAGCATCTCTCTGACCAGCCCTTATTTCCACTGTCCTTCCTGTTACTTGTCGCCCTCCTCTCTCTGGCCCTTTTCCCCCTCCGTTTTTATCACCAGCAACCCCTTAGGCCAATCCCATAGCCTGCTCCTTCATGCATTACATGAACGAATTTCTTGAGGGCAGTGAACCACACAATCTGCTGTCTCTTTTCAACAGTGAAAACGAAGCTGCTCTCTAAACACATCTTTATTGAGAGGTGATTTATGGACTACAAAGCGACAAGTTTGAAGTCTACAGTTCCGTTTTCAGTAGGTTGTAGAACATTCCCTCCATCACTCTAAGTAACATTAGACATTCTCTTCATACTGAAGAGAAACCTTCATTTGCCATGGTGACTCATTATTCCCCATGCCTGGCCCCAGCCCTGTGCTCTCTTTAATCTTAGACCATCTGCTTTCCTGTTTCAGCTCCATTCGCCTGTTCTGACATTGTATGTAAACGGTGCCACACTGTATATCATCTTTAATTTCTGATTTCTTTTACTTACCGGAATGCTTTTGAGATTCATTCACATTGTAGCATCTGTCTGAACTCGATTCCTTTTTTGTTACTAAATAACATTATACTGGACAGATGTGTCACGGCCTTATCTGTTCATCAGCTGGTGGACAGCTAGGTTGTTTCCACTCTGTGCAGACTCTGTATAGACATGTTTGCATCGCTCTGGGGCACACACCTAGGAGTGGAATTGCTAGATCATGGTAACTCCATCCTCAGTGTTCTGAGAGACTGTCAAGCTTTTTCAAAGGGGATGCTTCCATTTTATTTTCCCGCCAGCAGAAGTAAGGTCTATGGTTTCTTTCTCCTCAGCAGTCATTGTTTCTCTGCGTGTTTTATTGAAGTCATGGTGTCAAGCAGAGCTCTCTGACCAGGCAGGCTTTTGCTTTCTGTGACCTAATGACTTCTCACCTGCCATCAGCCATTTCTATAATTATTTTGGAATAAAATAATCTTTTGCCCATTTTTATTTGTGTCTCTTTGTTTTGTGATGGTGGGGGGTTAGACCCAAGGCCTGGCGCGCTGTAGTTACATCCACTGAGCTACATCCCTCACCCACTGTCCTTTCACATTTTTGATTATTTGGCTTCTTATTATTGGGTTTTGTTTTGTTTTGTTTTTTTGAGACAGGGTTTCTCTGTGGAGCCCTGGCTGTCCTGGAACTCACTCTGTAGACCAGGCTGGCCTCAAACTCAGAAACCTGCCTGCCTCTGCCTCCCAAGTGCTGAGATTAAAGGCGTGCGCCACCACTGCCCGGCTTGGCTTCTTATTACTGGATTGTGAATATTCCAAGTACAAACCCCATATCTGGAATGGAATTTACCAAGTTAGTCTTTAGTCTCAAAGTCACTGGGGTCTACCTCCTGAGTGCTGAGATCAAAGGTATGTGCCACCTCCAGACTCCTCCGTTTTCCTTCTTGTGCCCTTCAAAGCACAGATGTGTGCAATTTTAATGAAGTTCAAGATGTCACCTGTTATTTTGTCTTTTTTTAATCAGCTTGTGTCTTCCTGTTATAGTGAGGATCATCACATGACTCAAGGCTGCTTAATATTCTAAGTTGTCTAGTTCTAGCTCAGATATTCAGGCCTACAATTCACTGGGAGCTTATTATTGTGTGCAATATTAAGCATTTGTCCAAATCGATTCTTTTGTACATGGATATCCAGTCTTTCCAGTGGCTTTTCATTTGTTCAAGAGACCATCCCCCACCCTGTTGAATTCTTTTGGTGCCTTTGTCAAAATTCAATTGAGCATAACTGTTAGGGCTTGTGTTTCTGTCCCGCTGATCTGAGTGTGTTTACACTGAATAGGTCTTGACTGCTGTAGCATTGCAGTAAGTTTTCAGATTGGGACGCCTGGGTCAACCAGCTTGCCGCCCCACCAAGTCTCCTGCACTCCCCACCAAGAATCTTAGCATCAGCACCAGTCACAGGGAGACTCTAGAATCCACCAGAAAGCTCTGATTCTAATAAGGAAAGTGGTCACCTCACACCTAGTGTAAAACTGGAAAAGGAAAACTGAGCAGGTACGCTTTGGAATTCAAAGAACGACAGGCCCTTTCAAAGAGCTCCCACTGATGGAGGCTGGGAATAAAAGAGCCAAAAAGTTTAGCAAACCTCCCACCCCAGAGAGGAATGTTTGTTCAGAGAGAGCAGGGTGAGCTAGCACCAGGGGATATTGTGAAAGATAATTGAAATGGCAAAGTCCATTGATCTCCCCAGAAGTGGGGAAAGTCTGAGTAAGCAGGGCCCTCCCTCGGGTCTGTTGGCTGTCACAGAGGATTTTCCTCAGCCCAGAGGATTCTCCTCAGCCCGGGGAAGCAGCTGCTGCCTGCTTTCTGCTGCTGAAAGACAAGAAACAAATAATAAAGAAGAAATGTCCTCTGCCTTTTCCTGCCTTCCTCTGTGGCCACTGTAACCTGTGTCCTGCTTTGTTCAGCTTTCCCCTTTTTATGGTCCCTGAAAAAGAAAGGAGAGAGAGAGAAAAGAGAGTCAGAGAGAGTCAGAGAAGAGAGGGAGAGAGAAAGTTAGAGATGCTGGGGGTAGGAGAGGATTCTGGATCTCTAAAAATTAAGAGGCCTGCATAGGTGATATTTGCACAGTAGGCAAAGGCACTTCGCAGTGTGTCTGATGGCTTGAGTTCAATCACCAGAAGCCAATAAAGGCAAAAGGAGAGAAGCAGTTCTACTGTTGTCCTCTGACCACCACAGGAGCCCTGTGACATGAGCCAATGACCCCAGCCACAATCAGTCAGTCTCTCTCTGTCTCTGTCTCTCTGTCTCTGTCTCTCTGTCTCTCTCTCTCTCTTACACACACACACACACACACACATACACACACACACACGTACCCATGCACACACACACACAAAGGACCCCTAACCCTACTGTGTAATATAACAAAATGTCATTAATATTATACAAACAACATCCTGTGACTGTGTAATCCAACTTCTGGAGATTTGCCCCAGAGAAATAAGATATGCAAAAGGGGGGGAGTCAGGATATTAATGACAGCATTGTCTATAATCATTTGCAAGGCTGGAAATATCCAAGTCTCCAAAACAGGAGCACGTTTCATGATACATGGCAGTAACAACTGTAGCTTAGTAGTACTGGACTCACAGAACTGCCTCTGTGCCCACTGCCCGGGGCATTGCCAGCATCAGCATCACCCGATGAATTGCCGTGGACTTCCAGCTAGTGTTTCTGTTTTTCCTTGTTCTCTGCTCTCAGCTCAGCACACTTAGTAATCCTCTAGAAACTTAAAATGTCTTGTGCTCCAATGTCTGCCTGGCTCCCCTCTCATGCAGGAGAAAAGCTGGTGGTTTTGCCTCAGAACAGGCCTGACCCAACCTGGCCTCCATCCATCGCCTTCTACCTCCTGCGCTTCTGCTTTCTTGCACACTCCTCTCTGCCCTGCCATGACTTTAAAGGCATCCTTGGTTCACTTCAGTCTCTCCCCCCAGATGTCCATTGGTCTGTTCTCTCAGGCTCCTTGAGTTCTTTGTTCTAATGCCACCCACACAGAAAACTTCCTTTGGTGAAATCTGTCTTTCCCCAGCCCCAGATTCCAGGATCCCCCATTCCTCCTGCTTCATGCTTTAGCAGTGTGTCTTACTTTGTGGGATTTATTTTAAGGGTTACTGTTGGCTCACCTCGGGGACTGTGTTCTGGAAAAAAAGTGTTTGCTTTCACTGTCCACAGCTATAGCATTGGTATCTCAGCTGTGCCTGGCAAAATGAGCTTTCTGATATGTGTTAAATGACTGTAACTACACAATTGAAAATCAGGAAAATGAGGCTTTGGTTTTGAAAGTTGGAAAGTATTGACTGTTAAGTGTGATGTGCATAGGAGCTATAGAGTAGAAGAAAATTGGATTCTGGTCCTGATGCTGCAACATTCTAGTTGGGCACAACTGGGCAACTGTACCTCTCGACTCCATCACCTATGAAGTAGTCATAACAAGGTCTCCCTCGCAGGACTGTTGTAATGATGAGATGAGGAATATATGCAACTGCCTGGTACACAGTAGGCATGGTGGGAGCACCTGGCACACAGTAGGCACGGTGTGAGCCCCAGGCTTCTCTTCTGAATATCCATCGGGGAAAACTGCAGAACTGGAGATAAGCGAGGACTCCAAATACAGGGGTTGTGCATTTTATGGTTTACCATTTGGTCCACAAGTCCCCCCTAAGCACCGAGTGCTTACAGTGGAGATCAGACAAAGGTGACCTGGGCACTGGCTCACCTTTGACACGAGCTCTCTGACAGTAAGTTCTCACCCCTCTGGCCTGTTTCCATGTTATTAAAATTAAGAGGTTGTGTTGGGTGACTTTCAGTCCATTAAGACTCAAGATGCAATAACTCAAAATGGCGAGCCAGCCCACCTTAGTCTGGCAAGCGGCACCCAGACATGCAGTCCAGATGGTTCTAATCTTAGACATAAAAGACTCCATTCTTTGGTATTTGAGGTCCAAAAGAAACTAGAGAATTTTTTAAAAGCATACAGCAAAGAAACTTTCCTTTTTTCCTCATTTCTGCATAGCTGCACAGATGGTGTTCAACTTAAGTCAGGCAAGAAAAGCATATATTACACACCTTTGGGTTGGGATTTACGACGTGAATATATAGCCCTGAAGGAAAGTGTTTTGTGTTAAGCCAAGAAGTGGACGCTGGCAATTCTCAACTACAGCCCAGGCACCCACACCAACGCGGCTGGGAGCCAGAGCGTGGTGGAGAGTAGCGGGTAGGGGGGTGGGGGGAGGGGGGTGGAAGGGGAGGGTATGGCTAACTTCTCCCCTCCCGTGGAAAGTTCCCTGGCCTTCCACAGTGCCTCAGCAAGGCAGAGGGGTAA
Organism: Mus pahari; assembly: GCF_900095145.1. NCBI lineage: Eukaryota > Metazoa > Chordata > Mammalia > Rodentia > Muridae > Mus > Mus pahari. Next base: position 88,051,445 of record NC_034593.1, read on the forward strand.
GATGTCTGCTCTACAGGCAGGCGCATGGCTGCAGTCAGCAGGTTAGCAGCCCTGGCTGTGCTTCTCTGGGTGGGGGAGGGGTGTCAGCTGCCCAGGACTCCATCCAGCAACTGACCACAAAGCTTTTCAAATGCCCCGTTGGCAAGGCCCCTGACTTTACTCAGCTGAAAACTGAGGATCTCATCTGGGAAGGGTCAGTTTAAAAAAAATGACAGCATTGCCCAAAGTAAACAAAGGGAACAACCACAACAAAATCCTTCTCAGCAGAGTTTCTTTACAATTCCCAGCCCAGCCCACAGGGGCTCGGGCTGAAGTCCCCACCCACTGCCTCTGATGCCCCCATGAGGCCGTGTCTGAGTAAGCTTAGCTGACCTGAGGGCCACAGCGTGTGAGCACGCCCTCCCTGCCCTCTCTCTTGAGTGCAGAGCTGCTGAGATTGGAGACTGGCTCATTCATCAAGATCACTGAACACAGAACATAAGAGATACATCAACGCTGCTTACTGAGGTGGATCCTGAGGAGGTTTGGGGCCTAAACTGGTCTTTTTCTTCCTGATCCACTCAGCACTGGGGTCACCTTACACTGTTCCAAAGAACTGTGAAATGGGGGAGTTAATTTTGAGGCTCTCTGTCCACTTTTTTCTTTTTTGTTGAGACAGCATCTCTCCTGGAACTCACTGTGTAGACCAGTCTGGCCTCAGACTCACAGACATCTGCCTGCCTCTGCCTCCCAAATGTTGGGATTAAAGGAATGCACTCCCGTGCCCTGACACTTTATTTTTTTTTGAAAGCTTTATTTCTTTTATTATTTCTTTTATGTGTGTTTTGTATAGGTCTGTGTACCACGTGCGAGCATGATACCCAGGGAGGCTGGGAGAGAGTATCTAATTCCCTGAGACTGGAAGCACAGACGATTTGGGTGCTGGGACTTGAACCACAGTCTTCTGCAAGAGCAGACAGTGCTCTTAACTTCCGAGCCATGTCCGGGTTCCCATCTGGCCTCTTCTTGATTCTAAGCGAATCTTCCTCGGTTGATCTTGAAGCCTGTCTAGAAAACAATTTTTGAACTTAGACTTGAGCAAGAGACCTAAGGTTTCCACTTTGTGTGCCTTGTTCACAAGATGCACTCGGGTTACTCAAAGCTTCTTTCGAGCATTCTGAGGTCCGCTGCTGAGTGAAGGAGAAATGGGCTTCAGAGTCCAGAAGACCTTGGAATCTGCCACTACACTAGCTGTGTAGATTAATACACACAAATTATCTACTCTAAGACTTAGTCTTCTGCAAAATGAATGGGACCATAGTATCCGTTTTAGCTAGGGTTACAGCGGCTGTGATGGAACACTGACCAAAGCAGCCTGGGGAGGAAAGGGTTTATTCATCTTACTCTTCCTCATCACTGCTAATCACTGAAGGAAGTCAGGACAGGGACTCCCACAGGGCAGAACCCCCGGAGGCAGGAGCTGATGCAGAAGCCTTCGAGGGGTGCTGCTTACTGGCTTGCTCCTCTTGGCTTGCTAAGCCTGCTTTCTTATAGAACCCAGGACCATCTGCCCAGGGATGGCCCCACTCGAGATGGGCTAGGCTCTCCCCCATAGATCACTAATTGAGAAAATCCCTTACAGACTTGCCTGCAGATGAACCTTCACAGGAGACATTTTTGTTTTTCAATTGCGTTTCCTCCTCTCTAATGACTCTAGCTGTGTCATAAAACCAGCCAGTGCTGTGTCTTCATTTTAATAGCATGGTAGGGAGGAAGGCGCCCCTGGTGTGTGCCACGGTGTGTGGCAGGTCACTCTAGCTTCCCCCCACTCCCCAGGCCTCAGACCCTGCTTGGCTCTGTTAGACAAGATAGGGCCCTGGACCTACCAGCGCAGGTGGATGTGCCTGAGGTGCAGGTGGAAGAGTGAGCAAGGAAGAATCCCAAGGAGGAGAGGTCAGAGAGGGGATGACAGCAGAGAGCCACCAGGTGTCACACAGGGCCAGAGACCTTTGGCTTTTGAGGATGGAAGAATATTCCTGAGTATGGGACAAGAGCATGTGGATCCAAGACTTAGGTTCCTGCGGGATTCTCTGCCGGGGGACGATACCTTCGCCACAAACCAGAATTTAAGCCTCTCCAAAGTATGTGGTAGAACTAAAGAAAAAGGCATCAGCCAACAGTCCTCTGAACTGTCATTGGCTCTCTCAATAATCCCAGGCAGAAAAATTAGAATTCACCACTGCAGCCCAAGATGCTCGACATGAAGGCTTGGGCTGAGAATGGCATGAGCTGCAGGGACCCACACGGCTTCCTCGCAACAGTGACTTGGCCCACAAGCCAGGGTTCCTAGCTAACGCTGGATTGTCCTGGAATTTGGCCAAGATGACTGCAACCAGGGGGAAGGAGCAAAAGAAGAAAAAAGAAAAAGTCAAGAAAATATTGCAAAAACTGAAGGACTGAAAAAGGACTGAAGGAGTGCACAGGCTCTGTAGCTAGTGAAACTCCTCTGCAAAGTTCTGCCTGGAAAGTTCTGCGCTTTGGAGGGACTCCATGCTTCCTCTGGATTTCATGACAGTGCGCTTTAGCAGATTAAGTCTGACTGTACGCCACAGACAAGAATCTTATGCTAACCGAAACACTGTAATAACTTCTGAACTTGGTAAAAAGAAGTTTGTTGGTTTCTACTGACAGGTCATATAAGTGAGTATTTATCACACAGGTAAAGCACACCTAACACAGATTCTCCTGCAAAATCCCACACTTGTGTTCAACATGAGGCTGGGACTGTGACATTCCACACCAGCCTTCTGATGAGTCTCAGTCAAAATACAGGTCACTGAAGAGGTTATATAAATTACCTTTAGCTACAAGAAATATAAATGAACTCTGTGTTTAGACTTGGATACATCCTTAGGGTATTATGAAATACTCTAAAATCTGAAAACAAAATTAAAACAGTACTGGTCCCAAGCATTTTGTATGCTCAACCTGTAATAAAAATTCTCTACACTGACAGCCATCTGCCTTTTGGGATCTTAGGCACGCACATGTGGGAAAAAAAGGCTTTATATTATGAATCCCATTCAAACAGTGGTTGAGTAGGAAGAAGTACAGGTTCTAGACAGAGGATATTAGGATTGTTAAGAGAAAAGCTTACTTTGTATTAAAAGAGGTATAGTATACTAATCATGATTTTAAAAATCTTTATTTCTTGGGAATGGAAGCATCGCTGATTTCTCAGAGGAAAATTGTAGTTTTTTGGCAACGGCTACAAACCAGTCTTGCAAAGGCTTCTCATTGTCTTGCCGTGTCAAACACTACCCACCAGATAGGAGGATTTCCGTCCTTCAAGCGGATGAGTTACTAAGAAGAGAAACATGATGTACTGTTATACCTTGGTTTGGGTTTTTTCTTAGACTCACTAGAGCAGTGAAATAGTTAAACGCCACCAGTTAACTTGCTGATGACATAGATCCTGACTTGGGTTTTATTCTTTTTGTAACTAATAATGGTAGTAGTGTCCTGTTACTTTTTGCTCATGCAGATTCAAAGTGAAAATTAAAAATTCAAATGTATGAAGTCATACTTCATAAATGATAAAGGTCTAAATTTGGAAAACATTTTATAGTAGTGATTGCAGAAGCTGGATAAAATGGCAGTTGGAAGGACAGCGCTGAGGGTCTTTCAACCACAAAACAAACATCACACTCTTAAACGCAGCTTTCTTAGACTTTTTTGGGGTGTGGGGGCTTCCAAGACAGGGTTTCTCTGTGTAGTCCTGGCTGTTCTAGAACTCGATCTATAGACCAGGCTGGCCTCGAACTCAGAGATCTGCCTGCTTCTGTCTCCCCAGTGCTGGGTTAAAGGTGTGTGCCAGAGCTTTTTAAAATGCAGTAGCTCTCTTCACTGCAGTATCGATGACTTAGGAACATTTTCTACACTTCTGGTCATTGAATTTGAAGTTACAGTATTTGTCAAATAGTCTCGATAAAAATGAAAGTAAACATTGAAATACATTTTGTATATTTTTTTATTAACAGCTATCATCTTGGTAGTTTTGTGACAGGGTCCATACGAGGCACTTAGCACAGAAGCATTAGAAGTTGTTCATAGTCCTGGGACAATTATTGTCCTCTCACAGATGAGGAAATTAGGCTCAGAAGTTTAAAGATGGTGGTCATAGAAAGGCTAGGAAGAGAGTTAGAACTCTGCAGCCTCCTAATTCCATGGCAAGGGTCCTGACTGCTGTGTCCCTGTCTGTGGACACACAGAGTGGGTGGCTCTGGGCCACTGTCAGATAAGAGTGTGTTCTTTGTTAAGCCCACACATGCGGAAGGCAGGAAATGGATGCCTCGCGGGTGAGGTCGCTTTTCATGTTCAGCTTTTTTTTTTTTTTTGTAAACCAATAACAAAGGCTAATCAGATACCAGTCAAGGGCATTAAGGCTGCCAGTAATCTCTACCACAGACCAAAGGATGCTGACTGGTCCCCAGGGTAGGTCTGTGATGCTCAGAAATGCTCAGTCTTCCTTTTCTCCGGGGCTATTTCCTACTTCCCTGATGTTCAGGAAAGCATTGCTTACCTTGATATTAGAGCCTTCTTCACTCTCTGGGGCTGCACTTTTGGGGGTTATTATCTGATTGCCCTAGGGACAGTGAGCTCCAAAGTAGGGCACCCCAAATGATGAGCTGAGGCACTAGGAGGGAATATGTGAAGGCAGGCTCCTATTTACTTTAAAATCTCTAATGTAGAGATTCTGCTTTATCAACACTAAAATAGCACAGCTGTGGCTACACAGACAACCATTGGTAAGTGTGAGGTGGCTGGGTGTGCACACAGTCTTTGGGTTTCCTTGTGAATAGAGTTTGGAACTAGCTCTTGGAAAGAAAGCTCCCGTGGGCAGGGCATGTCTTGTTCTAACTGTATCCCCCACCCCTACCCCTGAATCCTTTGTTAGCACTAAATGATCGGTCCCCGGTTAAAGGGATTTAACCCTTCTGAGATCCCGATTGACTCAGGGAATCAATTCCCTTCCTTGTGCCATCCACCTGGCCTAAAGCTGCGTCTTCTTCAGTAATTTGCTAAGACCCGACCAGGTAATAAAGCTGTTTGTGGAGTATAAAGTGGATGTTGCCATGGAGATGGAAACACGTAAGATATATGTCCCCTAAGCAGTAGTTAATGTAGGTGGGAAGGCAGAGACACGGCAAAAGGGAAGGACTAGTGGATACAGCAGGACATGGCAGGCACAGAGCTCCTCTGGGCTGCTGTGAGCTTAAGTAGCCTCCAATGGCGCCACCCTCCAGCTTCCCCTCAGAGCTGCAGAAAGCAATGGAGTGAGTCAGGTTTTGGGAAAAAGAAAACTCAGCTCTGCTACTGTCCTGGTTGGGTGATCTTGGGCAAGTCCCCAGCAATCCCCACCTTTTACCCCAGGAAAACTGTTGCCCTCCTACACGCTAAGTGGGACTAGGTGGTTTTGGAGGAGTCTACATGTTCTAAAGCAGCCCTGAGTATTAGTGAAGCAATTGATGAAAGCAACTGACATTTTGAGTTTGTAATGAGGTTAGATGAGCTAAAAATATCATAATGCCTCCAAATCTTCTATGGTTCATGACTGTCCCTCTTCAGGCACTAGATATCCATGTGATGCCTCTGGACCACCCAATCGCTAGAGGGGGGCATGTAACGACTTCAAATATCTGTTAATGCCATAATGCATGTCAAGGACAAACAAGTAATGACGTAGTATACACATATCACACATACATCTACAAACAAAAACGTGTATAAACACACACATATGCATAGAAAAGATCTGAAAAGAACCCACTATATTCTTAAGAAAACCTTTAGATGTATGTATTTTATGTATATGGCTATGCGGCCTGCATGTATGGCTATGCACCACTTGCATACGTGGTGCCTGAGGAGGTCAAAACGGTTATGAGCTTCCATGTGGGTGCTGGAAATCGAACCTGGGGTTTGGGGAAAGCAACAAGTGCTTTTAACCGTGGAGTCATCTCTCCAGCCTCTTTAAAGTCTACTGTGTCATTTGTTTGCCTTTATTAAACTGTTCTAGGAACTAAAAATAAGTGTTTTTAAACTAAGCATTAAAGTCTCGTACAAATATGTCATAATCTCTGTAATAAGGGGCACCGGGGTCTTCAGGAGGCGGCTCTCCCAGAAGCAAACCTCTGAACTCTGTACCGGAACCCCTGCTAAAGGCTGCCAAGGCTCCGAGACTCTCTGCAGATCAGGCCTTGATGGCGACACCTGCTCACATCATCTGAAAGTTTCGCTGAATTGCCTCGGGTAACTGGGGTTTCCCCAGCACTTAATGAGTTTGGGTTTCTACACAAGGCTTTTGAACTAAATGATCTATAGGGACCTTTCTGCTCTAAAGTTCAATGGTTCTGAGTAACACTCCATGCAGAAGACCTGCATACAAAAGCAGACATGTCATATGGAGGCAAGGCAGTAGTTTCATACTCTTCCCCCAAAGAAAGTGAAAGTTGATGTAACCTCCCTCCCTCCCTCTCCTCTCCTCCCCCCTCCTTCCACTGCTTAGTTAAACTTGCAACCTTCCACTTTAAAAGCTAAAAATTCAGATCTGTGTTTCCTAGCCTCCCTTGTAGCTATGAACAAGCATAAGGAACTGCCTTGGATTCTGGCTCAGGAACTGGGACCCACAGCTGCACTGGTGGTGGCTTAAGCATCAGAGACCAGTAGCCAGCACTGCCCGTGGGCCCATGGGTTCTTGCAGCAACCCCCACCCCCACCCCAGCTGACATGAACTTATTTTTTAAAAGAACATGGATTTATTGCCCCCCTCACACATACCCCCAGACAGTGTTTCTCAGTGTAACAGCCCTGGCTGTCCTGTAATGCACTCTGTAGATCAGGCTGGCCTGGAACTCATAGAAATCTGCTTGCCTCTGCCTTCAGAATGCTGGGACTAAAGGCATGTCCCACTATGCCAGGCTCGGACATGTGCTTTTTTTTTTTTTTAACAGTAGAAAATAGATAAAGAAAATATATACATTCCATTCCCTTTCTTCACCCCCCCCCCCATCCTCCTAGATCCTTTATTTAGAATGCATACACTATGACTAGTTCTTACGGCTTCCACACTGACTATATTTCTTTATTCAGAAAATATACTACATTACTAGTTCTTACAGCCTCCACACATATTGTATCTCTATTTAGAAAATATACAACATTGCTTGTTCTTACAGCCTCCAAACATACTGTAGTTTTTTCACTGTGTATACACTCATTGTACCTACTATAGGTTACATAAGGATATTTTCATATACATATTCAGTGTAATTTAAGCATATTCTCCCCTTTCTCTTCCCTTTCTATTTCTACTTCCATGTCATATTTACATACACGATGTTACGAAACTACATAAAATCTGGGAACCACTTATGGGAGAAAACATTCTTGTTTTTCCAAGACTGATTCAATTCACTTAATGTGATTATTTCCAGTTGCATTTTTTTTTTCTGGCAAGAGGCATAACTTTGCCCTTCATGGCTGAAGAAAAATTCTGTGTATACATTTATCAAATTTTCTTTATCTGTTTATTTCATCCCCTGTTGTTGGAGCCAAGGCTGACTCTGAAACATAGCTATCTTGACTAGCACTGTGCAAACGTTTCTACAGAACGTGTGAAAACACTGGGACCCTCCGGGTATATATCCATGAGTGCTACAGCTAGTACATAATCTAGACCTGTTTTCAGTTTCCTGACAAGCTTCCATTGCCAGTTGAACCAGTTCACATTCCCACCAGCGATATACAAGACTTGCCCTTTGTCCGGGTGAGATGGGCTCTTGTCGTCCATTCCTCTGTTGGTTAGTGATGTTGCACACTTACAAATGTTCACTGGCCATTTGAATTTGATCCTTTGAGAGCTGTATATCCCTTGTGTTAGCCCATTTGTTAACAAAATTATGTGATTTCTTACTTCTCTGTGTTTCCTAGATATTCACCCTCTGTCAGACATAGAGCTAGAAAGCCTCCCTCCCATTCAGCAGACTGACCCTTCATCTGATTAACCCTCTCTTTGTTTATGTGGACATCTTAACTCAAGAGCTTCTGCTTAACGATTATTGGAACTGTTTCCTGAACCACTAGCGGCCCAGTCAGAAAACTCCCGCCCAATCTGTATTCTGGAATATTTTTGCACCTTTTTCCTCTAACGTTTTCAGAGTTTTGGGTCTTATTTTAGGGCACTCTATTCATTTGGACTTGATTGTCATGTAGGGCTATGGGGATCTAGTTTGGCTCTTCTACATGTGGATACCCAGGTTTCCCAGAGCTATATTGAAGAGGCTATGCTTTTGTGCAGGCACCTTTGTCAAAACCACTGGCTCTGTTCTGTCTCTTACAGTCGATTCCACTGACTAGTTCATTGTTGAGATCTTTCACTTCCCTGGTTAAGTTTATGCCAAGTAACTGTTTTGTTTCTGCTTGTTTGTTTTAGACAATTTTGAGTGGGGTTGTTTCCCTAAGTTCACTTTCTTTTCTTTCTTTCTTTCTTTCTTTCTTTCTTTCTTTCTTTCTTTCTNCTCCTTCCTTCCTTCCTTCCTTCCTTCCTTCCTTCCTTCCTTCCTTCCTTCCTTCCTTTCTTTCTTCCTCATTCACTCACTTGCTTGCTTCCCTAAGACAGGCTCTCTCTAAGAAGGTCTTGGCTGACCTGGAACTCACAGAGATCCCCCTGCTTTTCAATTCTGGGATTTAAAATGTCTGCCATCAACCAGGTGGGGCTACTGATTTTTGTATGTTATTTTTTTTATTCTGCTATTTAGATAAATGTGTTCATTGTTTTTGTTTTTTAATGGGAAAGGGGGGAGGGTAGAGTCTTTACGTGGTCTCTTATGTTTAGAGTCATACCATCTACTAAAAGGGATATTTTTACTTCTTCCTTTCTTGTTTGTTTCTCTTCCGTTTTCTTTTCTTGTTTTATTGCTCCAGCCAAGACTTTAAGCACTATATTGAGTAAGAGTTGAAAAATTCAGGGATTGAGGAGATGGCTCAGCAGCTAAAAGCATTTGTTGCTCTCTCAAAGTTTTGTTCCCAGCACCACATGGTAGCTCACACCTGCCTATAATTCCAAGGGAACACAACACCTTCCTTTGTCTTCCTGAGGCAACTGGATTCATGTGCAGATCACACACAGACATAGACCCAGACAGACACACACAGACAAACACACACAGAGACACACACATAAAGACATAGACAGAGACATACATACACAGACATAGACACACACGCACAGATACACACAGACACACACAGACATACACACACACAGATCCACACACACACAGACGCACACACAGACACACACACAGATACAAACAGACATACACAGACATAGACACAGACACATACATACAGACATAGACACAGACACACAGACACAGACACAAACACAGACAAGTTTCAAAACTTTAAAAAGGTAAATCTTAAAAAAAAAAAAAAAAAGAGTAGAGCCAGGTGTGGTTGCACACACCTTTAATCCCAGCACTCAGGAGGCAGAGGCAGGCGGATTTCTGAGTTCGAGGCCAGCCTGGTCTACAAAGTGAGTTCTAGGACAACCAGGGCTACACAGAGAAACCCTGTCTCGAAAAACAAACAAACAAAAAAAGAGTAGAGAAAGCATACACCTTGTTTTAGTCCTGCGTTTAGTAAAATACTCTGAATTTTTCTACCTTGATATTGGCTATACATTTGCCTGTTAGCTATACATGGCTGGAGTGCTGTCATATTTTGTTGATTTGTGTTCCTCTGCTTCTAGCATCTTCAGGACTTTTTATCATAAAAGGAAGTTGGATTTTGTCAAAAGCCTTTTGGAGTATTAAGATGATGATGTGATGTCTGTCCTTGAGTCCATTTATGTTATATATTGTGTTTATTGATCATACAGAATATTAAACCATCCTGGACTGCCCCAAAGATATTCTGTGTGGACACAAGCATGTCTACATTCTTAAGAAAAACAGTACAAGTCACCATGCGTGCACATAGTGTCATTTCATACATAGTTTCCCGTAAGTTGTCTTTTAAATTAGCTTGTATTAATTGTGCAATCTAGTGGGTTCCCTGTGACATTTTCAGATAAGAGTGTAAGCATTTTCATGAGATCGTGTCTTTCTTTCCAACTTAACAATACACACTGGAAATAATTACACAAGTAAAGTTGCCTTGCTCTTGTCAAGGTCAAGTCACGCCTTTCAATGAGTGCAGTATAATGTACACGGCCAATCTGCTACTATGAACGGTTGAGCTGCTTACACTTTGGGGACTACAAGCAAATGCTTCAAGGATTTCCTTGGAAGCAGGCCATGGTGTCCAGTGCAAACACATTCACAGGAGATAATTTCTGATAGAGAAGTTGTTTTAGTCAAAGAGTATAATTTTTTAATTTTGACAGTACCAAACTGCACTGCAGTTTTTGAGCCCACTAAAAATGTTGGAGAGGCTGGGCATGGTGGCTCATGCTCTTATTCCCAGCACTCAGGGGGCAGAGTCTGGCAGATCTCTGTGAGCTCAGAGTCAGCCTGCTCTACATAACCAGTGCTGGGACAGCCAGGGCTACATAATGAAGTCCTGTCTCAAAAACAAACCAAAAAGCAAAGAAAGTGTTTTAGACTTCTTCTCATGCCCCTACCTCAGCTCCTAGGTCACCAGATCTTTGTAATTTGAGGTTTTTATTTTTTTATTTAAATTGTATTTGAAGCTGAACACTTTTTAATATTCAATGGCAGATATTTTAACTACATTTATGACTCTTATCACTAATTTTCCATTAGATTTTAACATGTTTTAAGTTATTTTATAAGAAGGCCATATTTCATTCCATTTTATTTCATGCCAGTATATTTCCTAACTTATTTTTTGTCATTTAGCCTTGTTTGCCTTATTCGATTTTTCTTCCTTGTCTTGCCAAAAACTCTATTAATGCAATTTGGCTCACTGCTCTCTATTAGCTTAAGAGGGTTTTTAGTTGAGAAACCTCTCATTTCTAATACTGAAGTTGCAATTACAAAACAACCAACACTTGATACTTCTGGTTAAGAACAGCAGATTCAACAAGTACACTGTGTTCCACTTCTTCCCAGACCTCAAGCAAAACTTAATAGTTTGGTTAAGCATGACACTCTGAAGGTATTAAAGCCAAGAAAAAGAAAGAAAAGAAAGGAAAAGAAAAGAAAAGGAAGAGAAAAAAAGGCACAGAACAAAAAAAATGTCCTCCTTCCTTCCTGTCCATATTTAAGCACTATGACTAGTTTCTCCAGTGTTGTTCCCAGGATCTCTTTACGCACATTTAAGCAAATAAGTAAACAAGTACCAGTGCTTTATAGGAAAAGACTACAAAGACAAACTACATGTAAAGGAGAACAACACAACATGTTTGTTTGTTTATTGTGTGTACATTGGCTTTGTTTCATCTGGGTTGGTTGATTTGTGTTGCTTGTCTTAGTTGCTGTTCTACTGCTGTGAAGAAACACCACGAGCAAGGTAACTCTTAAAGAAGAAAGCATTTAACTGGGGACTTACAACTTCAGGGGGTTAGTTGACAATCATCATGGTGGGGGAGTAGCAGGCATGGTGCTCGAGCAGGAACTGAGAGCCTTATATCTTGATCTGCAGGCATCTGGTAGAAAGGTAAGAGAGACTGGGCTTGATGTGAGCGTTTGAAACCTCAAAGACCCCCGCCAGTGGCACACCTCCTCCAACAAACCCACACCTCCTAATCCTTCCCAAACAATTTCACTAACTGCAACCAAGCACTCAGACAGATGAGCCGGTGGGGGCCGTTCCCATTCAAACCACCACACCCAGACTGGGCTTGTAACTCTCCTTTCTCTGCCTTTGGAGTGCCAGGATGACAGGTGTGTATTACTACTTCAGTACAAGATCATCTTTTCTAAAAAGATGTATTTATTTTATATACATGTGTACATTGTCACTGTCTTTGGACACACCAGAAGAGGGCATCAGAACCTCGATGGTTGCGAGCCACCATGTGGTTGCTGGGAATTGAACTCGGGACCTCTGAGAGAGCAGTCAGTGCTCTTAACCGCTGAGCCATCTCTTCAACCCAGCAAGGTTATTTTTTAAAGCTAGATAAAGATACATGGCGGTAACTGGGTCAAGAGACCTGAGCAAGTTGAATTCTAGATCTGTGTCTGAGGATATTCAAGTAGCACACTTTACCTTTCATAACCCCCACATGCTAGACACTTTATGGACTAGGTGCTGGGGAATATAGGTGAGGTTATAGCCAAAGCAAAACTGGAAGTTACCACAGGAAGCAATGAGATGGCAGAACTGCCTTCCCGAGCTGTTGCCTGGTGGTAGACTGTGCTTTCCATGCAGGTTCCAGCGACTAGAAGTTTTTCTTCTGGCAGAAGAGCAAAAGATAGGAAAAGCAAGCCGGGCTGTATAAAAGGATACCAAAAATTACTCTGAGGTGCATCCTAGTTACTTTCCTATTGCAACTTATAAAAGGAAGCCTTTGATTTGGGACTTATGGTTCAGAGGGTGTGTCCATTATCATCATGGCTGGGAGCATGACAGCAGGAGGCACCCATTATGCCAGAGCAGTACCTGAGAGCTTATATCTTGAAATACAACCATGAGACACTGGGAGTGGTGTGAGGGAAGCCTCAAAGTATGCTCCCAGTGAAACACTTCCTGTGACAAGGCCACATCCCCTGATCCTTACCAAACAGTTCCACAAACTGGGGACCAGGTATTCAAATAGGTGAGTCTATGGGGGACATTCTCATTCAAACCACCACAGCCACCGAATAGACACCTTGCCTTCTACCTTCTTCCTTACAACCCTGTTGTAGCACTAAAAACACAAATGGCCATCCCGCAGTTAGCAAAGCTTTCTTGGGGGCTCTGAGAGAAAATAATACCCTAAAGATAAATTGGAAACAGTAGCATGTTTATCAAAGAAAACCAAGTTACTGATATCTTTAGAAAAATATATACATATACACAAAGTAAGAACACAATGTTGTTAGGTTTCTTCTAATGAACTTTTTAGAGAACAACAACAAAAACAAAAACAAAACAAAACAAACCCCAAGATTTTAGAAATGAAAATATACCAGCAGAAACAAGACTCATATCTGGAAAGTAAACAAGGCCAAAGGATTAGAGACAGACAATAGAGCAAAAGTGAGTCATTTTGGAGACGACCTCAGACCTCAGTGGGTGTCTATCAGGGTGAAGTGAGACCAGGAAGCCGCTGGATCTGACTAGGGCAGGGACTGTCTTCTGAGTAGTGGCTTCACTGGAAACCCTGGTGAGGACTATGCAGAAAGTATACCTCGGGACTTGGAGGATGAATCCGTGGGTAAAGTTCCTGTGGTGTAAGAATGAGGATCTGAGTTCAGATCACCAGCGCTGTGGTGACAGTGCCTCTCCTAGCCCCAGTACTGGAGGGGAGAGAGAAGGCAGACAGATCCCAGGGGCTTGCTGGCCAGCAGGGTTAGCTCTAACAAGGAGCTCCACATTCAGTGAGAGTTCTTGTCTCTGAAAGGGAAGGTGGAGAGCAGGAGAGAAAGATACCTGACTTCCATCTCTGGCTCCACACAAGGTTAAGTACATTGCCACCACCACCGGTACTGCCTCATCATCTGCAAGATACACACACAGACACAGACATAGCACACACAGAAACATACACAGACACACACACACACACACAGACACACACAGACAGAGACACACGCAGGCATAGACACAGACACACACACACAGACATACACAGAAACACACACAGACACACACACACAGGCATAGACACAGACACACACAGACACACACACACACAGACACACACACACAGACACACACAGACAGAGACACAGGCACAGACACACACAGACACACACAGACACAGACACACACAGGCATAGACACAGACACACACAGACAGAGACACAGGCACAGACACACACATAGACACACACAGAT
>NC_034593.1:88065696-88077388 GCF_900095145.1 Mus pahari
CACACACACACACACACAGACACAGGCACAGACACACACACACACACAGGCACAGACACACACAGACACACACAGGCACAGACACACACAGGCACACACACACACAGACACACACACACAGACACACACAGGCACAGACACACACACACACACACACAAACAGACACACACAATCTGCTTCAAAGTTATCACCTTCAGGGCTGAGGAAGGTATTTATTTCATCTCTGGTCACTAGATAAGGGTTGCTCTGGGGAAGAGGGCATTAATTTCGCAACACTTCCTGAATGAATCTTCAGTGGCTAGGGGAAAGGTCCAAACAAAAAGACAGATGAGCTGGGAATTTAGAAGACACTGCCATGGTAATTGCCAAGTGAACAAGGGCAGGGCATGCAGGTCAGTGTCTCCTTCTGCCCTCTGCTTTCTCACTCACTGGAGGATGTGCTCCCAGCAAAACAATGGAGTAAATCCAGAAAGAGGAGGCCAAGAAGGAAATCCCCAGGATGCTGTAAAGAGACATCCCAGCTTGATAGCCGGCCAGCAGGCGTGGTGATCAATGAGTATGAATGCCAGTGGATCGGAAGGCTCTCAAGAGCAGCTCTTTCTAACTGACAGAATGCCAAATTGTTTAAACAGCAAGGGGAGAGTATGGGTTGTCAGTGACATATACATATAAACACGAGGCATATGGAAAACGAGACAATCAATGCCAGAGAGAGCAAAATGTTATTGAAGAGAGGAGATGGAATCAGAATGTATTCATAACATAAGTACAAACAGTGCTTGCCTCCTCCTCCTCTTCCTCCTCCTCCTCCTCCTCCTCCTCCTCCTCTTCCTCCTCTTCCTCTTCTTCTTCTTCTTTCCCCATGGTGATGTAAATACTCAATATTAGGCTAAAATAATGCAGGTGTATAAGGCCAGGAAACACATGTGTCATGGATTATGAGTTGGGGTGAAAATTAAATCCCCACCTTCTGCAGTGAAAGTCAATAGAGAAGAAGACCGAGAAGTAGCTATTTCAAGGTATGCTAATTACAACAAGCAGAGTTAGTTAGAGAAGTCCCTGAAAGAGCACTTCTCTTGGAGGGGGTAATTTTTTTTTTTTTTTTTTTTTGGTGGGGGAGTGTAATACAGAACAACTGCTTTGTTATTTAAACTGCACATGCTAAACTTTGATATAAATGACCAACCTGTCTCTTCTTCATGAGAAAAGGAGAAGGTGGGAGTGAAACACTGTTCCCAGTGAGTAAGGACAGCAGGAGGGTAAATGAAGCTCTTCTGTCCCCTTGCTCCTACGTCTGGCAAGCTGGTATCTTTCTGTCTTCTGATCTTTTGCTGAGGCAGAAGAAAATGTATGAGCAACTGGGAAATTTGGACTTTAGGATCTTTAAAAGACCTGTTAATGCAAAACTGACCTGGAGTCAGGGCTTGCAGATTTGATTTATAGTCGTCATTTTAAATCGCGTGGACAGTCTTGGAACTAATGTATATATGGCTGAACTCGCTTCGTTTAGATACTCGGTCCTCTTGAGACAACAGAATCTGGCACTTTCTGTTTTAGATGTGCTTATTCACAGGAGGCACACCTCCCCCTCTACCACGTGGATCTCCATGATGGACTGCTGGCTCTTAGCTTAGGCAGCAAGCACCTTTGCCTGCTGGTCCAGGCTCTCCCTACCACTTTCTACTTGTAGGAAGAAGTACCCCGGGAGTGAAGCCTCTGGAAGGCAGATTAACCTTCTAGGCATCAGATTCTTCCTACATTAGAACGATGATGCTCACAATTTCCAATTAAAGATAAAATTCAAGAAGCAATTTTAGTAGTGCCCCCTCTTTTTCTTTGGTTTCCCAAGTCAGTGGTCCCAGCTTCCTTCCCTTCCTTCCCTCACTGAACACCACTTCTGAGAGTCCAGAGTGTGGCTTTCCCCTGGCTGTTGCTCTGAGCCACGCTGCTGTCTCAGAACTGTCAAGGGACCACTTGACCCACTGGCCGATGCCTGTGACACCAGCCCTGGGGAAGCTTAGCAGGGAGATTATGAGTTCTCAGCCAGCATGGGAGGTAAAGAGAAAGGGGTGGGGTAGTCATCTTGCTGAATGACTGGAATCTCCCAAGTCCCCATCTTTGTCAACCTCCCTCAGCCCCCCCCTCACTTCTCTCCTTCCCCCATGCCTGGCACCCATCTTCCACATTACTCTTCTGCCTTTCCTTCCTGTCTTATTCTTGTTTAGCTGACTCTTTCTCTCTCACTCTTTAAAGGACACGTGTTCACAGGGTCCCCGACCCCCACCTCATCTGCCGGTGTCTCCAGCATCGTGCAATGTTCCCTTGTTCACTACTCTCTAGTGACAGTGATGTTTCAGTTCCTGCGCCGTCGTGCATTGCCCTAGGACCTGTTCCCTTTACCTGCATCACTTCCCCCACCACACCCACCTCTGCCCCCACGAAAGCCCCCCCCATCTGGCTGCCCACCCCCAACTCCACTTTCAGGTCTCAGCTTCAAGTCACTTCCCCAGAGTGGCTCTCACTAAGTCCTTTATTTTCCTCCCCTACTGTTTCGTTCTCTCCTTTCTACTTTAAGGCTTTTTTTTCTTTATTTATATGGGTTAAAATGATAAAATTCATTGTTATGTGAATATCTGCCTTTCTCTTCAAAGAATGCATCACATGAGGAGAGGACCCCTGTTAGTTGTATTTAACATCATATAGGCCTCATCTAAAAGGCCTTGAAAAAGTAGGTAAAAGATATTTCTTGAATAATCAAGGTGTAAAGTACCTTTCTCATGCCAGGCACTTGTGGATCACCCTCTACCTTACACACAATTTCTGCATGAGGAAACAGAATCTCACAGAGACGAAGAAACAGGCCAAGACCTCACAGAAAATGAGTATGAGTGTCTACCAAGCCTTGGAAGGCTACGGAGGAATCTTAACTAAACATCTCTAACTGACAAAAGGCAGCCAGAAAGACTATGTATGACCTAAGTAATTCCAACTCTATGACCCTCTGCAGACACCCAAACCGCGGGACTGCTGACGGCTGACAGACCCATCATTGACCCCAGAATGCCCCTCACAGCCCCATGTTTTGGGTTTGGACCCAACTTGGGACCCTATTTTGTAATTTGTGGAACCTTCAGGAGAAGGGTCCGGCTGCTGGAAGTAGGTCACCAGGGACAGTCCTTTCAAGGTCATCCCTGGGAAGATGAATTAGTCTGTAAAGTGTCTGACACGCAAACATGAAAGCCAGAGTTTGGGTCCCCAGAACCCACATTAAAAATAAGTTTTAATCCTCAGCATCCACTAGATAAAAGCATGAAAGCATGCCTAGTAGCTGAATGGAGAGAGGCAGGCCCCTAAAGCTCATTGGCCAGTCAGCCTAACCTAAATGAATGAGCTTCAGATTCAGGGGTGGGGTGGGGGGATCTCCATATCAAAAAGTAAAGTCAAGAGTGATCAGAGAAGATACCCAATGTCCTACATACATACAGGCATGTACACCTGTATGAACATGTGCACACACATGAACATGTACCTCTCTCTCTCTTACACACACACACACACACACACACACACACACACACACACACCCTTAGCCCCATCCCTCCCTCTTCTCTGCTTCCCGGTCCACTTGGCTTAAGGACCTTCTGCCTCTCACTCCCAATGCCCCAAGTGGAGCTGCTTCCACTGCTGGGTCTTTCTACCTCTCGAGGATGATAGTCCTCTGAGACTACAAGGCGCACTAAACATTTCCTCCAGGAACTTGTTTTTTCCAGCTGTTTTGGCCACTGCAAAAGTAATTAATACAGTCCGTCCCAGAAAACCAGGCTGAGGGGGAGAAACAGGAAGAGTGGGGATTCTATTCAGGGGAGTGAACCCACTCTAAGATCCTAAAGCTGGCTACACATCATTAGACATCTGTCCAGACCCACGTTCTGTACAGCATGGAAAGCTAACTTTTACAGACCCTCCTCTGCTTGGGGGTGCTGATGGGGGGGGGAATGGATCCTATGGTGAATCTTTATGCTTTCTGGTCAACTTTTCTGTGAACTTAAAACTCCACTGAAAAATTGAAATCTTATTTATTTTTCTTTAAAAGGGCTCAGATCTGAGATTTAAAAATGTATTTGCCTCTCTCTCTCTCTCTCTCTCTCTCTCTCTCTCTCTCTCTCTCTCTCTCTCAACAGGACCTCCCTGTATTGCCCTGGCTAGCCTGGAACCTACTAGGCTGGCCTCAAATTCACAAAAACCCATCTGCCTTTGCCTCCTCCAGATTAAAGGTGTATGCCACCATGCCCAACATATGACTCTTATACTGTTATTGCATTATAGTACCTCTCAGTTGGCAAATTCAGTACACTCAGCTTTTAAGTGTGAGTGGCCACACACATTTCCTCTTAATTTCCATGGTTTCTCTGTAGCTCCCTCCAGCATTCATCCTGTAAGGGTTCCAAGCTTGATAATGGCATTCGGCAGAGGAACTGGGGTCACAGTGAAGACCAAGCTATCCCACAACTTCCCCTGTAGCAGGTTTCTAAAGAGCCCTTTCGTGTGAGGGGGGGGAAGTGTGTGTGTGTGCGTGTGTGTGTGATGTGTGTGCATGTGTGTGTGTGATGTGTGTGTTGTGTTGTAAAGTTGGCCTGCTCCTCTCTCTCTCTCTCTCTCTCTCTCTCTCTCTCTCTCTCTCTCTCTCTCTTTCTCTTTCTCTTTCTCCATTCCTGTGGGCTCCCCCTCACCATCACATAGCTCCTTACTCAGGCCTTCTCTCTCTTCCTTTCACACGCATATTTTGTTTCCTCAACAAAAGTGCACACATCTTAGAACAGGATCCTAATAGACTTGTAAGCAAAAAGCAGAAAGATGCAATAGAGCACAGAGCCACATTTTGTTCCCTCCTCACAACACAATCCGCACGGAGAAGTCCACACTCCGAGTGCCTCGGAATGCTACTGCGACCTCAGTAACTATGGTTACTGCAGTTAAGGTGAGGGCATAGTGAAGGAGATCCCTCCCCGTTATTAATATTGTCTTATAATGAGACTGCACCATGGAGACGCAGACTTGTGAGTAGGGAGAGCACCGTGGTGACAGAGGCAGACAGCAAGGCCACACAGCAGAAGCCAGGAACCCCACAGACCCCCAAAGAGAGCTGCAGCAGCTTAATCTCAGAGCCTCGTTGTCTCCCCTGCTCAGCTGTGATGCCTCTCTGAGGCTGCATAGGGATATGATCCCAAATGGGCAAAGTAAAGGAACCTCACATTATAGAGCGGGGCAAGAGAGAGGATGACAGAGGGATTCAAATGGAGCTAAAGATACAACTCAGTGCTTGCCCAGCATGCGCAAGATGGTCTGTTCCCAACCCAGCAGAAAAACAACCTCCCAAACTATCTCAAACAAAAGCAAAAGGAAAGATTAATAATGATTTTTTTTTAAAAAATGCACTCATTAATTCATTATTGAGATTAGGTCTCACACAGTCGTCCAAGCTAACCTGGAACACGTCATACAACCCTAGCTGGCCTCAAACTTGAATTGACCATTCTACCCCATTCTCTCAAGTGATAGGATTACAGGCCAGAGCTGCCATTCCTGGTTTTGCAGCAAGCCTTTTGGGAAGGTGGATAATATGCAGTTTTACCTTGTTCTGTGCTTGACATGTTTGGTTTATCCCGTCCTATTACACCCATCTGAGCATATTATTTCACTAACAACAATCCTCACCTGTCACTGAAGAACAGCTGCAGAGATGAAGTCCAGTAGGTCAGCTGGTTTCCCTGTGGGAGGCAGAGCAACTCCAAAGAAGCACAGCTGGATGCAGTCGCCTGCATCCTCTCTCCAGATCTTTCCGCTTTCCAGGGGTGGCAGGACAGTGTGTGGATGCTGCCCGGCGCTGGCTGTGTGTTGGAATGGTTGTGCAGACACAGCCCAGGAGGAGAGCTGGTGTGGCCTGTTGGCTTTGGAGAGTCAACAAAGGAAAGCGAGAAACTCTGTTGCCAGTTTAAGCGAGGAAGGTTGGCTGGATAAGGACAGTGTAACACATCTGCGAAGTGGGGTTGGGGTGGGGCAGTTGAGAGGGAAAGAGGGGCCAAGATAAAGTAGGAATCCTAGCCAGGAATGCAAACAGCCCCTTCCAGCAGGAAAAATGCTCTGCTTCCTCAATTCACTCTGGAAAAGCTTTGGGAAGTGCAGTAAACGCCATAACTTACTATCCTTTTCCACAGCCCGCGGGAAATTGCTCTTTCCCAAGGGTGGGGGTGGGGGTGTCTACCGTGAGCCACTCTTCTCTGAGGTCTGTTGAGGAAGATGTTACCAAAACGTGTAGCCTTGTCTCTAATTCATCTCATCAGGGGGAAAAAAAAACCCTTCTAGAACCTCCTGCTTATTTGTGGGTTGTTTTGACCCTCCCCCTCTGCAGGTCCCTATTTCTCTCTAGCTTCATTCTAAGGAAAAGTTGGGTCCCTACAAGACTCATTCACAGCCCCAATGCTTTATGGAAGTCCCCAATGTCCTTCTCCCATTCAGTGTCTCCTTCCTTCCTCAAAATACCGCGGGAGCTTTGATATCACTAATCAGCCAATAGCAAAGACAAAGAGAGGCTCTGGCATATGGTTCCAGAGACTCAAGTCTGAGGGTCCACCTGGTGATGTCAGAGGCCCAGGTTAATATAGGTCATCACGTGGGAAAAAACAAAGGTACATGTGTATGTGTCTGGCTGCTCTCCCTCTTTTTTTTTTTTTTTTGTTTTTTCGAGAGAGGGTTTCTCTGTGTAGCCCTGGCTGTCCTGGAACTCACTTTGTAGACCAGGCTGGCCTCGAACTCAGAAATCCGCCTGCCTCTGCCTCCCAAGTGCTGGGATTAAAGGTGTGCCACCATACCTGGCCCTCTTTTTTTTTTTTTTTTTTTTTTTAAATTACAAAATATTTTTAAAGATTATTTTTAACTATACAGATGTGGAGGGAGGGTGCATGAGTGCAGGTACCCACAGAGGCATCAGGCAATTGTGAGTCAGGGAGCCTAACTCATGCCCTCTGTAAGGACAGTATGCAGTTTAATGACTGAGCCATCTCTCCAGCTCCTTCTCTTCCTTTCATAAAGACACCAAGAGTCAGCACTGGGGGCTCTGTCTAATTTTAATCCTCCCCAAAAGCCCTACCTCTAAAGTTCATAGTGGGATTAAGTTTCTTCAGCCTTAATACATTACAACGGGGTTGAATTTCAACACATGGAGCTTGGGGAACACTGGAACCCAATGCAAGCCGCAGCAACAGGAAGCATGTATAACATTAAGTAAGCAAAAGAACAGGGCACAAAACCTGCCTGCAGATTATCATTCTCATTGTGTAAAAGTCAGTAAATGAACAAAAATGTATAAACCTGCAAGGAAAATGAGATTGGAGGAAACAAAATAATGAGCTGGTAAGATGAAAGAATTGTGGAGTTTTGATTTTTTTTTTGTCTGTTTGTTTAAGATTTATTTATTTATTTATTTATTTTGTGTGCACACACTGTGGTTCTCTTCAGACACACCAGAAGAGGGCATTGGATCCCATTACAGATGAGCCACCATGTGGTTGCTGGGATTTGAACTCAGGACCTCTGGAAGAGCAGCCAGTGCTCTTAATGGCTGAGCCATCTCACCAGCCTCACCCCACCTTTTTTTTTTTTTTTTTTTTTAATTCTTCATGTTCTTAATGTTTCTTATTTAAATAATTTTGAGGGATTTGCTTGTTTTGATTCTGTTTTTTTGAAAGAAGGTCTTACTATGTAGCCCAGGGTTGGCTTCAAACCCATCCTCTTCCTGCCCGAGCCTCATGAGTTTACAGATGTGAGATCGCAAGCATGCACTACTATACCTGAATATCTCCCTTAGAAAATTAGTGTAATAAAAAATTCTCTTGTAATGAAGGAAGAGACTTGTTACAATGGGGTCAGGACAAAATTAGTAATAACAATTGTTGAAAGGAACAGAGTGGAGAAGCCTGTTGTTGATAAGGTGATGTGGCTGTGAACTTGTGAATCGTTCTGCTTGTGTGTGAGCTGATGTCGAGATCTGATCCAAGAACCATTAGGGAAGGCACAAAGCCACTCCTCACCCCTGCCATTCACAAAAGGGAGTGAGGAAGACTTCAGCCATGGTAGGCAGTCATGAGCTGGTAGAGGTACTAAGTTTAAGGGTTTCTAGCATGCTTCAAGGATGGCGCGCTGCAACTGTGTTACTATTTATTTTTAGAAGCCCTGTCCTCAGGAGGCGGGCATACTGTTCACCTCTCACTGAATTAGCTGTGTTCCATGCAGCCTTTGGACATCTTTCTGCTGTAGCAGCAATCGGATCAAAGCACGTGTCAGAAAGAGAAGTGAAAAACACCAGATGTGAGCAAAACCACAGGGGGAGTTTTCAGCCAGGCGGTGTGCACCGGATGACCCCGTTTGGAATGTGGCCCAGGATCAGGATAGACAGACCAGCAAAGGATGAGACAGGACGCACAGCCTTTATTGATCCCAATTGGAGCCAAATGTGGTTAACTTGGTCTATGACCTTGCTCAAGTCATTGACCTCTGCATGACTTTCACCATCTGGGCAACACATGGGCTGCTCATTTCCTCTCAGGAAAAACTCATGGCAACCATGTTAGTCACAAGAAATAAGAAGGAAGCAGGACCTGGTGACCTGGTGGGTGGTGACATATTATATCCGAGCACATGAATACCACAATATAGACATGTAGGTACGAATTTTATGAGAAAAGTGTGTATGAAAATACAGGATTAAAGACTGTGCCACATTAGTCCAAAAGTAAATAATCTTAATATTGACAATTGAAGGGTGTAACTGGACTTTTTTTTTTTCTTTCTTTCTTTGCCTAAGGCTCTTCAGAAATCCTGGGGTCAGACTAAAGCCCTAGCCTGGCACATACTTAAGGAAGTAAATGTTGGTAGAGAATGGAGCTTACTCCAAATTCTCGCTCTTTGCCACTTAGATGCTGTGTGACCTTGCAGAAATTATAGTTGTGAATGTCAGGTGCCTATGCTACTATATGAGGCCAACGCTAAGATATACCTCATGGGCTTGTGAAGACTGAATAAAGTAATATACCAAAAGAGATGAGGGGAGTGCTGAGTATGTGTTTGTTATTATTATCCAATAAGAATAAAACTCTGCTTTAAAAAACCCCTTATTTTTTTAAATCTTGGGGAGTCAAACCTTGGACCTCACACATGTTCACTAAGCACCATAATGCTGGCCTACATCTGAGCCCCCTTTGGCTTTCTGCTTGACACGGTCTTACTAGTTTGTTTTGGCTATCCCTGAATTCTTGCTCTCCTAAAAACTGTCATCCTCCTGTCTCAGCCTTTTGAGTAGCTGGGATTGCAGGTCTTCACCATCTGGTTTGGTAACCTCTGTACTTTTAAATTCTGTTTCAACTTTGTCCTGCATGTTTCCCACTTACTTGCTTTAATTAAGAATATTTCCCAGATCAGATGAGATAGGATGTGTTCAAGGAGGTGTGGTCTTTTTGCAGCTTGTTATACCATGTCTGGTTGATATCCCTGGGAGGCCTGCTCTTTTCTTAGGGGAAATTAAGAAGCAGTAGATCTGAGGTAAAGAGAAGGGTTCAGGAGGTGGGTCCTGGAAGGAGGGAGAGAGGGGAGAGATGTATTGTATGAGATGTGTTGTATGAGAGAAGAACAACAACAGAAGAATCTTTCCTATCTTACTCATCTGTGCAGAACACTGGTCCCTCTAGACTTTAAACTAAGCTTTAGTCACAAGGCATCAAAGCCATTTCATTCATCTATTCCTGTCTCAACTCCTCTGAGTCAGGTTGATGCCACAGCAGAATTCTCTGAAGCATCCATGAGTCCTCTGCCCTTTCACCCATGGGCCTCTGATGTATCAGGATGCCCTGTCATCACTAAGGCTTAAAAAGTCTAATTTTTCTTTCTCTCTGTTTAATAGGATAGCTCACAGTCAAGGCCTCAGAGAGACACATGAGGAATCAGGAAGAGGAATCCTGATCCAGAGATGAATTACTGCCTCCTCCCAACCCTTCAAGGTGACAGAAGGCTATGTTACCAAGTCCAGGAGCCAACATGCTGGAATTTATCTTGGGTCTCCTACTGAGGAAATGACTCTACATAAGAATATGGGAGAGGAAAACCCAGAGTGGACCCATGAGAAACTCGATAGTTAAACTTCAGGCCTGTTGGGGAATGATGGACAGACCTTTCAGAGCTTCTGAAAGTTGGGAGTCACATTTCCTAAAGATCCTACAAGAAACTGATTCCAAACAGCAGAAAGAGGTACAGGGAATCATGGAGTTGGCCTGGTCTAGCTGTCTTGAGAGGCGTGGGTCATGGAATTTTGAGGTTAGGGTCTGTGACTTCTGGGGCACTGTGTGCCTTTTAGCTCCTGAGAAATTGAGTCACTCCCTCAGGTCGTGAGACATTCAGGCCACCTGTATTCTCTGCATTCCAAAGAAGTCGGTGAAGCACATAAGAAGGCTGGACAATTAGCCTTAGACATTAATCTTGTGTGCCATCATTGTATCCTGGCAGTTACAATTCTATTCTTCTGTATCTGATTAGGGTATAAAAAGTCTGATTGCTTGCAATAAACTTGTCTCAGCCTTAGGTTTTCGGAGACCCCTCCAGCATGAGCCTGGTTTTCATTCCCACTGACCATTTCAGGAGACCCTGGTTTGGTAAATAAGCACCTTCCAAGAGAATTCTTTAAAAAATATACTTATTTATTTTTAATTGTGTGCATATGTATATATATATATATATATATATATATATATATATATATATATATATGCATGTGTGACTGCAGATACGCTTGGAGTTCAGAAGAGCACATCAGATCCTCCCGTAGCTAGAGTTATAGGCAGTTGTGACCTCCTTGATATGAGTGCTAGGAACTGGTCCTAGGACTTCTGCAATGAACCATCTCTCCAGTCCCATAAGACACTCTTGACTTCCACCCCTGCCACACATGGTTGTGTGAATCAGGGGAAGAAAGGCAACGCCTCATTGCCAAGTCAGTAGCTTGTAAACCCTGGGGCCTGTGTTGCTCCTATGCTCTGATCCTGTGTGGATTAGAGTCTATAAAATATATCAATCTTAGTCACTGTTCTATTGCTGTGAAGAGGCACCATGACCAAGGCAACTCATAAAAGAAAGCATGTAATTCAGGACTTGCTTACAGTTTCAGACACTTAGTCCATTATCATCATCAGGGGGTGGACATGGGGCTAGAGCAGTAGCCAAGAGTTACATCCTGATCTGTAGGCAGAAAAAGAGAGAGAGAGAGAGACAGAGAGAGAGACAGAGACAGAGACAGAGACAGAGAGAGGCTAAGCCTGGTGTGAGCTTCTGAAACCTCAAAGCCTCACCCTAGTGACACATTTCCCTACAAGGCCACCTGTACTCCAAGGCCACACCTCCTAATCCTTCTAAAGGTCTCAAAGAGAGTCACTCCCTGATGACTAAGCATTCAAATCTATGAGCCTATGGCAGCCAGTTTCATTCAAAGTCCCACCATATCCTTGTGAGCTACTCTTGATCTGTCGATGAACACTGTTAAAATGAGAACGGATGTAATATTAAGCTCCTGGGCAAGGATACAAAAGACTGTCTCAGAGTTTTTTCTCTTTGGTTGGAAAAACATGTCATATGGGAAGTATTTTATTTTAA
>NC_034593.1:88077504-88089891 GCF_900095145.1 Mus pahari
AGGAGGAGGAGGAGGAGGAGGAGGAGGAGGAGGAGGAGGATCCTTCTTTATGTTATCAAGGTCTACAACTGATACAGTTAGTGAGTAAGGGCTGAGATGAGTCTTCTAGGGGCTTCAGCCTACGCACAGAACCCAAGGCATGGCAGAGAGAATAGATGACCAGTTCTCACTTAAAACTTGGACTTAGATGGTCCTCTACTTAAATTCCATCTCAAGTTCCTCTTTAATGCTGTTGAGGTCTGGGCAAACCCAGCAGGCATGATCATCTATCTTCCCATTTGTACAACACAGATAAGCATTCCTACCTAGCAGGGTTCTTGGTATTAAACAGAGTGATATGATTGAAGGCACTCAGCAGGATAGGTACTCCATAAACCTGCCATTCCTCTCTTCACTTAGAGATAAGGGCAGAGCCTGGAAGCCTGGGGACCCACGGTCAGCCACTGTCTCTCCCAGATCAAAGCCCTTCTTCCCTGACTTCTAGTTTATCTGTGTTTCTACCAGTTCAGAATGAGAGCTGTAGTGAAGACAGTTAAAACTGTTCATTAGTGGTTCCCTAATGCTGGAGGGGATGAAATAAGACAGAGGCATAAAAAGCACAGATGGCTCCTAGGCTCACACAAGGTTTGCCCAACTTCCCAGAGTTTACACAGCCTGAGCACACACCTACCGTGGTAGGGAAGTGGCAGAGTGGTGCCAGTGTGGGATTATGATCATATTGCATCAACCCACAAAGTAAATAATCCTCCTGTCCACAAATGAAGTGGGTGTGATGAAGCATGCCTTCCCCCATCTGAGTCTCCTAGGGTCATCCCATATCTACTTTCCAGAAGGTTCAACATAAATCTTTTCATTGCAATTCTGAACTTACAGAAATACAAATTTGGCAGAGAAATGCAGAGAAATTAAAGAGGATTTACAAAAGAAATCATTAGAGGCCTGGATGTTACTCCAGGATGAGCTTGGCTCGCCATGGGAATAAGAGTCTAGGCCAGACTTGGTGCCTTACTGTTCCCCAGCACGGCCAGGAGCTAGCTGGGGCTCTGAAGCATTATCTGCTCTGAATATCTGTTCTGTCACCTATGAACTAGCACCAACTAGCAACTTCACACACACTGAGTGCAAGGCACCTCTAAAGTTTTCTTTTATCTTGGAGGGACCTGCAGGGGATATGCAGTAGTTCTCTTATTTGCAGATGGAGAGGTGGAGGTGGACAGATACTGTGACTCACACAGCTTCAATCAACTGCTGAAAGATACTGAGTGCTCTGCATCCAGATTATAGCTAAGCCCTACGCTATTCTACCTAACATGTGAGGGGAAAGCGTTTGCCGAAGCTCAGAGTCCTTTGAAAGATTTTAGACAGATGTTGGCTCCGATCACTCAGAGAGAATATCCTCATGCAGAACGCTTGTGTTTAAACTCCTGTTCTGCTCACTGACTCTCTTAGTCATTGCCTCCCTCTGATCTATGAGCATCAAACCACGGCTGTCTTTCATCTCCTCTGCGTTTGCTGTCTGTGCTCCAACACATGCTACTTCTTGCCAGCAGGGATGTGAATAGAAGAAGCCACACTCTCTCTGTCTCTGTCTCTGCCTCTGTCTTTCTCTCTCTCTCTCCTTCTCTCTCTCTCTCTCTCTCTCTCTCTCTCTCTCTCTCTCNCNCACACACACACACACACACACACACACACACACGCATACTCGCGCACACATCAACATCCACCCACACGTGTACATGCCACACATATTAGTGTGGTGTACCAATATATGTTTTTAGAAATTGACAGTTTAAGAGTATATCATTACTGTATCATGTATAAGTAACACCCAGAATTAGAGTTTGGAATGAAAAAAAAAAAAGCTGTGTTAAAATGACAGAACCGGAAGATGCATCTGCTAGGGCGACTAACAGGAGCCTGCAGAGAAGGGGTTCTCAACCTTCCTAGTGCTGTGACCCTGTAATACAGCTCCTCACATAGTGACCCCAACCATATAATTATTCCCATTGCTACTTCATAATAACTATAACTATCTACTTTTATGAATTGTAATGTGTCTATGTTCTTCAATTATCTTAGGTGACCCTGTGAAAGGATGGTTTGACCCCCTAAGGGGTCACGACCCACAGGTTAAGAGCCACTGCTTTAGAATCTTGTGAGTTCCGCTCCAATCTTGACTGCTATTGCAAGCATAAGCAGACCCTTCCCCTGAGGGGACAGTGAGTCAGACCCGTTTCTCCATCTGCTGACTCTGAACCTTCACTCCAGGCACTGGTGGTCCTCAGACTGTTTTCTCTGTAAGCTCCGGTCACATCTATGGAGTCTTCCCTTCCATGTTGGGGAATGGCCGGTCATTCACTCAGTTTGTGGATGATAAGCTGTTTCATCCTTGCTTTTTTTGTTCATAGTCAGTCAGTCAGTCAGTCAGTCAGTCAGTCAGTCAGTCAGGCGATGAGCAAATGGTTTAGAGATTCCTTTAATCTACTCCACACCACTGCAACACTGAACAATGAGTGATTCAGTTAAGTAATACTTGGTGAAAAGTCTGATAGTATTGTTTGGGTATTTCCTCTACCTTAGTAAGTTAGTTGTAAAACACATCCAGAGTGAGAGTCATACTAAGAGTTTCTTTAAAAAAAAAAAAAAAAAAAAAAAGATTTAATTATTTTAGTTATATGAATACACCATTGCTCTCTTCAGACACACCAGAAGAGGGCATCAGATCCCATTACAGATAGTTGTGAGCCACCATGTGGGTGCTGGGAATTGAACTCAGGACTTCTGGAAGAGCAGCAGGTGCTCTTAACCACTGAACCATCTCTCCAGCCCATACTAAGATTTCTAAGAAACCTTTGTAGAGAGTAAGAGGGAAGATCACCTACCTCAGTAGACATATGAGAGTCAGTTGTAATAAACACTAGAGAGCACTTACGGACCTCTGAGGAAACGTTCACACCGTGCGTTATTCTTAGCGTGATTATTAATCACCTTACTTCTAGAGCCGCAGATCAGAAAGCCGAGTCCCTTGCTGACCATCTCAGAGGAGGGTGGAGCTAGGCTGAGCATCTCAGTTTTCATACTTCAGACCCATTTTAGGAAATTGTCCCTTGAGATTGAAATCACAGAAGGAAAAAGGAAATGCCTCGAAGGAAGGATCTGTGTGACAGGTTTTATGGTGGGTGAGTAGGGCAGAAGTCTCCAGCCGCAGCAGAGCTCAAGGGAGAGGGCAGGGCCTGGGCCTGGACCACAAGCTGCTGCACGGTTCTCATTTGCTTCCTCAAATGCTCTGTCTCCCCTCTGCCTCTTCACAGCGCACATTTCCCTCCTCCTGTACCTTCCATCTGCCCAGTTCTCCACCTGCTGCTCTCAAACTCACCACCTCATCTTCCTGCAGGACGGATCCCTGGGCCTTAGCCACACCCACTGACAGGCACTGTGGCACCCAGAGAAGATGTCCCTTTCAGACTACTCGTTCAGGATCTAATGTCTTTCAGTACTCAGAAATCATCCACTCTGTGTGTGCTGACTGGTGCCTCTCCAGCACCTTTAAGGCATGCAGTGAGAAATGTTTAAGGAAAACATGGGAAATCATCTAACACTGGGGTCGGGGCGGGGGAGGGGGGGCGCACTGCCATTTTGCTTGAGAACACTCTAAGTAGTGCGGATGGAGGAAATGCAGAGGCAGTAGCAGATGCTGTAATGCTTGGAGAAGCCTTATGCAGTCCACACGGGTGATCAGCGTGCATCCTGACAGCCCCGAGCTGTGATAGACCTCTGGTAGCTGCGCCTGCAGTCATTCTCCAGGCTCCTTTTGTTTACTGTGCCTGCTCCCCTCATCTAGGAAGAGATACGTAGGCCCTGCTATTCACAGGGATGGGGCACAGCGGAGGGAACACAGCCTCAACAAGCCTGAGGAAGGAAGGAAGGATTCCACCTGGATGATCCGTTTCTGCCTGCACCCTCTTCGAAAGCAAAGGATGCCTGTGGCGGGACTTTTGTCAGGAAGCATCCACCTTTAAAGGAGTTAGAATCATTTTTGGACTCTGAACTCTTCTCCCAATTCCCCCACTCCCCACCGTCACCCTCCTTTACTCCCCAGCCCCTACACTCAACCCCCATACTGGCCCCTACCCCAAACCAGGCTCTCTTCCCTCTGCTGAGCTACACACCATGCCTGGACCATATGCTCTGTCTGTGCTTCCTCCTGGATGGGGCAGTACTGAGGGAGGACAAGATGCCCTCGCTGGAGCCACGTTGTTTATATTCCCACTCCCTCACCCTGGGAAGCCCCGAGTTCCCACACTCACTGAGGCAGGAAGGTCACCACGGACACCTCATCTGTCTGGGCTGCTGACTAACTACAGATAAGCAGCAGCTGCCATCTTCAAGTTAGGGTCCCCTCCCAGATTGTCCACCCTGACCCCAGGCAGCATACCCACCCTTATGGCCCAGATACTCCCTTGTGCCCCCAGCTTCAGCTGACCATGGACATGGGGTCTTGCCATGCCTTCTAACAGCCAGCTGCAGAGAGAGCCGCCACCTTCCTCACCTGGTCTCGCTGAAGGCTTTGCACCTCTCCGCCTCTCCCCTGCATACATTTTCTCACAAAGACTGTGACCATGCTCTGTGAAGATCGGCAGGTGGTGTGTGTGTGTGTGTGTGTGTGTGTGTGTGTGTGTGATGTTTGCGTCCATTCTGCAGATGAGTAAACAGACTCAGGATGTTCCAGAGACTTGCCCAGATTTGCACAGCTAGTCAGGGGTAAAGGTCGTGTTTTTGCCTCCTGTTCACCGGGGCTTTCCACCACCCCTTGTGTGCACACAAGCAGAGTGGATACAGGTCTCCATTTCTATCTCTGAAAGACCTGTTCTCTTAGCCTTGACCTGTCTGTCTTCCACCCACACCTGGGATGCAGTGGGAAACGCTTCAGGCTTTGAGATTTGACTTTCAAATGACTGAACAGTTACACCATTTGGGACTTGATTTCTCAGACTACTTGCTTCCATGTACGTGAAACAGAGAGAGGGGGTTGCCTAACTTTCAGGATGGTGTAGCGGGTAAGAATAGCAAGAAGTATCTACTGTGTTTTTCTACTCTTGGGTAGTTGAAAGCACCTTGCACGCATTGACTCACTGAACTATCACGACTCCCTGTTATTTTAGTATGCTACCCTGGCCCAGAAAACAATTGCAGAAAAGGAAAGAAACTCATCTCAAGTTACACAGCAAACAAATGTCAGTCAAGAGCCCACCTCACCCTGCTGATCCCAGAGTCTAGGACTCAGCCTCCGTGCTATGAAAATTATATTTACACTCCACATTAAGTGGAGAATTGGAACAGGCTTGGTTTGATTCACAAGGAAAGTAACAAACGGATGAGCAAATCAAAGGCCTCCTCAGAGCTACCCCTCAGCTTCCTCTGCTGTCGCTGCTAACTTCCTAGCCCTACACTGACTCTTTTAGAAGTCACTCTGGAAACTTCCCAATGTCTGGAGATATTTAATGGTACTGCTGACCTCTCAGATCATAACATAGATGATGCTCAACATGCCCCAGGGACCAGGACAGTCCCTCACAAAATGTCAACATGATGGGGTACAGAAACTGCTTTAATATTGAGTATTTAAAATGGAATCAAGAGGACTTTAATCTTGAAATGCCCCGTGATATCTAAATTTGTCACACAGAATGAAAAATAACACCCTGCATAAAATCTATTGATAAATTAACATTGTTCAAGCTATGTTGTTATTGTGGGCCACTGCTGTTGCCAAGCAGAAGAAATATGGTCAGAGGGAGTTGCGACTTGCAGCAGAATTAGAAAATCAAAGCTATTTTCTCTGTCAAATGATGCTACCAACTCCCAGATTGCTGACATCTTCCAATATGGTGATGTAGATCATAAATAAACTCACGGCAGTGCCATTTCCTCTTGGCATGCAACTCTACAATTCCCAACACCTCTCAGTCAGGCGACTCTTGCTTTGTTCTGTTTTCTCCTTACGTACACACCAAGCCCATGGTAGAGGTCTCACCTTCTTGGCTCCTTTCAGAAACTCGTATTTTCAAAACAGCAAAACTACTTTGAAAACTAGAGCTCTGTCCAGTAGAACATTCTTGGTGCCTCCTGCATGTCCGGAGCTTCAACGATGAACAGCAGAAGGTCAAGCTTACTTCCTTTGTAGGAGAACACTGTGGCCCACTGATTTCACATGACACCATTCATTAGCGTGAAGACTCCATCAATAATCCTGCAGGAGTTGAATCACTTTTATATAGGATGTGATGTAATAATGACCCCCACATCCTACCAACAAACATATTTATCTTCTGTTTATGTTTTGCACATCATAAATTGGTTGCTGTCCTGTCTGGGCCGTGGGACTATTACAGCCAGTGAGCCAGAGATGATGGAATATGGTATCGTAGCTCCCAGAGGTTCCTGCCAGATTAAGATGTATCCCATATGCTCATGTTCTCTTGGCCAATGCAAGTCAGTGGCCATGGTAGCTATCAGTTTCTTCTATGGGCCCCACAGGCTGTGGCAGCTAAAATCCTAAACAGAAGCCGCCATAGGAGTGTGCCTTTGCCGCGAACTGCTTCAGAGCCCAAGACTTGGCCTTGAATTATTATACATTTAGGAGACTCTCAACAAGATATAGGACAAAACCATAAAATGGAAAAGAGGTGAAAATTTCAGAATCTAATGATGATTTGATAAGAGACCATGTCAAGGCACAGACAGGGGTCATGGCTCAGATTCCCCTGGTGGCAGATGAATAATGCCAGCAATGAAGCTTATGAATAGAAGAGGAAGGGAGCTTCACACAGGGAAAGGATATGCCTATTGTTAAAGGAGCCCTGCTGGCTCATACCCTTTGAACTCTGCCTTGATTTTGACTTGTTTGAGCGAGTCTTTGCTTCTCAGTCTCTAGGGCCTGTGCCTGGTCTCTACCTGTGTGTACCTGCATTTGAGCATCCATGTAGAAGGAGACCTGTATAAATGACCTGTATTGGTTCCTTCTCTGTTACCACTATAAAATACCAACCACCAAAAGCAACCTGCGAAGAGCTTATCTGTGCCTATGGCACCACAGAGAGAATCCATAATGGCCGGGAGCCAAGGCAGCATGCCGCCAGAGCAAGAAGAGATCACAGCAGGATTCAGAGGACAAACCGAAAGTGAGACAATTCTCAAAGCTGGTGCCCGGTGACATAATCCCTCCAGCGAGGCTGTACCATCTCCCCAGACAGTGCCACCAGCAGAAGGACTAAATGTTCAAATACCTGAATCTATGAGAGATATCGCTCATTCAAACCACCATAGAGCTGAGGGTTTGGGTGTGTGTGTGTGTGTGTGTGTGTGTGTGTGTGTGTGTGTGCGCGCGCGTGCGCGCGTGTGTGTAGCTACCCTAATAATGATCTCCTAAAACAGAGCAGGAAACTGGCCTTGATGTACTGAGGTTGACGCTATGTCCATGCAGCTCAAGTCTCCCCTCACCTCTGCTCCAGTAGAAGAGCTGCAAACCAGCCAATGTTCTCAGAATATGGCTATATCAACTAATTCAAACCTACACTAATGTAAGAGACATATGGTGTTATTGCTGTTTTATAGGCAAGAAGTCTAGAAGCACAGTTAGATGTTAGCCTTTCATTAAAGTAACAGATTTTAAAACTTGCAAGAACTAGAAGCTGAGAGTTGCATGAGGACAGGTCCTCCCTGTCCTGTTCACCAGTTGTGCCAATCCGTACAACCAAACCGAGATTGGTTAATCTGCGCAGACTGGTGCTGCCCACATTGTGGAGAGGGCTGGCCTGAGTCAGAAGGAGCCCTCCATTATTCATAACGGAAAACAGATAAGGGCAAGGCATGACATCACACACTTTTAATCTTAGCACTTAAAGACAGAGGCAGGGGGATCACTTTGAGTGAGCTCTAGGCCAGCACAGTAAGAATCTATCTCAAAACAAACAAATAACGTGAAATAAAAATTAAATATAAAAGAAAACGGAAATGATTTTCTGCCAGGATGTCATCAAACCTTTCTTGCAGTCTTGAGTGTGAGATGTCCTCTGAATTAGTCATCAGCTACAGAGGGCGTGCAGCCTTCGGGCAATGAGGCTAACTGAAGGTGGTCACTGGGGTTGTACTTGAAGGAATCATTGGGACCCTGGCCCCTCTTTTCTCTCTTCTTGGCATCTTGGCCACCAAGCGTCAGCAGCTTTCTTTTGCCAGGAGCTCCTACCAAGAGGAGCTCTCACTACAGGCCTGGCAGCAGCCTCGCCAGGTGAATGAAGACTGAATTCAAGAGACAAAATAACGCTTTTCCTCCTTTAGTTAATTTGCCTCAGATACTTTGTGACAGTGACAGAAAGCAAACAGCCCTGGGGGCTCTAGCTGAGGATTCGAACTTTAGCCGCCTAACCTGGAAGCTCAGCGGTGTTCTGCAAGACAGAGGTAGTCAGCTGTCAGTTACGTAACCAGCAGCAGGAATTCCCAAGTAGACTCTCTCTCTCTCTCTCTCTCCAGGAAGCTGGAGTACAAAAAAGCACCAGGCTCACCCTGGAAATTTCACTTGAGAAATTCTCAATTTCCTCTTCAGATGACAGCCCCGCATTTACGTGCGGTCTAGCCCAGAGCCATTGCTTCTGGAGAGACAACCAGCAGCAGTGTGGGAAGGCCAGTGCTCACTCCTGCCAGGAGGACCTGAAGCCTTGACTCAGCCGCCTACTGGGAACCAACACCCAATGGGTGCCTTCAGTGCCACCCAAGAGGTCACACTGTGCTTTTCCTTCCTTCCGGATGACAGCCACAGCGGCTTTCTTCCTAACCATGGTCCTGCTCTTTTTCTCCAGTACTTCACACTCCTGAGGGCAGACAGTGCCTGGGCAGGGATGCACCAAGTGAAAAGAAGTTTCCTGAGAGTTTCCGACTCTGGGTGGCTTTGGCCTTCAGAGAGAAGATTGGATATAATATGCCTTGTAATTCTTGCCAAAATACAATGATGAGGGTGCTGGTTTATCATCGGTTCACAACTGAGAGACGTGCCAAAGTCCAAATAAGTCGATGACAAAGCCAAGTTGTAAAGTGGGCTTTTGGCCACGCTGCTATTAAGTGCACTGTTTCTGATTCTTCAGCCACCAGCAAAGTGAGCAGAGGAACAGGAATTGTGTTCCCAAGAGGAAGTAGAATCCCTGATGCCACAGTGATGGAGCATGAGACAGCTGAGAGCAGGAGAGTGAGTGACCCCCCCCCCACACACACACACACACCTTACCTCTGCCCCACCCCCTGCCAGTGGTGGTTCTCTCATCCCTTTGGTTTTTGAGACAGTGTAGCCATGCTCTGTAGCTGTCCTGAAACACTCTATGTAGCTTTGTTTGGTCTCAAATTCACAGCACTTCCTGCTTTGGCCTCTTGAGTACAGAGATTAGGTACAAGCCATTGGGGTGCCCAGCTAGGAGATCTTTTAATTTGGTCCTTTGAAACAGAGACTGTTGGGGGTTGGTGTGATGCTGCTATGTATTCAGATGCTAAATACTGCCCCCCCAAGATCTGGTTGCCCCCCCAAGAGCAGATCCTCACACAAACCAAGTGATACTATGTAAACCTAGCACCCCAATTTTAAGCTATTGGTTACATAAAACTGGCTACAGTCAATTACTTGGAGTATAGGTTAGGTAGAGTTTCCGTTGGGGGGATGGAGGGTGGGGGAACGGTCACAGGTAGGGACCATGAGGAAGAAAGGAGAACGAAGGAGGAGAGAACAGGAGTGCTCCATTAGCGTGATGGACCAGAAACACATGCCCAAGTGAAATGTTCCCCTAGAACAGACTGTTGGAGCAAACGTAATCCAGATTGAAACAGCAAGTATCCGGGCAGTACAGCCGGGCAGCAGACCATCTATCAGGCCCTTGTTTCATATGTATTTATCTCTTCTTCTATAAGCGTTTTTTTTTTGTTGTTGTTGTTGTTGTTGTTGTTTTAATCCATCCCTTCACTGATGGATCCCAGATACCTGGAGCTATATCTACTTCTTGGGTGGTGCTCAGCACATAGGAACTCAGCAGAGTTGTGTGTGGCCTCATAAAGGGCACAGGGTTTATTAAGCCAGGTGCATCCAGATGACAGGGAAGTGGCCGACAAGATCTTCAGGATAGAGGTCCCCACTGCTCAGCCTCTTTGTGCAGGATTTCTCCCTTCCTGCCTCTTCCAGCTAGCAGACTCTTCTAACCCTGACTCCGTACATTTTCTCTACCTCACAACTGTTGCTCTTTCATGAACCCCATTCCTACCGCACTGTTCTGCTTTCTCACAGACTTGATTTGCCACCGTCCTCTGAGGGTCCACTCAACTGTATGGAATCCCTTCAGCTTCTTTTCCATAGACCTCTTTATATCTTGCTTTCTGATCCATGTCCTGGAAGGATGGAATCCATTGATGAAGCTCATCTTTTGCACTCTGTTTTAGAGAGGCAGCCCTCAGGTGACAGGCCAATCCTTGGTCCAATCAGGAGCCATTCCTGGGTAAAGAACAACCTAGCTCTGCTGCACAGAGCAGGGGGCCGTGGGTGGGGCAGTTTCACCTCAAAGAGGAAGTTGGGTGTGGCGGGCAGTTTGTTGACATAAAATCCAGTATAGGAGTGTTCCTGGGAGCCATCTCTCATCTCTGGCAGAGATAACTGCGGGTTTACATCTGTCACCAGACAGTCCCAGAAAAAGCACAGCCTGATGCACCGTTGGCTTTGTGAGTTTGGATTTCCCATCATCTATTCCTTGCTGTCTTTTTTTCTGGGCCTACTGTGATTCTTCAGCCTGTACCTGTTTGTAGTTCATTTGGGCCTGGAGTCTTTCTCCTCTTTTGGTGAGCTGGCTGCTAACTGTGCCTGACTCGTGGGGAAACTGAGTGGTTGGATCCAACCTTGGTTCTGGATCATTCTTTCATCTTGGAAACCAATGGCCTTCCTTCTTGTTCCCTCCCATCCACTCGTGACTACTCTGCTCCAGGTTGTCATCCACCTCAGAGTACCCTCCCTTCCCAGACCCTCCATCTTCTTCGTAAGGAATGGTATTAACAAGTAGCTGTTGGGATTAGGGAGAGCAATTTTAGAGAAATGGTTGGCGCTGTAACCAGGCAGAGGCCACGTGTGGAAGTGGCTTCAATAAATGAAAGACTGCTAACACAGCTGTAGTCTAGAATCGTGTTGTTTTGTTAAATAATTGTGTCTCTAATTATTTAGTATATGATTTTATACAGTTTCAAAGAAAAAATATGAACAACCAATTTATTTCTATTTTAAGATTTATTTTATTTTTACTTATGTGCACGTGTGTATGGGGGGGGGCGTGTTATGCACATGAGTGAAGGTCCTTGTGGAAGCCAGAAGAGGACATCAGATTCCCAAGAACTGGAGTTACAGGCAGATGTGCACCACCTGATTTGGGTGCTGGAAACCAAACTCGGGTCTCTAGAAGATAGTAAGTGATCTTAAGTATCTCTAAAGATTTATTTTTATTTTATTTATTTATTTATCTTTATTTTATGTGCATTGGTGTTTTGACTGCATGTATGTCTGTGTGAGAGTTTCAGAAACCCTGGGACTGGAGTTACAAAAAGGTATAGGCTGCCATGTGCATGCTGGAAATTGAACCTGGGTCCTCTGGAAGAACACTCAGTGCTCTTAACTGCTGAGCCATCTCTCCAGCCCTAATTTTTATTTTAATTTTTTAAACTTATGTGTATGTGCATGTGTCTATGCAAGTCTTATGTCACTTATGTGGGGGTGCATGCCAGGGCCAGAAGAGAACATTAGATTCTTCAGAGCAGGTGTTACAGATGGCTGTGAGCCAACTCATAGAACTGGGACTAGAACTCTGGTCCTTAGAAAGAGCAGACAATACTCTTAACCACTGAGCAAACTCTGCTGCCCATAAACATAATTATTTATTTATTACAGGCAAGTGTATAGTGTCTCATTAAGGTTCTAGCTAAATGAAAATGATAGTTTCTAATTTTTGAACACCTACCAAATAGATCGATGCTAAGAGCTTTCTACACTTTCTGCTTCTTACACAATACAGAGTTCTAGCCAAGCAGACTCTGGACAAAGAGATCTGTCTTGCAGAGAAAGTCCGTATCCCTTTCCCTCGGGCATCAATGGGTATCCACTGGTTCACAAGGGATTGAGAACGCTGCTGGGGGAAACCCTAGATCTTTGCTCCACGAGGGTTTTGTCAGGAGTAGACAGACAGAAATGTGTGAGATGGGGGCTGGTGAGATGGCTCAGTGGGAAAGAGCACCCAACTGCTCTTCCAAAGGTGCAGAGTTCAAATCCCAGCAACCACATGGTGGCTCACAACCATCCTTAACAAGATCTGACTCCCTCTT
>NC_034593.1:88089942-88157446 GCF_900095145.1 Mus pahari
AAATGTGTGAGATTTCCAAGAGAGACTGATGGCTGGCAGATAGAGGAGGGTCTCACAGAGGGCACAGCATGCGGAGGAAAGAGTCTGAAGGGCAAGGCTAGTCTTTGGCATTAGAAGACCATGCCTATGGCCAATTCATGTCAAGACGAAGCCATGACCCAATATGTATCTTCTCAGAGAGAAACAAAACCAGGCTGCTGTGTAATATGAACTGTTTTCTGGAGCCAGCCACCCAAACAGTACCTGAACACGCTGTGAGGAAGAGAGCTTTCCATTTCCTGCTTTGAAAGAGGATGCTGTCAGGCATCCCACAGGCTGCCATGGTCCTTGGTACCCTATAGACCCAATAACATGGACCAGTTATGATGGCGGGAGATGCTTCCTTCAAGGCATTAGCCTTCTTACAAGGCATTAGCAATTATTTCATGTAATTGTACAATAACACTTCAGGTGAGCATTGATGCTGAAAACATAGACTGTCTTACTTCCTGTTTTTGAAAAGCATCATTGACTGGGATAGCCACAAGGGCTCCCTGCTCACGCCCTGATTTGGGTTTCTAACTCATACTGGAGCTGCCATCATGGGTCCAGCCAAGCTCACTAATCGTGATGATGATAGCCCTGGTCTGGCCACATAGCACCCAGGTATCTCAAAGGGACCTCACTGTTGGTTTTTCTTTTATATTTTATTATTTATTTTTTTGTACATGTGTGTTTGCGTGCCAAGGAATGCATGGGGCAGTCAGAGAAAAAGAATTCAGTTATTCATTCTCTTCTTCTGCCATACAGGACTTGGGGATGGAACTTGGGTAGTCAATCTTGGCAGCAGGCACTTTTACTACTGAGCCATCTATCTTACTGGGCAGTTTGTCTTAGTCAGGGTTCCTATTGCTGTGATGAAACACCATGACCAAAGAGACTTGGGGAGGGAAGGATTTGTTTGGCTATGTTTCCACATCACAGTTCAGTATCAAAGGAAGTCAGGGCAGGAGCTCAAACAGGCTAGGAAGCTAGAAGCAGGAGCTGATATATAGGCCATGGAGGGGTGTTGTTTACTGGCTTGTTACTCATGGCCTGCTCAGTCTGCTTTCTTATAGAACCAAGACCACCAGACCAGGGACGGCACCACCTATAGTGGGCTGGGTCCTCCCCCATCAATCGCTAATTAAGGAAATGCCCTACAGGCTTGCCTGTAGTCCAGTCCTGTGGAGGCATTTTCTCAATTGAGGCTCCCTCCTCTCTGGTGACTGTAGCTTGTGTCAAGTTGACAGAAAACCAGCCAGGACACAGTGGTTGTTCTTTTCCTTATCTTATAATGTAAATACCATGGAAGGACTGTCCTGGTTTGTTTATCTTTGTACGCCTTGAATCAGTGGTGGGCACAGAGTGTTCAATATACATTAAGTTAATCCACTTCATGAATTTCTCAAAAATATTTGAGGGGGAAGATTAAAAGCTCTCAGAATCTTAATTATAGACTAGGGAAACCTAGGATTTTTCTTTATGTTGTAACAACCCTACAATGGAAATACTCTGATATGATATATATATACATATATATATATATATATATAATATATTTATCATATATCATATATATATACTAGGAAACCGAGGGATTAGAGTAAAGAAGCAACTTGCCTCTGGCCCCATAGAGATTAAATTGACCACGGCTAGTAAAACCAGTGTAAGAAACTGTAGAATGTATACCTCCTATAGCTGAGGCAGGAGCTAGGGAAAGTCTTAACGGGGAGGATGAAATGGAGGGGGAGGGGGA
Organism: Mus pahari; assembly: GCF_900095145.1. Lineage (NCBI taxonomy): Eukaryota > Metazoa > Chordata > Mammalia > Rodentia > Muridae > Mus > Mus pahari. Next base: position 88,091,720 of record NC_034593.1, read on the forward strand.
GAATAGCAAGCAAAGCACAGTGGTGCACACATGGCCATGTCAGCATTTGGGATGCTCAGACAGGGTGATCGTGAACTTGAGGCCAGCATGGGGCAACAAAAGAAGAGCTCTTTTTCTGGCGTCTCTTAGGCAGTCTGCCATTTTGAGTTGAAGCTGAACATCTCCTTCCCACCCCCTGGCTGTGAGAAGCTCATTGAAGTGGACGATGGACACAAGCTTTAGACTTCCTCCGGAGAGCACATGGACAGAGAAGCAGGTGATGATGCTCTGGATGAAGACTACAAGGGTGGTACGGTCGGGGAACAGCAGCCAGGTCTGCCCCATGGCAGAGTGTGCCTGCTGTTGAGTACAGACATTCTTGTTATAGACCAGGGAGAACTGGAGAGGGGAGCGCAAAGCTGTTTGGGGAAGTATTGTGGGTGCCAACCTGAGTACCATCAACCTGGTTATTGTACAAAACAGAGAGAAGGGTGAAGTGGAGGCTTCTAGCTCTTTGGAAAGTCAGTTATGCCAAAATGACTGGGCACACGGGTGAAAGGACGTCTTGCTAAAGCAGACATGTGAAAAACTGTTTTCCTGAAGCAGACACAGGTGAAAGGATGTTTTGATATAGCAAACACATGAAAAGACACATGGTGAAGGAGTATACACATGGAAGACTGGCACTGAGCATGGGTTTGGTTTGCTCCGCCTTGCTATTCTTCACTAATGACATGCATGTGTTGGTTCGCCTTACATAGCATTGTGGAGCTCAACTTGTGGTAATGATGACACCAGAGAAACTCAAAGAACTGCTCATGAGGTTCCTGTGGCAGCTTGCCACTTCCTCGGCTTCACCTTGGACTGGTTGGGGAGCCTGGTGGTTTCTTCAGGATTGAACTACAACTGCCGGTTCATGCCTGGTGTCTGCCTGCCTAGAGGACTGGTCTATAGCTGCTGAGTCATATTTGGTGTTGACCATGGGACTGAACTGCTACCAAAGAGGGTCAAGTTGGCCCCCAAAGAACTATTGCTGAACAGGTCCACTCCCCCCATATCCTAATAACTTTTCTCTTCCACTACTTCTGCTGGGTGGTGGGCTAGAGGAGAGATTGAATCCTTATTAAAAGTAGGCTGCAAAAAAATTATGCCTACAGAAGGGTATTCCTGGATTGACAGATATTATTGCGCCCCAAGGGTTGGGAACCAAGAGAGCCAGCAGAATCTGAAAATTTTAAATATCTCTGAAGAAGATGATGTCCACCAATGTGTCATCAGAAAGCCCTTAAACAAAGAAGGTCAGAAGCCCAGGGCCAAAGCACCCAACCCTTGGCCTGTCACACCCCTGTCCTGAGACACAAGTGCTGACACAGTGCTCTGAAGAAACAACACACCAGAGCAGACACACACAAAACCGAACAAGCAAGGAACAGGCTGCAAAATATGGCGAACGTTCAGCCAAGAGGATAAAGGAAGTCAAAGCAAAATGTCAGGGACAGATTGTGGGGAGTCCTGAGCTGTTCTCATGGACAGCTTCTGTTTCTGAAGACAAGGGGGAAGAAAGGAAAAAAGAAAAAAAGAAAAGGGGGAGGCGGAGGGAAGAAAGGCTTTTAAGAATAACATAAATGATCAGAACTTGAAAGAGAAAAAAAGAAAGAAAGAAAGGTGGTAGGGAGAAGAAACAAACATAAAAAGTGAAGAAAGATGGGGGTTGTTGGGGGGTAACGGGGAAACTGGGCGTTGGGTAAAGTACTTTCCCTGTAAGCATGAGGAGCTGAGTTCAAATACCTAGGCACTCTCCCTCCTGCAGCAACAAATAAAGAAACCCTGTCACCCCTCCCTCAGAGAAGTTGGAAGGTAAGGACCAATACTGGGGAAGGTCCCGTGAATTCTACACAAACATGCTGTCACTTATACACACTCACACACATATGCACATTGTACACATGTACACATATGCACACATCACGCAAACACACACAGAATAAGAAAAGTAAAAAACCATAAACACTAATTAAAAAATTAAGAGTCCTCTAAGGGAGGAAATTACGTAAACTGAAGGCTAGCTTGTTGCAAACCAGGGAAGAAACAGACAAAATCCTTGCAGTTTTTTGGGGGGAATCTATAATAAACTTATGCTAATACTGAACTCATATTGGGAATTTTAGCTGCAAAACATGATAGTAAAACACCTTGTGACAACAAGGGCCAGAAATAGGAAGACCAACGTGTGGATACTTCATTCCTCCTTAGAATATGGAACAAAGTACCCATGAAAGGAGTTACAGAGACAAAATTTGGAGCTAAGATGAAAGGATGGACTATCCAGAGACTACCCCACCCGGGGATCCATCCCATCATCAGCCACCAAACCCAGAAACTATTGCATATGCCAGCAAGATTTTGCTGAAGGGACCCTGATATAGCTGTTTCATATGAGGCTATGCCAGTGCCTGGCAAATACTCAAGTGTATGCTCACAGTCATCTATAGGATGGAACACAGGGCCCCCAGTGGAGGAGCTAGAGAAAGAACCCAAGGTGCTGAAGGGGTCTGCAACCCTATAGGTGGAAAAACAATATGAACTAACTAACCAGTACCCCCAGAACTCGTGTCTCTAGCTGCAAATGTAGCAGAAGATGGCTTAGTCGGCCATCATTGGGAAGAGAGGCCCCTTGGTCTTGCAAACTTTATATGCCCAGTACAGGGGAATGTCAGGGCCAAGAAGTGGGAGTGTGTGGGTAGGGGAGCAGGGCGGGGGGAGGGTATAGGGAAATTTCAGGATAGCATTTGAAATGTAAATAAAGAAAATATTTAAATAATTAAAAGGGGGGCAGAGATATGTCATAATACAGAGAGGATTCTCAGAGTATTATTGGATGAGCAAGTGAGGGAGCCAAGTAAAGCCTTGAGAAGGGGAGCCCAGCTGCAGGCGCCAACGCTGTTGATGAGCATGTTTCTGGCAGTATAAGGGATTCTGAAAACAGCCCTATGCTGAGAAAAGGAATTACTGGGTCCTGCAAAAAGGTCTGGCTCCCCTTGTCCCATCACTGTCCACCAGCTGCGGTGGCAGACTGTACTGCAGCCTTCACAGGGTCAATGGAGCAGTGGCCAGATGAGGATCCAGATCAGAGGACCACCTAGGAGGGTCATCCAGATGCAGGGAGAGGAAGGGAAGATGCAGAGCAGATGCATGCAGAGAGCCTCAGGAGGCTGAATTCATCCCCAGTCAGGCTGGCTTACGGGAATGGGTGGCAATGTAACTGTCCATTCGATCAATATTTACCACATGCTCTTTATATCCCAGGCTGTGTGCCAGGGATTGAGCTGGGTGCTGGCACTGGAAATAACAAACTATTTCCTGATTTCTCCCCTGGAGAAAGAATTAAAGATGTCATTTTCATTGGCCCAGACCTGACCAATGCTGTGTCTTCAAGAGGTAGGCCTCTACTTGGATAGTAGTGTTAGATTGGGGTGGGAAAACTTAGACAACCTTAACAGTACTCATGGAATATGGGTTTCTTTTCTGTGTGGGTGTCTCTGTGTGCGTGTGCATGTCTGCGGGTGTGTGTATGTGTCTCATTGGAGGCCAGAAGTGGATACCAGGCGTCTTCCTTGATTGCTCTCCACTATTTTCTTTAAGATAGAGTATCTCGCTGAGTCAGAAGCCTGTTGATTCAGCTAGACTGGCTGGTTTGTACGCCCCAGAGATTCTCCTGCCTCTGCCTCTCCACTGCTGGATTTTAGGTGGGCATCACAGCTCAAAGTGTTTTTACTTGGGTGCTGGACATCGTATTGAAGTCCTCATATTTACACCGAGCCATCTCCCCAGCTTGTTGGGTTTACTTTCTAGGCTCAACTCAGAATCATTTATATTTAACAAATTATCTGTTTTATAAATATTCCCTACAAATATAGTTATGGCACGGGGTGATGTGGAAACTTGATTTTCATCTCTCAAAGTAATAGTGTATCCAAATAATCTTGACATAAGAGGCACATTTCAGGTCACGGAGGAGAAGCAGCCGAAGGAGAAGGAAGAGTATGGCCCACTTCTGCATTATCACATAGTCACAGTGAGGAAGCCATCTTGCAGGGTGAGGACTCTGCACCATTGCCTGGGGAAGAATCAGGCAGGCAGCTGAGTCTGCAGGGAGGATCCCAACCCCAGCCCTCTAAGATGCAGTGCTTAGCAGCTATCTAACTCAGAAGTGTGCTTCCTTTCTGGGTCAGGGTGCATGCCCTACTGACCCAGCATGAGAAGGGATGTAGGGTCAGTCACTCCTGCTCTTTCTGGCAAAAAGACTCCTCATTATTCAAAGTGAATCCAGGAAGCAGAGCTGATGTAATCAATAGTCCTGGGCCCTTGACTTACTGAATGGAATAGAGATGAACCCCCTAAGGAACCTTACCATTCAGAAACTGTTTTTCTTAGTAAGAACTTGGGTAGTTAAGCATCAATGGCATGCAGCTCTCCTAGTTGCCTTTGAGCTTAACTCCAGTTGTTCTAATTGAAACATATGTTACACCAGTAGAAAGAATGGGAGAATGAATGAGTCCTGGAGGAAGAAGAAAAGTTCACCTTTAAACAAAACCCAATTTGCCTATATGATGACAAATACTGTTTCTAGCTGGGAAAAAAAGTCAACTTCTGCCTTAATATAAACCATGTGGATTCCAGGAGACAGATTTTAGGAATCACTTAAAAGCTTTCCAGGTCTGTCCCCTCCATTCAGTGGAAGTTCTATTCCCAATAAGAATGCAGAGAATCTCATGGCTACAAAGAATCTCAAAGCACCTGCCCCTGTAGCTAGACATGTTGTAGTCCCTTTATATGCATCAATCTGTTCCCTGTTCCACCAAGTCTACGAAACAGGTGTTGCCACTGTTTCCGTTTTACAGGGGAGGAAACTGAGGCCACAGCTGGTCTAAGAACTTCTATGGAAGGAACGACAATCAGGATTCACACCCAGGCAGTCAGGCGTGCAGACACACACGGCAGGCTCCCCCCTGGCGTGGTGAGCTGGGTCTGCATTAACAGAGCAAATGGTTTACTATAACAGCACTTAGATCTGTTTATGTGTTTGGCACCCCTCTATTGGATCATTATGGATTGCCACTGGAACTTGTTAGGCTTGTTTCTAAAACTGACAAGTTTAGTTTAAAAAATGATTCGTCTTTTTCTGCTCCGTTTCTCCACAAGCTGCAGTTGTTTGTATAGTACCCTTTCAAGAACACAAGTGAGGCAGAGCTGTGTTTGTAAAGATGCATGGCTCCTCATTGAAAACTTTCGGTTTTTCTTTAATTAAAAATATTAATTATTGTATTTATTTGTATCTACTTCTCTCTCTCTCTCTCTCTCTCTCTCTCTCTCTCTCTCTCTCTCTCACACATAGGTGACAGCAGTACCCAGATGAGGGCATGAGATCCTCTGGAGCTGGGGTTACAAGTGGTTGTGAGCTGCCTGACATGAGTACTGGTGTTAAAACTTGGGTCCCCTCCAATAGCTGTAAGCGCTCTTGCTACTAAGCCATGCCTCCAGTCCAAAGAACTTGTTTTTAGCAAGTGTGAGTTGCATAGTGCAAAGGCAATGCACAGCCAGTGCTGCCAGGAGTAGTCCACACTGATGTGTATGCATCAGAACCTTCCTAAAAAGCAACGATGTATCTTTCCTGTACTGTTATTTTTTAAAACCAATACACAATTCCCTTTATTCCTCCAAGGTCTGATAGAACAGTGGCCCTTTCACACTCAGTACCACTAGGGGAAGATCAGACAAAAGAAGCAGTTGGGAGAACACTGAGACATTCACAGCCCTTAGCCCTAGGGAGGGAAGACAGAAGGTAGAAAGTTCAAGGCCAGCCTAGCTTACATGAGACCTTGTCTCAAACACACACACACACACAAAACACACACACACACACACACACACACACAGAGAGAGAGAGAGAGAGAGACAGACAGACAGACAGACAGACAGACACACACACACACACACACACACACACACACACACAATCTTTTATTAATTTGTGATGTTCTATAGCCTTTTAGTGACTCTTTGGGTGTTTTGTCCCACTTCTGCAGGGTAAGTGGGAAGAGAAACTCATTTCATGGATAGTATATTTTGCCACTGAGCCTGGCTTGTATGATGCTGGGGACTGCGTCTGGGTCCGTGCACATAGGCTCGCACTGTGACAACAGAGCTCTAGATTTTTACCTCCAGCATGAATGCTTTCTTGCAATCTTCAGCCTTGGCTGACAAAGAAACAGGCACTGAACACCAGCTCATAGGTGGATGGTTTTCCGGAGAATATTATTTTGTTTTTTCTTATCACTGAGAAGCCAGAATAATATTCAGATAGCCATGCTTGGGTGAGTTTTGGAACGAACTACAGGAATTTTGGAACGTATCATTTAGAACTGTTATCACAGTGTTCTGGGTAAGAAACTCTTGATTCTTAGTTATTATCTTTTAAAATATATTTCATCACATTTATTTATTTTTTGTTAGTGTGTGTGTGTGTGTGTGTGTGTGTACAGAGGTCAGCGGGAAACTTGTGGGGGTTAGTTTTCTACCCTGTGGGTTCCCAGGATAGAACTCAGGTGGTCAGGCTTGGCAGCAAGGCCTCTCCTCATGTGTCACACCCCTCCATCAGTAACCTTACACCCCCATGTTTCTTTCTTTTCTATTATTTTGTTTCATTTTTGCTTTGAGAGTCATCAGTAGCCCAGGCCTCAGATTCACTATGCTGCCAAGGATAACCTTGAACTACAGGCCTCAAATTCATTATGAAGCCAGGGATAACCCTGAGCTCCTCCCTTTGTTTCAGCCTCTGCCTCCCAAGAGCTATGAACAGGCATGTGCCCTCCAGGCCTAGTCCTGCATTTCTTGAATATGCAGTTTGGTGAATGAACTCTAGGGGCTCCGAATGAGATTAGAGGTAACTGTCTATGTAACATCAGGGGCCTGCACGCACTTTTACTCAAATCCAGGATGCCAAAGCTCTCCAGTGTCAGGGACCAGGTTGAGAAAACCCAGGCATCTTACACCCAGGGCATCCCGCAGCCCAGGTGTTTTCACAGTATGTAGCTAAGAGCCACATAGTTCTTTGTCAAGAGCCCTTCCCCCTCCCCCCTGCAAGGCCACTCCTGGGAACCAGCAAGACCTAAACAGACATCAAGGACTGAAGGAGTCTTCTCACATTCCAGAGCTGCCCAGAGCTGTCACCTTGAACTGTCAGGAGGATCCGGACCCCAAGATAGGCTCTTAGATAAGCTGCCCTATGTCCCAGGGCAGTGGCGCCAAGGACCCTAGATGAATCACTAAATGTATTAGACTTGCAAATAACTCTTCCCAATTATTTCTCTCACTGTATACCTTTGAATCACCCCTCTCCAAATTGTATATAACCTGAGCATCTCCCCTTAGTAAAAGAGACTATGACAAACATGCATGGTCTATTTCTCTTTCTTTATTCCCATTTCTCTCTAGGTTTGTGATCCCCTTCAAGGACCATGGAATAAGGTGTCCCACAGGCCAGGGCACTCCAGAGAAGGGAGCTGTTTCTGTGGGGAGGACCCCCACATTCCTCCTCTTGTTTTTTTAGGTGATACTCTAGAGGCAAACCCCCTATTCCTTACTCTCCAGAATAAGAGCTGAGGCCTGGCTAAGCCAAAACCCATCGGGGCACTGCATGGGAACATGACCAGCCCCACTGGATCCTGAGAGAAGCAAGCAAGCAAAGAGGGAGCAGTGTGGAGGGGAAGGGATGGAGGAGTGTGTGTGTGTGTGTGTGTGTGTGTGTGTGTGTGTGTGTGTGTGTGACTTTGTTTCTTTCTTTTTCAACTCTCCAAAGAAATAAACAGGTCTCCCTCCCTCCCTTCCTCTTGATTTAAGAGAGGCTAACGCCAGTGGAAGCATCTCCACATTTCTGTGGCTGGTTTACAAGCCAACCTAGAGAATTATACCCTGGCAGAAAATTAGCAGCTTTGTTTTTCAGTAAAAAGAAACCCAGGGGCATAATTTATTATAAAAATATGGTGCAAGTGAGACTATTCTTCATGGGTCTTTTGAGTAAATATAGATCTTGTGTTAAGGAATTAGACACATGAGCTCAGTAAAGGAGAGTGAATAGTATTCCTTAAGAAAAAGCTAAGAGGTCATGACATTCTAAAAGTTGAAAAGAAACATCTCTACGTTAAATGTAAATAATTTTATCCCAACATCCACAGAGATCAATTATGATAGAGAAGTATACTAAGAAAATTTATTATTTTAATTAAGAAAGCAACCTGTGGAAAAGCAGATAATCAATGCTGTAGTGTGTGTGGTGGCCTATGCTCTAATCTAGTACTCCGTAGAGATGAGACATGTTAAGTTCCAGGCTAGCCTGCTTACATAGTAGGGGCCTATCCCCAATCAAATAAATTGTCCTGGCAGTGGAAAAAAAAAATTAAGGTATCTTTTACTTTTGCTAAGTGTGATGATACACACCTTTAATCCCAGTGCTCAGCAGGCAGAAGTAGGTGGAACTCTGTGAGTGTGAGGCCAGCCTGGTCTACATAGAGAGTTCCAGGACAGCTAGGGCTACCAAAAAAAAACATATCTTTCTTACTTTTGCCTGTGTGTGTGTGTGTGTGTGTGTGTGTGATGTAATCACACACATGTGACTATGAAAACCTGAGAAGAGTACCAGTTTCCTTGGTGCTGGTGTTATGGACAGTTTTGAGCTGCCCAAGATAGGTGCTAGGAACTAAGTGCTGGTCCTCTACATGAACAGCAGTGGATCTTAAACACTGAGCCACCTCTCCAGTCCCTTGTCTATTTTTTAAGACAAGACCTCATATAGGCTAAGGTGTCTTTGGACTCACTACATAGCAGAGGATGGCCTTAAAGGTGGAATCCTTCTGCCTATAGTCTGAGTAGTGTGATCACAGGTGTATGTGTGCATACCTGGTTTGTGTGGTGCTGGGGCTTGAAGCCAGGGCCTCATTAACATAAAAGCAAGCCAAATAGCTCTGAAGTTAAGAGAAATATTTACCTCTTTTTGTCCACAGTAGTAGTTCTGATGTGGAATTTTATATTCTGGTGGTTAGGCTAGTAATATGCGTATGTCTCAGAAATATCAGAGCCTACTCTGTTAAATCAATTACGGACAAAGATAAAAAAAATATCTACATATGGCTCATGGAGAACCTGACAGAGCTTAATGTACTCTGGAGAGCTAGTAAAGACAGAACTAAGTTCAAGGGAACACCACCACAGGGTTTCTCTCAAGCCCCTGGTGTTCTCAAAGTGTACTCACAGACACATGGTTACAATAGTCAACGTCCTATTTGTTTCCTTTCAAAAGGAAAAAAACCTCAGAAGGCACAGCTCTGCATCAGACAGCAGGCAGAGAGTGGCCAGGGTAATGACCACTCAAGAGACAGTTTATTCAGTGGTTCTCAAGCTTCCTAATGCAGTGAGCCTATAACACAGTTCCTCGGGTTGCAGCGACCCCCAGCCATAAAATCAGTTTTTGTTGCTACTTCCTAACTGTAATGTTGCACTGTTATAAATCATAATGTAAATATTAGTGTTTTCCCATGGTTTTAAGCGACCCCCGTGAAAGGGTTGTTCAAGCCCCTGAAAAAGGTTGAGACCCAAAGATTGAGAACCACTGGTTGATACAATGTTCTTCTTCTTCTTCTTTTTTCATCCTGTGCTTCATGGTACATTAATTTCTTGTCACCTCTCTTAACCGTTATTTGTATTGCCAAATATTGGCTGCAAACTTTCAAAAAAAAAAAAAAAATAGGGAACCTCCCTTATACAATCACAGAATGTTAGAGGCAAAGGAGAACTGAAAGATGACTCTGTATGGGCCACCATTTTAAGGATGAAGAAACAGAAGTGCAGAGAGATTCCCTGATGCCTCGTGGAGAAGGGATGCAGCAAGCCTGGAGCACCCTCTCCTCGCTTAAACCCATGGCTGGCACCAGTAGCACAAAGTCCGCCTCTCAATGGCCAGCGAATGAGCCTGTGAGAAGCTTGCCAGCTAGAAATGAAAGTCACAGGGCACCTCACACCAGGGAGCTGCAAATCCAGGAGCCATTTACACCATGCCTCAAGTTGCCTCTGCTCTCTGTGCAGCATTGGTAAAATGATTTCCCCTAAAAACACTGATCACCCTGTAACGGTGCTGGCTTAAAACCCAACAATGGCTCCATAAAGCAATAAAGGGAAACATCCTTTCCAGCTTCATGTCTGTGCTGATGCCCGTGCCCTAGGCACGAGCTGCTTTTTCCTGGCTTAGCAGGCTGTGCCACTCTACCTGGCCTTTGCTCACACTGTCCTCGAGTGTAATGGCCTCTTCTGTCACCCTCTAGGAAGGCTGTGTCCTTTGTAACAGTAGCCTTGCATCTCTCTGCTTCCTCTTGAAAGCTGAATTGACCTTGCTTCCCGTGTTCTAGTCTCAGTGTATTCTGTCGTCCATGCTTCTAGAGCCAGAAACTGCAGCACTTTCTGGAACACTGATAGTTTCTCAATACATAAGCTACTATTTACACCGCCATCTTTCTCTACCATCCAAATGGAAGACTTTGATGCCGAGGTCTTGTGTGTGTGTGTGTGTGTGTGTGTGTGTGTGTGCCCCTAGACTGTAACTCAGTGTCTGGCTCACATAACTTCTGTTGAATGAATTACCCATAGACGTCATTAAAAGGTTGCACAGACGCTTTAGATAATGCAGTGGTCTGTGCTTGGAGAGCAGGAGTCCTCCTAGAAGTGTAAGCGTGGGCTTCAAGGAAGTGAGCACCCGAAGTTCCTTGGGGTAGAGGGCAGGGGTTGATTGCAAGAAAGGAGTGTCACAAAAGTTGGGCGTGCTGAGAAATGATGGCATGTTTTGGAAATGTTGAGATTCCCAAGAGGATGCATCTTGGTGATTTTTTTTACTGATGTCATTGTTAAACTGGGGGTGGTTACAGAGTCTAGTCAGGTCCTATGTGGGAAAAAAAAAGCCTGAGAGTCCTTGTTAAGAAAGGAAAATTGAAATGGAAAGATGTCTTGAAGGTCAGTAGTATTGTCTCCAAATGCTAGCAGAGCCTATAAGGGAATGGGTGCTGGGGTACCTGGGTTCTGGAGTCTGGAAGACAAACAGCTGAATCCAGGTAAGGCATTGTCATAGTAAGGACCAGAGAGCTAAGACTGGTCCATGGGAGAAGAGATGAAGATGGAAAGAGAGGCAGTAGAGATAGAGAAACAGAAAAGCTGCCTAAACTAGCACAGTGGTGATGGACCGTGATGGCAACCAGCTGAAGATGAGGCATGGTGGGAAACAAGGGGTCAAGAGTGACTTCAAGAGTTCAATGAGTGTTTGCGTACATAGTGTTGTCCTGATATGGAATGCATGAGGAACATTCCATGTGGGGCTGCGGAAGCCACAGAAAAGGGTTTGTTCACAGAGGATAGCTGGATACTGGTGATGAGGGCTGAGCTAACGTCCCAGAAGAGCTGTAATATAAGGCTGTGGTGGTACTCATTGGGGCCTGGGGGGAATCCAGAACAGGGCAACCCTGGAGTTAGCCAGAAAACCAGAGACAATGGCTCCTTCTCTTTCCTCACCCATCCAGCACACAGCCTGAGGTTGATTTGAAACTGTGATTTATGCTCAGTAGCTTCATCTAATTAGGGCTGGCAAAACGGAGATGGCTGGATTGACTCTTTTGAAAGAACTTGATAAAGAATTCAGCATCTTTAAGAAAGAAAGAAAAAAGAAAGAAAGAGAGAACTGAGAGTCTCACATTAATCTTAATATTCATTTGTGTTGAGAGGAGTATAAGGACGTAGCTGATGAAAGAAATGGAAGAAAGAACAGGAAGTACTCATTCTTTGAAAAACAGATGATCTGTCAAACATCCTTCTGCCTGCAATAGCCCAAGGTCTATTTACAGGAACAGCGCCAACTATCAGGGCCATTCTAGTCCTTAGTGGGCTAGTGAAAACAAAACCCAACCCCAAACACCAACTAGCATGTAATTAGGCATACATACACACATATCCTATATATGTATGCATATATATATATATATATATTATATATATGTATATACATGGGATATGCCTAATTATGTACATATATACACATATATGTATGTGGACCTAATTATACACATATAAAGGAGTATATTCCTATATAGCTCTAATTTCCTTTAAACTATCCCAGTGAAAGAATAAATTATAAGTGTGAGGAACCCAAACATGATCTATGAAAGTTGCTTAAATTGAGAGTAAGCATCAAGAAACTTTAGAGCTTAACCAAGATATTACATCAGACAAGCACCAGGGCTTATGTCACTGGACTGGGTGTGGGCCAGTTTGGGTGTTATGAAATTCACATATGAGTCACTTGTAATATGACCCGTGCACAAGTCCTGTGCAGGACACTTAGTGAGTTTGAAAAAAATTAGAAAAATTATTATAAGTTTAAACCCCACAGATAGTTTTAAGCAATATTGCTTCAGTTCTCACTTGTAACTTGAGAGCTCTTATTGCTAATCTGGGATGAGGAAGTTGACAGGGAGCCTGAGGACACACCCAAAGTTGTGCATGTAAAGTGAAAAGAAACTGGATGTCATTACAGGAGATGCACACTCAAGATGGAAAGGTTCCAAGTTGTCCTGGACACTCTAGATGCAATCTTAGCTAGTTTACTTCTTCTATCATTGTTTCATTCTTTCGAATAACCCCGAGTCACTAACGTCTCACAAGCTGTAAGCACTGAACACTATCTGTGGGCACTGAGTGAGTTGTTCTAACTACAAGGCAGGAACTGCAGTGAGGATGGGAAGCTAAGTCTTTCTGAAGGCTAGGATATGCAATGGGTGTCTACTCAAAGGCTGACGGGCTTGCTGTCTCTGTGGGTGTAGAAATGGAGCCTCAAGCTGAGAATATTCCTGGTCACTTATTCCTGCACTTGGGAGCCCATGGAGAATGAGTATAAGTTCTAGCTCATCCTAAACTACACAGCAAGGTCCTTGTCACAAACAAGGAAACGAATGGATCCGAGATGTATTTGGTGGAATCTCTACTTCTCTCCATTCAGTGAAGACAGCAAGGCCATCCAAAGGCCCAACCAGAAACCTTGGGTCGGTCACCCGGACTCTTTTCTTTTCCTTGTCCCCAATACTTTGTCACTCTCTGGGCCCTAAGTCTCATTATTCTGACTTTTTATTTGCTCACATTGTGTCCCTTGTGCAGGACTTTTGCAACCACTTCCTAAATAGTCACCCCGCCCCAGGCTCTTCCCCATTCTCTTTCTTTCAAAATTGAAAATCTAGTAGCCTTACTGTTCTGTTTGAGACCATAAAATGGCTCTCAGTTTCACTTCTAAACTGAAGCAGTACCTTAGCTGCATCTATGGCCATTCATGGCAGCCCCCTCACACAGCCCCTTTATGGTCACGAGTTTGTTTGCAGTCTTGTTTATTCTTTACTTGGTGACTGTGCCCTGCTACCCCAGGCCTCTGTGCCCTGGTGTCTGCCATTCTTTGTGCCCACAGTGTCCTCCCGTCTCATACCTGGCTGGCCTGGACACCTGTATGAGATTTTTATTTCTGTTCTTGTGGATTACCACGTTCTCAGTGGCTCAAAAGTAATTGAACATCATTTTCTTCAGCGATTAGAAGCCTGAAATGATGGGGCCTCAGAGGAACTGCTGCCCTCCAGGACTCATGTAGAAAATCTTCTGTTCACTATTTTCTCATTTTAGTGAGAGACTGCACTCTACTCTCTGCCTTCTTCTAAATGATTGTATAACTCCACCTTTCTATCGCTTCACAGCTCTTCCCTTCTCTCATTCCTGCCTCTTTAAAAAAAAAAAAAAATAGAAGACCCCATCAGGACCACTCGAGCAGTCTAAGTTTCCAATCTGCTTTGAATTTGCCACGTCTGAAAAGTCCCCAGTGCCCGATAACCTTACATTTACAGATTTAGAGTGGGGACTTGTGTGGGAAGCCATTCCCCAGACGTCCGACTCCAACTGCTCTACAGTTCAGCTAGGGCGCTTTCCCTCTGCCACACACTCTCTGGATGTGCCTCCTTGGAGCTGTGGCATGCGTGCCACCACCGTCTGCTCACCACGCGGGCTTGCTTCGAAAGCAGATCTTCTTTCTCTACTGTGCTCCAGCTTCCTGAGGTACAGCTTATTTGCCTCCATCCCTCCTGCCTGTACCTAGTTCATTACAACATACACTAAGTGTGAGCTAATTTTATTTATCAAAAGTCAAAGAGCCAGGCACCGAGATGATTCATTTCCGAGTAACTTTGGCATGGAGATTTAGTTAATGACTAAAGCTGTAACAGCTTTAGGTGGTAGTGCGGGCCTTTAATGAAGCTTGAAGGTGGCAGAAGCAGGTGGATTTCTGTGAGTTTAAGGCCAATTTGGTCTACATAAGTTTAAAATTTTAAATTTTTTGGACTGGCACAAAAATTATATTTATGTCCTATTGACCTGCCCAGGAGTAGCTTGAGGAAGAATTTTGGTGTAAGGCCAGTCAGAATTTAATTTTACCACTAGGGATCCTTTAGTAAATCCTCAATTAGGAAAACCTGATTTGGGGGGTTTTGTTTTAACAGATCTCGTGAAAAATGCAATGTCACCTCTCTCCTATTTTTCAGGCCTAGGTAGATACTAGAATATGAATGTAACATTTACATGATAGCTTTAACATTTTGCCCTAACGCCAGTACTGTTTAAGACCAAACCACGAAATAATGTTTAGATGTTGAAGGGTTTTGTCACGGCTCCTGTAGTGAGGTGAATCCGAATGGCACTTGCTGCACTCTGTCCAGTCTGGGTGTAGCTGACCTGCCTGAGAGAAAAGCCAAACAGTTGAATAAGAACATGATAACAAGTCTGCTAGTACTTCAATTGGTTGCAGTTTAGCAAGTCTCAGTTTAGACCATAGCCCAGGTGTGTGGGGGAAGCTATACCAGTCTAAGATTGAATTTAGAGTAATTGGTCACAATGGAGGAAGGAGGGGAATTATTATAACTCTTTCTAAAACTGATCTTTATAAGTTAGATTTCACAGTTTCTAATGTTCTTAATTTAAAAGTTAAAAGCTTGAAACAAGGCAGCTTAGCTTGTCCAATTTTGGACCAAGACAGGCAAGCAAGGGAGTGTTAAAAATATAACTTTAACTTAGTTTTATATTACCCACTGATATTCAGCTAACTCACAGGTCAGCTTGGCATACAGACCTCTTGCAAGTTGTCATACTTGCAGCATTCTGTGGAGAAAACACAAGCTTTTCTCTACCTCATAAGGGTAGCTGTTTAGGATTAGCCATATGACAAATGAGATTTAAATAATGTGTACAGGGATATTTCCTCTCTTTCTTGTTAAAAGGAAAAGGTTTTTAAAAGATGGGCGCCACATGTGTGTTTCTGCGTCATGCCACTTGTGTGTATCTGCGTGGGCAGAAAACACCTTGGACTGGGTTCGTACTGAAGGGCTAAACATCCTAAGATAAGAATGAGCTGCAAGGAAAAAATGAATGCCCTGGCGGTTTGCGCCAATCAGAGCATTATTTATTAATCAGACAAGGGAGAACCCTTAGTCCCCTCCCGTGTCCCTCTGTGTCTCTCTATATCGCTCTGTGGCGCACGGTCCGATCATGAGCGGAGCTGTGTCTGGAAGGAATGAGTGGGCGGTGATGACGTCAGACAGTGGGCGGCGACAGTGGGCAGTGATGACAACGCTGCCTTCTGGGAGATCTGGATAGTAACTCTGGTATGCCTGTGTGCCTGTGGAGGGGGAGTGGTTAGTGGAGGTGGGAGACCCCAACACATAAGGAGTTCTAGGTCAACCAGGGCTAAATAGCAAGTCCCTGCCTATAAACAAATAAACAAACAAATACTAGTGATAAAACTCTTTTCCTCTTATATACCCTTTATAATCTTCTCAAGGCAGAGTCAGTCACTTTCTCCTTTGGGTCACAAAGGCATCTTCAGCCTCATATTTAACGAATGCTCTCCTCTGCCAGCCTTGAGCTTGGTTCTTCTGTCTTTCATTAACACTGTCTTCAGCCTCATATTTAACCTATGATCTGCCGGGCTAACCTTTGTAGCCAGTTGTCTATCATAACCCTCACAGTCTTACCTACATAAAATCCTACATCTGCCATTCTCGTGGATATTTTTCCCAAAAGAATTTTGCCTATCGTATCTTT
This sequence comes from Mus pahari, assembly GCF_900095145.1. Taxonomy (NCBI): domain Eukaryota; kingdom Metazoa; phylum Chordata; class Mammalia; order Rodentia; family Muridae; genus Mus; species Mus pahari. The sequence continues at coordinate 88,107,914 of NC_034593.1, forward strand.
CTATCATTTGCACATGCAGTTCTGTACACTACAGACATCAGATACGTGAGGCGTTCCCCACCAAGAGTGAGGATGGCTCCTGAAGAATAAAATAATTAATTGAAAAAAATTGTATAAAGTTCATAATACGTGCATTCACATAGACCGCCAGCATAATATATCTGTGGAAAGTTGATCCTGTTGTTCCAGTCTGCTTCAGAGGTGCGAGAACTGGGAACTCGGACACACACCCCCCCGCAAGGGGGTTGGGGGAGACACTGTCCCAGCTCCAGAAGAGAATATTCACCCTTCCCCCACCCGTGTGCTTTACTGGAGTCTTTGCTGGGTTTATGATACTGGTGGGTGCGATCAGAGAACACCAAAGCCATTGTAGTCCTATTCCAGAAACACAGACGCACCCTAAATCAGTGAGTTACCCGACTTCCGGGCAATCCTTAGCCCAGTACCATTGACGTCCAAAATCAAACACCAGAAAGGAGTATTAAAATTTCATGGATGAGAGAAAAATAAATTTAAAAGGTTCATTAGAGGAGCAGTAAAGAAAAGAAGATGGCTACTGTGTAAGTGAGGAGGCTGTGGCTCAAGCTACAAGAAGAGCCCCAGAGAGCACTTGAGGAGGAAAGAGGGCAGCCATTTTGGATTAGATGAATGAAAAGTAGCTTGGAGAGAGGTTCCAAACCAGCACTCAGGGGCCATCAGCTAGCTGTCTCTTAGTTTAGCATCAATGTTTGTGTCTCCTTCAGGAAGAGTACCATTGTTTTCTCCTCCTCTACCTCCCCTTCCTCCTCCTCCTCTTCTTCCCTCTCTTCCCCCTCCTCATCTACCACTTCCTCCTTCTCTCCTTCCTCCTCCTTCTGCTCTTCCTCTGCCACCACCACCTCCTCCTCCTCCTTCTCCTCTTCTTCCTCCTCCTTCTCCTTCTTTCTTTTGCTTTTGGCAGTTTCCACTCTTCTAATGTTTGACAATCCCCTTGCTCCAGGCTCCAGAGTAGCGGATGGCATTTGAAACCATCACAGGTGCATTTGGGTCCAGACAGCTGCCCGCTTTCTCCTGCTTCAGCAGCTTTTATGCTGATTACCTGCAGCTAACTCCACCCCCACATTTTGCAACACACGAGGAGAAAAAAAACAGTGCCCAGATTGTGTTTGTGGAAGCGTCCGTCTTTCATGGCATCCTTTCAACAGGTTGGGCAATTTAAATGATGCAGTCCTCTTGTGACTAACTCATTACCACGCTTGAGGGAAACCTGAACATCCTTAACCTACTTCTGAAATGAGAGGCAAGAAAATTATAGAAGAGGGAATAATCCGAGGGGAACGTGCTATCTTTGAATGACAGACGCTACAAGTCTCTTAGCTGAGGCCAGGGCGACATAATAGACAAGAGAGCTCGAGGGAAGCCCAGCAGTTGTTTGTGTACTCATCCCTCCAGCCTGTGACTTCTCTGACTTTTGAATCCTCCCATGTCTGTTCAGATGAGTCACACACGGAATGACCTCATCTTACTCCGACTCCTGTCGTCTCTTTCCCTCCTGGTCTCCTGCTCCCACCCTGAGTACTGAAGCCAGGGTGATGTTGAGCTGCAAAGCTGAAAAGGGAAGATGATTGAGCCACAGTGTCCACTTAGAACCCACAGCCAAGTCTTGGCAACTTATCCATGGTAAATCTTGCTTGCTTTCAGCTTTATGTTGACTTTATCATCCACTCTTTTGTGCCGAGCTCGATGACGGATGTTATCTTCAGCTCTGCGTGCTCATAATGCCCAGGCTAGAAGCAGAACAAAAATACTCAAGAAGACCTACTTTTGCCGGGCAGTGGTGGCACACGACTTTAATCCCAGCACTTGGGAGGCAGAGGCAGGCAGATTTCTGAGTTCAAGGCCAGCCTGGTCTAGACAGTGAGTTCCAGGACAGCCAGGGCTACACAGAGAAACCCTGTCTCGAAAAAAACAAAAGAAGAAAAAAAAATCTATTTTTTCGATGCCACATTGACGAGGAAAAAAAATAGTTGTTTTAGTGGATCTGACATTGTTTTAGAAATGAACAGCATTTATATCTTGCTAAAGAAGTTGGACATATAGTCAGAACTTTGTTCTTCCTTTTTGCCAATACTTGGTACTCTCTAGAGAGAGGATGAGGAAGAGGGAAGATTTTAAAAGCATTATTCTTTTTTTATTTATTTTTTTATTATTATTTTCTTTATTTAAAAGCATTATTCTTAAGTAAGATGCAAATGAGGTATGAATATTTGACTTTAGGGGCCACAGAATTATCTCTACCCTACTCAGAGGGGCCATGACTACTGGAATGTAGAGATAAGAATGGGTGGTCAGCCATTAGACAGTTCTTTTAATTCCCAGTCATTTGCACACTATACTATCATTTAAAAATTTATAGATTCTTACAACATTAAACATATCCATCTAATTCAATATAGTGGGTATTTGTGGGCTGCCCTGGCAAACAGGACACATGGATTTTCATCCTTGATAACCCACTGGCTGATGTCATCATTTTCAGTCTGCTTACTTCCCCAAGACATCTTGAGTGACAGAAAGCAGACAAGCCGGAGAATTATTACAGTAAAGGTCCAAGCTTCACCCTCTACTTTATGTTAGCTTTAGACCTCAGGCAAATCATTTCACCTCTGTAAGTCCCCATGTCTTTATTTGTTGAAAGGAAAGATATCGCTCTGAAAGAATATGATGAGATTATGTATTCAAAACATCTAGCACTTAGGAGTCACTCCGTGAATGGCTGCTCTGCAGGAAAGTCAGGAACCACGAGGTGAGCTCATTGGCTAACCATGCTTTCTAATCTCACAGGATCACTAGAGAATGAGAACACAGGCCAGGCACACAGTAACTCATGTTCCTTTGGTGTCTTGTAGTGTCCGGCCAATACAGAAGTCAGCAGAGGCATGGTGGGCAGGGAGGGAGGCAAGAGAGAGGGAGAATAAGGAAAAAGGCAGCGACAGAATCTGTTCTTTCCCTAGGCAGAGAATTTCCTGGCATATGATGAATATGATGGCTGCCTGCTGGAGTGTGTGCACCAAGCCAGGCTACGAAAATCTTTTCCATCCAATCTCCACACATGTTATTCCTTAGCTCTGCGTAACCGTGCCTGCAAGTATTTTGCCAAAGCAAGAGAGCGAGATGCATAATCAACTGCTCAGCTCAAAGCTGACAAGCCACTGTGTCATCAAAGAAAGAGAGAGTCATATGAAGCAAAAGAGAGACTGTGACTCCACCTTTCAGTCAGGGAGTTGTGTGTCTATGAGGTGGCAGACTGGCTCTTGCTTGCAGCCAAATTTCCCTTTATGGCCTCTTCTTCCCATTTGCCTGTCCACTGCTAGGTTCCAGTGGATGAGCTGGGAGTGCCTACTCAAATCATCCTGTACTGAGTATGCACTAGGTTCTTAGCATTCGTTCAATAGACCAATATTGAAAGTTTTCCATGAGAATAACAGTGATAAAAAAGAGAGTCTAGACTTACGTAAATCTCAGTGCATTGGTATTATTGTTGGATGTTATGTAGTATGTTGAGGCTAGCTATGGAGTAGCTCAGGAGGGGAACCACAAGGCAAAGGAATGCTTCACAAGAGATTAGACTAGGCCTTGAACCAGGATTCCACACAGGAGAGAATGATGGGGAGGGAGAGGAAGGAAGAAAGAATATAGAGAGAGGTCAGGAGAATGTAAGTTCACAGCCTGTCTTAGGAGTTCCTGGTAATGATATGGTACTGGGACACAGTTTGTGTGCTATAGGACAGCAACAAGAAAGGAATGAGAATGACTGGAGGTCAGTGGACTGCTATGCCGGTCCATGGTGTGGAGGATCGCCTAGTGGAGAGTGGTGGGTTTTAAGTTTGGAGTCATAAAGTACACTTGTGTTTTGGGAACTCTTGTGGGATTAGTGTATCTGCAAACTGACCAAATGTGAGACTGGTACCTGGGGATTACTAGGTTCGGTGAGGTTGTTGATGCTGTTAAATAGTAATGGTATAAACAGGTCAACAGGGTAAGGATTGAGATTCTGTCTGTTGCATTTGGCAGTTGAAAGTCTGGTGACACCTAAAAGTCACTTCATCCAAACAATTTCAAAAGAATGAAGATAATAAAAGGTTCCAGACCAGGAACCCTCACACCACCCACCACATCCCAAACTAGATGAACTGCAAATGACCTGGGTCGCCAAGAATTGACTTGATGTCCTCATACACCTTCTGGTGATGCTGATGTATACTGAAGATTGAGAAACATTGGTCTAAGCAAATCTATATGGGTGAGGGGTTACATACAGAAAGATAAATGACTCAAAGACAGCTGTATCACCAAGACAGCTCAAAAAGCTGGGAACCTGGAGCACACAGCGCAACCTGTAAGCAGCCCAACAGGTTGGACAGTGTCCTGCCCAAGTTCCTTAGCTGGTCTAAACTTACTCATTCAGGCAACTTGGCTGGTTTGTGCTTGTTCCAGGCAGACGGTCGGGTCTGAGAATCTTCTTTGCAGCTTGATTTTGCTACCTTAGACATGGACTCTCAGCTTTTGTTTACTCTGTCAGGGAGGGACCTAGTGAGTCTGGTCATTTTCAGGGACTTCCTGAAGCTATTTCAGGTTTACCTTTCTCCTTAATTGGCTTCCCTGAAGAATGGAATGTTTCAATTTCAGAGGAAACTATCACATAACAAGTCTTTCCCTCTTTAGTTGGGTACTCACTGACTCAGTATACTTGTAAACACCAAGGTCGTTGTTTGATGTCACCTCCATGGGACTCCACGAAAGTTCCTTTGGATCTTTTTTGCATACATTTCCATTATGACATGTCTTTTAATTTTGTTGAGTTGTTTTTGATGCACTACCTGTCCTCCCAAGTAACTAGAAGCTTCACAGGAACAGAAATTGCCTTGCCCATATCTATTTCAAAATTACTTTTACCTGATAGAGACCTGCTACATGTAGGAGGGTGAAGCTCTCATAGGTTAGGCATTATCAAGGAATGAACTGCCCCTTTAAGCAGGTTGGGTTGAATCAGAGGGTGGTGTCTCATGCCTTTAATTCCCCAACTTGGGAGGCACAGGCAGGCAGATCTCTGTGAGTCCAAGGTCAGTATGGTCTACAAAGTGAGTTCTAGGACAGCTATAGCTGTCACACTGAGAAAACCTGAAAAATCAAAATAAATTAAATAAAAATAGCCTGGCAGTGGTGGCACATGCCTTTAAGCCCAGCACTTGGGAGACAGAGGCAGGCAGATTTCTGAGTTTGAGGCCAGCCTGGTCTACAGAGTGAGTTCCAGGACAGCCAGGTCTATACAGAGAAACCCTGTCTTGAAAAAAAAAAAACACAATAAATAAATAAATAAGTAAAAGGAAAGAAAGAAAGAAAGGAAGGAAGGAAGGAAGGAAGGAAGGAAGGAAGGAAGGAAGGAAGGAAGGAAGAAATTAAATACAAATACAAATAAAGAGGGTTGGGTTGAGTGTAGTTTAAGGCTGAGGGGAGATGAAGGGAGAGGCTGGAAAGTCCTTAGATGGTGGGCTAGCACAGATGTGAAGGCTAGAGAGGACTGTGGAGGAGGTGATGGCTGTGCTGGGACATGTCTTTGATGAAGTAGGAAGTGAAGCCTTTTGCTGGGAAGGGACAAGGAACAGAAAGAAGGGAAGGGCAGCATGGTAAGGCCCAACTACCCTGTGGAGGGGACAGAGAGTGCACTGGGGAGAGGGCGACAGGGAATTCTCATCTCTTTTCACTAAGTTGAGGTGAGGAAGGACCCGCTGCCTCATCCTTCTGACTTTGGCAATGAAAGCAGAGGTCACGGCACTGTCTCCAGGGATTATCCCTTCATTAAGGTAGAATACTTCTGAACACTGATCCCTAACTGGGGGGGGGGGGGAGAGTATTTGACGTTCATGTATCAACTAACAACGAAGTATTTTGTAGACAGCAACAATGTTGCATATGACATTTATGTAGCCACAAGGGAAAACAGAATCTATGGGTTTAGGGAGGAGGAGGCACGATAAACTATGAACGTGTCTGGATTACCACTTCATAGAAATGCACACATGAGTGAGCTGCAGAGGTGACTCGGTTGATAAAGTACTTGTCGTACAAGCACGAACATCTGGGTTTGAATCTTCAGTCCCCCATGTGAAGAACTGTGTGGAGTGGTTGTGCTTGCCCATCATCCAGTGCTAGTAGGGGGAGTCTTGGGACTTCTGAACAGCTAGTCTACCTGAGTTAGTAAGCTCTGGGTTCCCAAAGAGACTGTGTCCCAAAAAGTAAGGTGGAGAGTGAACCGAGGAACGTGCTTGACTGTAGTGAGAATTTTGTTTTCTTTAAAACACACAGAAATGTTGTCAGAGTATGTTTTTATTTTAATCCCAGGTGTGGAATATGGGGCTGCTTCAGGTTGTTCACAGTAGCTGACTATGATTTGTGTCATACAGGGGTGTGATTTTTGCCAGCAGCAGATAGTTTCTGTGGTTGTGTGACACTGGAATTATGGGAAATTTCCCCAGGGTATATCAATGCTAGAACCCCGAGAGGCAGGGTAGGTTGGTGGTAGTGGGTTGGTTGCTGTTGGTAGAGGTTTGTTAGGTAGTCGTGCACGAAGAAGAAACAAGAAGAAATTAGACATCCTGACGGTGAAGATCAAACTTGCCTCCAAGGAACTCAACACCCCTAATCAGCAGGAAGTAGTCTACTGATAATGCATCCTTTTTCTCTCTTATCTAGTGTTAGGGGGTTGAAAGGGTAGAAGAAAGAAGAATCCACGAAGTAGTCAAAGTCTGCCTATACTTGGCATCATTCTGATGGACGCATAAACACATCATGAATGCACACACACCCACCCACCCACACACACACACACGGTGCCTATGAAGAGCAACTGAATAAACACCTCCAAACTTTCAGTGGCAATATTATTATAGAAATATTTAAAATAGATATCTTTATGTTTATAATGCGTTATGGCAAAATAGAATGGATTCTTTATTGGGTTTATCTTCTTTTAGGCAGAGAATACTTTAAAATGAAAAGTTGTAGCATATAACCAAACACTGAAGTCTGGGCTTCCCCGTGGCGGACACCGTAGACAAGGTGGGCAAGCCTTGCTTTAGCAGTTGAGGCGGGTGAACAGAGATGTAGTTACAATGTTTTAGTGGGGCACAGAGGTCTGTGGTCTCATCACACCCTTAGGAGACCTGGCTTTAGATAAGTGAAAGACGACATACTTAGTGCTCGAATAGGCCCTCTGATCAGGGGCGGTGTTTTAGGGTGAGTTGCTGTGGTCATGACGCAATAGAACCCAGAATAAGATAGGTGGCTTTGGCTTTCTAAGTGTTGGGTGACCTCTGTGTCAGGTAGAAGCCGGAGAATCTTTGGCTACTTCTCTGTGAAGTGAGAACAATACATACTTGTAAGCTAAGGTTGGAGAGTTATACATGACAACCAGCTAAAGTACGTAGTGTGACACTCAACAAGTGGTAGCTACTGCTTCAACACTGGCTGCCTGTGCCATCAATGTCGTTAGTGCTAAAAATCTATGAAGACTCACTGTGTGTGTGTGTGTGTGTGTGTGTGTGTGTGTGTGTGTGCACCAACTTGGACTTCAGATACTTTGAATTCAGAGAGGTGGCCAGAGGCAGCCCACTCACTGCTGGGACATTGCTGTGGTCCCCTTTGGGAGGAGAATGGGGATGTGCAAGGGGGAACTCCATGCTGGTTCTTCTCTTGCTCCTCTTCATGCTACTTCCCCGCATCTGAGCAGGTGCACGCTGCCACAGAACAGCCTTTCACCTTCCTCTTCTTGCGTTCTGTGTTTCTTTTCTTCAACTTTTCATACTTCCCTTTTCTCCCCGAAACCCAAAGAGGGTAGATGACTAAGGAACAATTCTGTCTTCTTCGTGGTGGTTGCCCTTTTTTAAATTTGAAACTGAAAAGCTGTTTTCCTAATGCCAGCACTTGGAGTTTGCCTGAGTACAGCTGTGTCCACCTTACTATCTCTTCTCTTCCTTTTAATGATGCCTTTTCTCCAGCAGGAGGGTGGTTCCATGGTTAAAGGTGCTTGCTGCCAAGTCTGAAGACCTGAGTTCAATCCCTGGAACCCACATGGACTCTTGAAGGTTGTCCTCTGACATCAGCACACACACACACACACACACATACCCCACACTAAATAAATAAATTAATAAAATGTGATAAGAATGTCTATTTTCCCAAAGATTGTTTTTAGTAAGTGTCAAAAATGACAGTGGCAGCCGCCAGAACAGAGACAGGATAGAGTTCACGTCAGGTAACTCGGTCTCACACAGAGGCATGGCTCTCCTCAGAGCTTGTCTGCACTCTGGTTATGTCCTCCTAGACTCAGACATAGATCTTAGTGTGAGAAACATTCTCTGTCTTGGCACCATTTGCTTTTTGATTTCTGCTTCAACCTCCAGCAGCAGTTATGAGAGGGAAAGACACACACAGGCGTGAAGGACATACCGCTGGACCAGGGAGGAGTCACAGCTCAGGGTTGTCACCAAAGCAAAGTGATTAAAAGCAAAACCAAGCCCATATCCAGGATATTCGAGTGCAAAACACCCCTCACCTACGAAAATCTAACCCACTCCACCTTCGCCAAAAATACTGGGGTGCTCCTGTTTTTACTAGAAATTCCATTTGCATGTTTATAAGCCCATTATCTCCAGGCGCACATACCCACCTGGGTCCAGCAATTACCACCCCTGTCTCTCTGCATACATTAGCAGACGTACACACTGCTGATTTGTACTTTCCCATAAAATTACTCTTTCCCTTTTTAATTAGGGTGCTTTCAGAGGCACCTCCGCGTTAAGGCTGTGTTCGCTTCCATTATAAATACCTGTTGCCAGCCAATAATTATCCCCTGATGAATTACTCACTCAGAAGGAGATTTTAAATGCTCATTTTTTTATAAACAGGGATTCCCCTTCATTGCTTCTGGTGCCTCTGCTCTTGAACTTCATTAATCACTTTGGAGTGAGTGCATAAGAAGAAGATGTCCCTCTCTGCTTCAGGAGATGCAGACATGGGTCTGCAGGAGTATGGAACAATGATGGTCCACACTAGAGGAGGAAAGCTGTTTGAGAGCTTCGACCTCAGTGGGCTACTCAGGAAGGTGAAATGTAAGGATGTGGGTTGAGACGATGGGATCGTCTCTGTGAACATTTCGTAAATATCTGGAGTTGCGTATCCATTTCAGTGACTAAAGCACTGAGACTCATCCAATAATGTCGTGGGTTGATAATTATACACTTGTGGGTTTGTGATGCTCTTGAATGGGGGAGCTGTCTTGGTACACACGGGTCAGCTGTTTCTGTACGTTCCTATTTTATATTTACGTAGTGTGTGTACCCACTTAGGAAGTGAAGTGTGATATTTCTCAGTATAAAATATGTAAGAGAAGCTTTTAAGGTCAAGTGGTGCTCTGGCAAGCATTCCTATGCTAACATGTTAATTTTAAAGTCATGTGATGCTCTGGCAAAAGTTCCATGCTAACATATTAGTTCTCCTCACCTCTTGAACAGCACAGGATCCCCAGTTAAGTTTTAAAGAAGCCATCTGTTTGTCATGTAGCATATGCCTATGAGGGAGCAGCCCTCCTAAAGGCATCTTCACATGTCTTCGTTTTAATACTGAGATACCTACATTTGCAAAAGGGAAAAGAACACACCAAGACACCAAAATTATAGCAGCTTTTATTATTTGCATGCTTCATTAAGGCAGGGCAGTTGAGTCTATGTTCAGAGCAGGGTCTGATCAGTGAATTGACTGACTGCTAAGTTGAATCTTGAGGCCAACTCCTGCCTCCTGTCATCTCTTTGGCTGAACTACACAGACAATTTCGAGGGTGGAGTGTTTTGGTTTTGTTTCATTTCGTGGTTGTTTTTAAGAGAGGGTTTGTCTCATAGTCTGTGCCAAAACTGAACTTACTTTGAACCCTGAGCTTTCTTGCTTCAGCCTCCCAAATGCTGGGATTACAGGCCTGGGAATGAGGATCTTTACTGAGAACTTTGTGGAGGGGGAAAAAAAATTCCATTTCTGTGGGGTACAAACCTGGAGAAGAGATAAATTAGAGTTGGCCCCGGTCTTCAAATAGTTTTCAATTAGTTGTGCTGGCCACCCTGATTCATATTGTTCAGGACAAGGACTTGAAACTACAGAAGGCCTTGAAATTAACCTCAGTGTGGGTATGGTGGAAGGGCCAGCGCCTTGTCACCATTGTAGCTGTGGTGTGAGTCTGTGATGTCCACAGAGCAAGAGGGGCCTGGGGCTTATTTATATTTGTATTGCCACAGAGTCAAGGACGTGACCTACAGATTGGAAGCTCTCAAAATGGCTTTAAAATAAATACAAGAATTGACTTACTTGTTTAAATTTCTCAGTTGCAGTGGGTCAGCTTGCTCTGTACCAATATGAAAGTGGAAAGAGGCTGGCACTCTGTGCCTGCAGGCCCCCCCGCTCTGAGAAGCACCTCCAAAAAGGCTTGTACTATTGTGCCCCATGCAGTGAAACCGAATACGTAGTCAAAAACCAAGGGATTTTGTCTTAGCTCTGTCATTAATTACTTATTTAACCTTGGGCAAGACACTTTATCTTCGTTTTTTTTTTTTTTTTTTTCATCTGTGAATGATGATGATAACGGCTGGTCTGTTTATTTCCCACGGCTGCTTTGAGAATCGAGAGCGATAATATACCTTAACGTGCTTGGGTAAGTATAAAGCACTTTCTAAATAGAAGGCATTATTAAAAGAAATCTCACTTGTAATTCCTGCTTCCACTAACATCACCTCCACCATCTCACAGATGGTGAGATATGTAATGTAGGTCAGCTCAGGTCTGGTCCCTGCTGAGTCTCTACTTCAGAATGTATAGTACCGACTGACTGTCTCTGCCTGGGATTTTCCAAGATACAGTCTCACACCTGTTGCAAACTCGTTTCCCTTCCAACACATTCATTTACCACACACACGTTCATACACACACACGCTCATACACAAACATACACATGGGCTCAATGGCTTCTGGAGGAGAGAAAAGGCATGTGCTTAGCTGGCTGTGGTGGGATGTTTGCAATCCCTGCACTTGGTAGGTAGAGGGAGGCAAGAGGATCAGGAGTTCAAAGTCATCCTCTGTGATGTAGCATGTTTACGGCTAGCCTGTCTTAGAAGAAAAACCCAAACCAAACCTGAATAAAGCAAAACTAGGTCAAATCACCAACAACCCCCCCCATACAGTTTACCATATATTATTAAGTGCCTCTGTATACAAATGTCCTAGAAACCAGGACAAAATAGATAAATGAGATAGTCACAACTGTCTGTAGGTGTCTGCTCTAGAGGAGCCCTGGAGCAATTTATGACCTGTGGGTTCTGAGAAGACAGACTGGAGAGCAGGCAAGCACTGGCTTCAGTTCTTACTTTTGAAGGAAATTTTATGTGTGGGTTTTAATTTAAAAGGGCATATTTGCATACTTTACGGTTTGAGTACAATCAAAGCCTTTGGTAGCCCTTGTTCATATTTCTGTACTAATGGAGTGTGAATTGAGACGGGGGTCCTGGAGGCAGAGTGTGTTTTCAGATGAAGTTCTGCGGGATCCCATTTTTCTTTGTACCAGTGAAGCTATGGCTCACCAAGGATCTGCAGCTGCTCTGACTGGTTATAGGACCCCCCTACCCCCCCCCACACCCATGTGTCCCTGCCAATCTTAGAAGAAGGATTGCTCTAATGAGGAACGATGTTCTTAGGAGAAGCGCAATCCCCAGTCTAGTTACAGTGCTCACTATGTCTGGGGCTGAGCGTTGTAGGCAGGTTGGAGACTTCCACATCTTCAGGCTCTGGCTCAGGGTTTGAGGTGCTACCACAGGCCACCCTGGCAGCAGGGAAACAGATGCAGACAGTGATATTCAGGCTTCACCCAGGGAAGAGACCAATTGCAAGAGTGCAAGGCCACACTGGTGAATCAGCCAGGCTACATCCGGCTCTTTCAAAAGGCAGTAACTGCTGTAAGTCCCGAACACAGTTTCCCCTTAGAGCTATGCTGACTTCTTGCCTACTTATCTCCTCTATCGAACCACTTTTCTCTTCCTTTTGCTAGCCTTTATCTGGGAATGGTGTCTTCCTGCCCCAAGGTATAGAGGCCAGTGCTGATTCCTTGATGTTACCCTTGCTCTCTCACTTGAGCAGTTGCTAATCCCAGAAGCCACGCCCACCCGTCCAGCACTCTCACAGCTCCTGTTTAGGTTGCTGTCTCCCCATTCATGGATAAACTTTGGTCTTCTTGGTCATCTGCTTTCACAGACCCTGCCCTGTCCCTGTGGCAGAAGTAAGCCTCTAAACGTGATAAGTCCCCCTGCTCACCTGATTGGCTACTTCTTCATCTGATTGATCATTTAATCCTCTGATTTTTAGTTTACTTATCATCGGCCTCTTCCTGAAGCTTTCCCTGGATGGTAGTTGGTCTGGTGCTGTGCATACAAATGCTATATTCTGTACCCTAAGATCTGGTTGCCCCGCAAGCAAGAGAATTCTCACATACATCAGCCTTTGCTATTTAAACCTTGCTCCCCAATTTCAAGTTAATTGGTTAATAAAAGGCTACAACCTGTGATGGGCAGACAGAGAGGGAAAGGCAGGACTTGGTCTAGTGAGAGGTTTCAGGAGAGACCAGGGGAAGGAGAAGGGACAAGCTCACCTCAAGGCTGGATGGATCGTGAGCACCAGGAGAAATGGACCCTGAGAATAAGCCAGGCAAGAACAAAACAGCAAGTGACAAGGGACATGTGGCTGGAACGGAACGTAAATTATAAGAGTTCCAAACTTGCCCGATTTAGGTTTACAGCTTGTAAATAAAATACCAGGATTTTGTGTCTTTTATACTGGCTAGCTAGAATATGTAATTCACTTTACATTTCCTGATTAATTCCAGGCTGAACCTGTAACACTCTTGACTGGATTATAACACTTTTTATGAGTCTCTTCTTATTCCTTCTTTTATTTATAAGATTTCTGCATCATTTATCTAGTGCTTACCAGAACACACACGCAGTGAGTTTAACACTCTAACAATTCAACAGAATTTGCACATCATGTAATACTTTCTATTCTTTAATGTATATGGGAGCATGCACATGTGTGCACACACACACACACACAGAGATGGGTACACATGTATCTGCAGTTATGCATGCATATATGTGCATGTGTATAGAAGCCAGAAGTTAAACTTGGGTATTATTATCAGGAAGGCCATCTCTTTTGAGACAAGGTCTCTCATTGGCCTAGAGCTCATCAATTATGTTAGATTGGTGTTGCCAACAAGCTCCAACAGCTAGCTAGTCTCTGCCTCCCTAATACTTGGCTTTTTTTTTTTCTTGGTCAAGATTGTGTGTGTGTGTGTGTGTGTGTGTATGTGTGTCTGTGTCTGTGTCTCTGTGTGTGTGTGTATGGTGGGGATTGTGCATGTATATGTGGGTGCCTGTGAAGCCAGAACTATTAGATCTCCCAGAACGGGAGTTATATGAGGTCATGGGTCACTTGACACAGGTGCTAGGATCCAAACTCTGGTTCTTTGGAAGAGCAGACTTTGCTCTTAACTGCTAAGCCATTTTCCCCAACCCTCTGCCTGTTAAGGTAGGGGAGAGCAAGCTCAGGTTCAACCCACTGGATTGTTTTCCCCAGCCCTGAAGGTTATTGTCTTTAAAGCTGTCACCCCAAGGTACACAGCTACAGCCACTTTCTGGAGCTGTGCCTCAGGGGTGAGCACCTTTACTCTCTTTTGAACACATGTTGGTTGTGAGAAATCTGATCTTTGCAGGTCAAGTTAAAGTTTGTATCGGCAACTCACGATTTACCCTCTTACGTGAGTAGAGATCAGACTGGTAACACCATGGGTGAACAAATGAAAGTTATTACTCTTCTTTAAACACACGGCACAAGCGGAAATTGCCTAGTGATTTTCACTAACTATACTATTATTTGACTTAAATTTGGTTTTATTTTATGTGTATGGGAGTTTTGCCTGTGCGTATCTCTGTCTATCATGTGCATGCCTGGTGCCTGTGGAGCCCAGGAGAGGGAAGTGGATCCCTTGGAACTGGAGTTGCAGACAGTCATGAAGCACCATGTGGGATGTGGGTGCTGGGGATTGAACCCAGGTTCTCTACAAGAGCAGCAACCATTGAGATATCTCTCTAGTCCTCAATTATGCTACTTTTGAAAAGAGCTTCTAGGATCCCAATGTGACTGTTTGCAGTAATAGTAAGTACTAGCTTCTCTTTCCTAAGGTGATGTATATGTGTGTGTGGTATATTATATGGTGTATTATTATATGTGTTTGGTATAAGGTATATGTGTGTGACATATGCTATATATGTGTGATATATGGCATACGGTATATATGTATGATATATGCTGTATATGTGTATGTATATATGCATGTGTGTGGAGGTCAGAGAACAACAGATATCCTGTTCTATTACTTTCTACCTTATTCCCTTAAGAAGTGTGTGTGTGGGGGTGTCTCTTACTGAACCTGGAACTGGGCTACCTGTTAGCCCCAGAGATTCATTTAACTCTACCCACTACAGCTGTTTCAGGCATGTGCACAGTCAAACCTGGCTTTTAATGCGAGTGTTGGGGATTTGAACTCAGGTCCTTGAGTTACCTGCTGAGCCATTTCCCCAGACTCTATAGTGCTTATTAAAGTGCAGTTTTAATGTCCACACCCATTTGGACTTGCTGAATGGTATTCTGCATTCTAGGTCACCATCTACTAATTGATAGGCACTAGTGATGAAGGCCATGGTCCTGGGCCATAAAGACTTCCCAATGTAGTTAAGACAGAAATACAAACAGTGCTGTATTACTTATGCAATTCCTTGTAGTTGCTAATTTCGTTCTACAAATGCATTTATTCCCAAGACAGAACACACCCTCCACAGTCTCACTTTGGAAATATTTACTGTTGGGGTAACAGCCTTATCTTTAAAAACTGCACACAAGCATCCATACGATGTTCAGTGTTGTTTGGAAACATTTATATGTAAATGGTATTCTTAGAGTCTCGCTCTGCGATTTGTGTTTTCATCATCATTTTGGTTTTACGGCTGACGTATATGAAGATGGTATTTTCAATTGTATTGCACTTCACTTATAATTATGCATTATTTATCTAGTCCCCAAGGGTGGGGCATTTAGGTTACTCTTCACTCGCAGCTATTAATAGGTTATAAAGAGTATTCCTGGTTCTTCTTTCTATTTTCTACACCTTTGACTAGAGTTTCAGGCTCCTGCTGTCTCTTGAATGCCTCCCCTAAATTCTTCTAGACCCTAGAGTGGACGATTCCAGTGTCCCAAGCACCTTGCTACACGAAGTTCACTGAAAGAACTAAGGATGGGTGGGTGGATAGATGGATGAATGAACGAAATGCCCAGAGCATCTTAAGGAATCTCCTTCTTGCGAGGATTTTGGCGCCTTTGCCCCCTGCCTTCCGTTGACAGCCCAGTTTCTGCTCTCCCTCATTCTTCTGACCAGCCAAGGAGTGTGTGGGGGTGTGTGTGGGGCATGAGGTCTGCCTCCCTCTACAAGTTCAGGACCCGGGTAAACCCTAGTGTTTGATGTTGGGCGCTTCAGCCGCCCCCCTTTCCGAGCTCATGGGCGGGCCAGGCGGGCGGGCGGGCGGAGTACGGAGTGCTGCTCGCTCAGATCCCTCCGCGCGCAGCGGGCCGGCGCTTCTTTCTGCGGGAAACCCCTGGGCGCGCGGCGGCGACGGGGGCGGAGCCTCGCGGTGGGAGGAGGCCGAGGCGGAAGGACACGCGGGCCGCCCAGCCGCGCGGCGCAGCCAGAAACTTCCAGCCAAACTTCGGGCGGCGGCCTGGCTGCGCGGACGGCAGGGGTGGCGCAGCGGGAGCTCCGGGACTCAACGAGCCGCGGGGGCAGGGTAGAGCACGCGAGAGCCGGGCTCCTGGTCGGGACCCGCTCCCCATGCGGATCTGCTCTAGCTGCGGCCCCGAAGATGCCCGCTCTGCGTCCCGCCGCGCTGCGGGCGCTGCTGTGGCTCTGGCTGTGCGGCGCGGGCCCCGCGCACGGTGAGTACCGGGCGCCCGGGAGACCATCCCTCTCTGCCTCTGCGCTCCGGGGGCTGCGTCTTCCAGATTGCCTCGTCCGGGCCTCGAGTCCTGGCAACGCGTAGCGTCCCGGGTTCCGCGTTAGCGGGGTCCCGGGAGGAGCAGCTCGCGGGCCCAGGTGCGAGTGTGGTCCGGAGGGCGGCGGGGGCTTGCGGCGTTCCCAGCTTTTGACACCCGGATCGGTCGGTCTGTCCGGAGGAGGAGTTGGGCGTGGGGCTTAGGTCTTGGAGAGGTGGAGGCAGCAGTGGGGGAACTGGTGTGGCAGCGTGCTGAGCCACATGATTGAAAATCTCAACTGCTGTTATTCTTTCCGAGGCGCGGAGCTCTGCTGCGGTTCCAGTGTGCGTCCAGCCCCAGGAATGTGGTGTGACGATCCCCAGCTCCTCCAACCTGGCAGCTTGCTGCTCTTTTGGCACCGTTGGGGGTGGGGCAGGGGCAAGCGAGGAAAAGTGGAGACGTTGGTTGATCCCAAGTGCTTGCTTAGAAAGGCTGGTTATGGTGGGATATTCCGTGCCCCCTCGCTAACACGGTGGGAGCCAGGAAAGGAAATCGGATCATACCCACTCCACCCACATCTTTAGATTTTAAGTTTCTTTGGAATGTTGTATGGAAAGAACTTCGGCTTTGGAGTCCAGCTCTGTAATCCTGGATTCAAATCTTCTGTATTAACTCACCAATAAAATGGGGATGAAATTACCCAGCTAATAGGATTAATTAAAAGAATGTATATTAAACCCGTAGCAAGTTGTTTCAGGGCAGGAGCAGCGGCTTGGTCTTTCTGAAAGAAGTCTGTGCTTCCAGTGGGACATGTCTTGTGCTGGTTTGTTGAACTGGTAGGGTCCCCCTTTACTCAAAAACAGTTAACTTTTATCAGAAAAACTAGTACATTTT
Organism: Mus pahari; assembly: GCF_900095145.1. Lineage (NCBI taxonomy): Eukaryota > Metazoa > Chordata > Mammalia > Rodentia > Muridae > Mus > Mus pahari. Next base: position 88,124,957 of record NC_034593.1, read on the forward strand.
CTCAGAGAAAGGATGAGTTTCAGAAAAGTACGGTCTTTGTTCATTGTAACAGGCAGCTGACATGCCAATCGCAGATGCTTTGAGGAGGACTCGATTATTGATCACCTGCAAACAGTGCTGGGCTGTTCAGCACCGACCAGAGATACCTTTTGGAAAGTTAGAATGTCTTGCATTGCTGGGTCTGTAGGTTTTCAGAAGTGGACCAGGAGGCGGTTCAGGATGAATGGTTCCCGAAAGTTTTCCTAAAGACTCGCCGATGGCATTCTTGCCTTGTCCTTTTCCTTTGAGTGAAGCTGTTAGCCCTAAGTGTAGACTTAGTGTAAAGAGGTATATGATTAGTGTGATTTCTCTGAGGATTAAAGTGCTTGGTGCCCCACTACTTGTTTTACATGTAGTTCCCCATATGGAATAGGATTAAAAGCATAACTTTTTTTTCTTGAGTACTTTGGGGACTAGTATGTAAAGTGACTCACAAGTGCTAACACTGGCAACAAATGGGATGAGGCTGGCACATCAGCTTTCCTCCGTGCTGAACCCCAGTGCACTGAACTGATGCCCCTACTTCTGCTTCTGCCGGCTCTTGCTGTCACTGATATCGGTTAGGGGCGTCACACATGGAGTGTCAATCCAGCTGGCTCAAGTATAGGTATTTTGGGTTTTGGACAGGTGTTCTTTAGATGCTAAACTATTCTCATGAAAGAGATTAAAGAGCTCGTTGTTGTTGCAAATCTTAAATCTTCCCAGGGTCTAGCAGGGAAGCCTCCTAATCTATTATGGTGGATTTTGCCAAGGTACCAATTATAACTCTCCCTCCCTGCGTTTTGAGTGTTCCCACGTTTGGCTTGTGGCCAGTTGTTAATTTGAACATCACTGGTTCCTAAGGCAAGGCGCTGTCAACCCATCTGTGTGAGCTCTGGACAGCGCTCTGGACCACCCCTTACTTCTGGCTTTCTTTTGGCTCTGCAGTGGGAGTGACTCCCTGGTTTTATTGTCACCTAGACGCATTCTCAGTTGAATCCCTATCATAAAAAGAACAAGTTTTTTGTTTTTTGTTGTTTTTTCTCCTTTAGGGTGGAGATGAAATTCACCCTATAACTATTTCCCGTTTTTTTCTCTCTTGGAGGGAGGGGGAGCGATTGGTTGCAGAATCTCTTGTTTTATGGTGTTTGAAAAATATGTACCTGTATTTTGTTGGGCATCTCTTTTCTGCCTCCTCTGTGGATTTGTGTTGCCCAGAGGGGCAGCCTTGGCTCACCTGGCCTGTCACTGATTTCAGGACCTTTAAAGAATGCCTAAGTGCAGTGGGATATGCTTGGATGCTTGAGAGAAACCTTATAATTCATTTTAAAAATATCACACCCACAGAAATTTTATTTTGCCCACAAAATTTGCATTGATGTGTAGTTCCCACTCTTCATTCCTGGTGACCCTCCTCCCTGCTCCTTCCATTGTGGTGGGAGAGAGCTTCGTGCCCTGACTGCAGCAGACCTGCACTCAGCACCCTGGTATCCTGACACAGGAGGCCTGAGAATCTGTAATTAAAACAAACAAACAAACAAAACAAAAACAAACAAACAAAAAACAAAACAACAACAACAAAAAAGGCTTACAAAAGATTCTGACAAATTGACCTGGTGGGACAATCACAGATTAATTCTGCCTTCAAGAGGCATATGAGATCTTGCCTTTTAGATTTTAATAGTTTCCACACTGAACCCAGCTTTAACCAGCCGTTCCAGCAGTTAACCCTTCTGACTCTTAAGGAATTCAGGAATTGCTACATGAAAGCTGTAGACTGTGATTGGATCCTTCTTGTGCACAACTGCTTCTAAAAAGGCTTCATGTGTGAGTGATACCACACCCTGTCATGGATTCTTCTTCAGATGTTATATATACATATAAATTTTGGATTCTTCATAAATTTTTCCAGGTTTGTGTGTGTGTATATGTGTGTGTGTGTGTGTGTGTGTGTGTGTGTGTGTGTTTATACCCTCTAAGGCATGATCTGGATAGGAATACATTCTTGTGCTGTATTTACAGACTGTATCTGTTTTCTTTCTTGATATCTGTCCGGATGTCTCATTGATCTGTCCCCTCTCTTCCTGAACTTTCTGGATCCCCCTGCTCCTGTCTTCTTTTGCTTCCCAAACATGTCTTGAAAAAAAAGAATGTCCCCCATCTGGTACTTTCCCTCTGCACCGGTCCACTGTACATGTAGTAATTGGGACAGGCCACTAAGCCAGGAGCCAGAAGACCAGAAGTCTCCTCCAGCTCTGTTATTAATTGATTTGGTGACCTTGCAGGGGAGCCCATGGTTTGGTAGTTCACATTCTCATGGACTTTGTCACCGATCACAGGGCTGGTTACAGAGTTGGGACTAGAATTTCTTTCTTTAAGGCCTCAGGTCCAGGGCCTTGTGTATCGTCCATACTGCTTCTGTGTTGTGTACAGATGGATTTGTATACACACAAACACATCCTCGAGTGCTCACTGTTAGTGTGTGCTCCGGGGAAAGAACTGTGTCTCTGCTTGTCTGTGTTCTGGTGCCCACATCGCTACCCTGTACTTGGCATGGTGCCTTGTCATCTCATTGGCATCCTGTGAAGACGTGCTCATTTGAGCCAGTACCTTTCAGTCCTTTTTCACTGTAGGCCACTGCGGTCCTCCCAGATGCCTGGTAAGTGGTGTTTGCAATGAGGCTATGGCGTCTTCTCTTCCCTGACCTCCCCTGCTCCGTGTGGTGGTCACAGGTCAGCACTCACTGCGCTTTTGTTTGCCTTTTCTATAGAAGGCTTTCATTTGGGGGGACAGCTTCGGATCATTTTTGGAATAGTATATTTTTCTTTGGGGTCAGTTTTGTTTTGCTATTTTTGAGCCCTTTCATCTTAAACTTGATACTGCAGTCCTGTGCCAGACTAATAGCATTATACTTTTAGTAGCATATATATTTTTCTGGATTGTCACTACCAAACCAAATTGAACCAAACAACAACAGAAACAACAACAAAGTATCCCCCCCCCTCCCCCAGATGAGACAACCACATGTGATTGGTCTCTGACACACAGATCCTGCTCCTTGAGAGAGGTGCTCTGCCTCACACACAGCCCTTTTCTGTCCTATGGATGGATGCTCACATCGTGTGTCCAGTGTGCAGAGGCACATGAGTGGAAGGCCTTGGTTGAGCACCTGTGGCTTGCTCAGTGTGTCTACAGACTTACACTACCTGGCGCCTTTAGAGACAGGGCTGGCTTCGGAATCTTGGTCCCCCTGTGTCAGCCTCTGGAGTGCTTGTGTTCGGTGTGCACCGTCATGTTTAACCTGGCTTTGTGCTAACCCCTCCCCTGTTGTTACCTAAGGGGTGGGTCGGGGTTACCTCTTTGTTGTACTGCTGATGGGGACTTTAAAGCCCTCTGGTGCTTCTCTCTGTCCATGCTAGAGCTGATCTCTACCTGGCAAGGGGCAGTGTACCTGTGTCTCCTGTCAAGAGGCAGGCCGGTCATTCTTTGCCTCTAGTTCTTATATGCACCAAGCCTCTCCCCTTTGGTTTCTATTCATTGGTATCACCTCTGGATTTTGTCCTCAGGGTCCTGAGCTTCGTGTGGGTGACAGAAGTAAAAAAGAGCAGGCTATGTTCCCTTCACTGAAGTGATACCCACTTGTCCATAAAAGGAGTGGAACTTGTGAAGAACGTTATGTTCTTCTGTCTGGGAAGGCTGTTCAGGTGAACTGCCTTAGCAGTTGCTCCATCTTCATACCTCCCTGCCCAGATAGGCCCATGAAGAAGGAAAGAATTTGTCCGGCAGCTTCCCTGGCTCCTCTTAGGAAAAGAACACATGATTATCCTGGGTAGTGTGACTCAGTGGATCTCAAGTTGTGTCTGGGAATTTGTACGTTCTAGTCAGGGGTAGGATGGCTCAGTGTGTAGAGTACCTGTTACAAGCAAGAGCACCTGGGTTTGGATCTCCAGCACCCACAAAATAAGTGGCTGTGCTGGTGTTTATTTGTAATTCCATAGCTGGGGGCAGAGACAGGATGATCCTGGGGCTGTACCAGCCAGTCAGTCCAGATGAAACAATAAACTCTACCCTTTCTATCTTAAAGTAAGGCAGATGGTGCTGGAGAGATGGATCAGGGATTGTGAGTGCTTGCTGTTCTTCCAAGGAGTTTGATTCCCAGCACTTGTATCAGGTGCCTCATAACTGCCTATAACTCCGGTTCTGGGGTGTGGGGTCTGATGGCCATTTCTGGCTTTCATCGGCACTGACACACACATGACATACACTCACACAAGCATATGCATAAGCATAGCTGCATGTGATACAGTGATAGCTTGAAATGGAGGCCATCGCTTGCTCTGCGCACTGCAAGGCTAATAATGTTGCCTCGTTCTTTTAAAGAGCTGGCCTGTGAAGTCTGTATTTTAGGACTGACACAGGTATAGCGTGTGTCTTTAAAGGTGGTCTCCCTCCCTCCATCAGTGTCACTCAGATAGATGCCGGAATGCACGGATTTCACATGCAGTGCTGTCTTTAGCCCGAGTGATTGACGCTCCCTCGGAGGGAGTCTGTTTTGTTAACCTGTGAATGCCTAGCTGCTGGCAACTTTTCCCTTGAGTACAAGAGCATGAAGAGAGATGAAGACAACTTATTTCAGCCTGTCCTGATTTTTTGAGAGAGGGTCGTACTACTCTGTAGCCCGAATTGACTGGAACTTACTGTATTCCAGACTGGCCTTGAACTTAAGAGTGATCCGTAGGCCTTAGATCCTTATTATTGCAATTAGAGGAACAAACCATATTTGGGTGGCAGTACTGACTTGGGGTGGGTTGGGATATTCTCATGTAGTGCATGAGGGGAAGGGAGAATGATTCGAGTGTCAGAGGCCCCCCGACACGGCACGGCACGTTCTGCAAGAAGGGCCCAGGATTGCTCTGTTGCCATGGCACTTGCATGTTACCGCTCTGATGGAAAGAAGGAAGTGGCTTTAGAAGTCGTTGGCTGTCCTTTGGGCTTCGGTGGGTCAGACTACACAGTGTTCCCTGGCAGTGGCAGGAGGTTTGCTGCCCTTTTCCTTTTTGAAGGGATCCTTACCTGTTTGCCAGTTAACATTGTGGCCTTCAAAAGAATGAAACAGGGAAAGAGGGCTCGTGGGAGCTGGAGAGAGCAAAGCAATGATTGCATTCATTTTCTATTGTTACTTCTGGTCAGTGTGTTCAAAGAACTCAGGGTCACTGCTCAGTTGCCTGCAAGGACTCTCAGGGACTGGGCTCCAGGGCATTAGAAGAGGGACCCAGGCCCAAATGCCTGGCTTGAAGACCAAAGTGCCAGCTCAGCCATCAAATTGGCCTGCAGTTCAAGGGGTCCAGGGACATTTGTGTAGAATCCTCTGAAGACTGTGAGCCCTTAGAGTGATGCTATGTTAGGGCCTTGGGTGTGTCATCAGGCTTAATTGGTGTTTCCCTTGGCATCTTGGGGCAAGCAGCACAGGAAAATATAGTCTCCAGGTATGTGGGAATTGTACCCAGAGTGGAAGTTAGGATCCTGCCCCCAGGACTGATAGCATCACTGAGATGAGGCAGAGAGGTACACAATGTGTAGTTTGAAAGCCACCTAGCCACTTATGGAACTCTCTGAAAGCAGTTTCCTGCAGTCTGGGTAACTAAGAGCAGTGGGGTACCCGGGGACTACCTAGAAGAGAAGAACAGCCCCAGCTCCCCACACCCAGGGGGCTTCTCTGCTGTTTTGCACGGTCTGCTATTTTCTTTTCTCTGTTGTAACATAGGAAAAGAATAATCGGCTTGGTGAGAAGACAAAGACCCCCTTGTCTGGTGGTGGGTGTGAGTATAACAGGCAGAGGTCGTGGTGGCTATTAGTGGGTTTGTGGTGAGAGAGCACTGTGTCCTCAGCCCTGTATGGCAGGCTCGCTACAGGACATGTCAGGGTGGAAACTGTCTTCCTTGGAAGATCCAGTTCTCAGAGGCAGTGACTGAAAGACCTCATCACAGGCATGGGGAGTGTGTGGTGCGGACACACCCAGAGTCGCTGCTGCAGGTGGCATTGATTAATCACGCTGACATAGCCCTCACCCTGCTTTACCTGTCTTGGCAAAACCCTGTTCTGCCAGCTCCTCAAACACTTATGTGGTACCAGGAGAGATGGAGCAAGGCCCTGGTGGTTGTGGGGGTGGTCATTCCACTGTCCCCCTCTGCTGTCTGGAACTGTTGGCTGTCACCTTGGTTGACTGGATGACTTTTTCACCAGGTGTGGAGGACCTGGGTCCCATCTTCCAGTGGACTGAAGCCCAGTTCCCTGGAGGCCTGCCAGCGGAGATTTCTGTCTCCAAGTCAGTTCCTTCTACAGGTTGTTGGCAACTGAATAGTAATTCTGGGTTCTTTGAATCTATCAGACCAACATCATGCCAGAGTGGACTCATTGCCACACAAAGGCTGGTTGGGTGTGTGGTGTTGCAGAACCTGTTTCTGGGGTAAGAGTCACTCTCCCACTCATAGACATGTTTATTCATATGAAGAAAGTATGTGTGTTTCGTGAGGCCAGAAAAACACGATGAGAATATTTTGATTGGAGTCAGATATTGTCTCCTTAATAATATGTCTTCATTTAACAAATAGCACCCCCTTTAAATGCAGCCTTGCTTGCCAGGTAGGGTGTTGAAGACACAGCTGTGGTTGTATTCTCAAGTATATGTCCTTTTTCAGAGGCAGCTGTATTTTTAAATTGTGTGGTTTGCTTCTTTTTCATTCTCCTCCCTGCCCTCCCTCCCCTTCCTCCCTGTGAGAAGATTCTGGATAGTGTTTAGGTCACAAGCATTACCTAGCAGGAGAAATCTTGTCTATTGGACTCACAGGGTGTCCCAGTAAGAATAAACGAATGCTGTCTACTTAGGTGGTATCGATGAGTTAACTCCTGCAGAGGGAAAGTGGTAAGGTGCTGGGAGCCTTGTGTGTTTCTGGGCTCTTGGAGCCGTTTGTTTGGAAAATGGTAAGTCTCATTGAGGATCCAGGACAAACTATCTTGCTTATTCATTTTGTATGAATACACCTGTGAAGTGTACATGGCTGTTCATTTGCTGACTCTTCTTTTAAGTGGCACACATTTATCTTTAGATATTTATTTATTTATTTATTTTTGCAACATTTAAGACACTTCCAAATCTTTATGAGGATTTAAAGGAAAAAGATCAAATGGTGTGCCTAGCCCAAGGTTTGTCGTTACGTTACGTCAGCAACAGCTGGGTAGGGTGTGATTACCTAATTCAAGAATGTTGGAAACTGAGACCGGAGGATTGCTGCAAGGACCGTGCAGCTAGGCTATAGAGGAAGATCTCTGTCCTCCCAAAAAAAGGCAAGCAGCCACTTACAGCCCTTGCTCCGTACTTCTAACCATTGAGGAACGTGGTTGTAACTAAAAACAAACATTGTAACAGTTTCGCTTAGGTAGGTTTACATAGCAACAGAATTATTCCTTATGTTTACACATAATTAACTTGTATTTATACTGTGTTGATTTTCCCTGGCACCTTTACAAGATTTTGTGTGTATATGTGATTTTAAAAGCAGTTACATTTAGAATTCTTTAGGTATGTGTGAGCAATCAGAATAATACCACCACACCTCTGTTAATGTTTGGTATTCATTTATGTATTTTGTTATGTCTTTTTTCCACCCTTAGATTTTAAAAGCTCCTATACATTTGAAAGTCACTATGCTACACATTTTTAAAGATATATATATATATATATATATATATATATATATATATATATATACTCAGTATAGAAGCAGTTTTCTGTTTAAGATGTTTTCATACATTTGATTCCAGTGATTAAATAGTACTCTAAGGAATGAACTCATGTGTTTTGACCTCTCTCTTTTGACTGCAGATTTGGTTGGATCCAGCCTACCCCCTCCCGTCCCATATTTGGTTGGATCCAACCTACCCCCTCCCGTCTCATGTACAGATAAGAATCAGCTGCCCATCGGAGGAAGCTTTGCTCTCTGGGATTCCAGCGATCTCTAAATCTAAGAGAGTGGCATCTAAAAAAAAAAAAAAATCAGACAATTAGCATTTCCAATAATCACATCATTTATAAGCATTTCCAATAATCACATCGTTTATAAGCCAAACTTGCAGTTAACATTTGATTGATACCTTACAGTATTTTTCCATGCTTAGTGTCTATTATAAAACTTTAATTGGGATTTTAACAGACATATAGTTTTCCAGTAAAAATAATATGAACATTTCCTCCATATATGTTAGTAGCCTTTAAGAATATGACTTCAAAGGCTACATACTACACTATCTTAAGGGACTACTAGTCTTTATTTTTGTGGAAATCCATCCTTAGTTTCCAGGTGTCATAAATATAGAGAATTCTGTTATGAATATTGTTGTCGGGACTGGCTTGGGTTAGGAGCACTGGCTGCTCTTCCAGATTCCCAGCACCCATCTCTGGCTGCTCGCAATCATCTGTAGCTCTAGTTCTAAGGCTTCATACCTTCCGACCACTGTGGGCCCCGCACACACATGCTGTGCAGACATGCACGGAGACACAGCACCCATGCACATAAAATAAAAACACATCTTTAAAAAAAAAACGAGTCACTTACTTTCTACCAAAATCCAGAAGCTTTTCAGCCAAATGATTGCACTACTTTTTATAGCATTTGACCCTGTCATACTTTTCATTAGCAGAATTTGAGACTGCCAGCGCTGCCAGCCCTTGACAGCACTGGGTTTCATTTAAATAACTCTGTTATTACCTGGCAAATGGTGGATCCTACCTCATCTCTTGTTGCCTTTTATTAGAGCAGAATAGAAAAAAAAAATCTCTGGATTCTTCTAATGCCTCTTCTTCCTATTTCTTTGTTTACTCAACTGTGTCTTTTACCCGTTAATTTTTAATATATATCTGAACTTTAGCTATTAAAGGCATTGGTCCAGCACCAAAGACAGTCAACCAAAGGAACCCCCTCACTCTGTCTGCTTCGCTCAGTCTAACATAAAGACCACAACTAAGCAAACCAGAGTACCATGCACGATACCAAGTTTAGTATAAGAAATGTCCTTTGAAAAGGTAATCGTTTTTCATCTTTTGAATTCTAAAATGCTTGGCCAACGTTTTTAAAGTTTTTGAGACAGGGTCTGCAGCCCTGGCTGGCCTAGAATTCAGAGATCTGCCTCCACTCTGCTGGGATTAAAGGTGTATGCCACCATACCTTGTCCTTGACCATTTAAAAAAAATCATATATTAAGTAGTATTTTCTATAGCTACTTTAAGTTCCATTTTTGGATGTAGTTGTTTAGTTCTGATTTTTGAGAGTCTCATGTAGCCCAGACTGGCCTCGAACTCAGTACAGAGTGGAGGCTAGCGTTGAACCCTTGATCTTCCTGCCTTCGTGTCCCTAGAGGGGATTATAAGTACGCATTGCCATTGCCTGGCTTGGTGCTCTCAAATTTGGATCTGACTGTATCACAGAACAGCTGCTTGTAAGTTATATGCATCAAGGAACCGTCCGTTTACTGTATACTGGGTTTAAGAAGAGACCTTGGGGGCAAATGGTATGTGGTTCCACTACTGTCCTGTCTTCCGGAGCGTGCGGAAACGTGTGGCGCACATACCACTCTGAAAGGCAAAACCAGCATCCTGTCCTCTCCACTCACTGGGTCCTAACTGGTGAGCCTGGACAGTGGTCAGGACAGTCAGTTCAGGCAGACAGCTGGGTGACTGAGACTCCCTTCTCTCTACCCTCACCAAATTGATTCGTTGTGGGACGGAGTGGCCTGAAGCAACCTGTTGTTTTGGCACCCTGTGGACACCACCTGTTTCTTCCCTTTCTCACTCCTGCCTCCCACTTGCTGGGTGCAGGGCGAGTGCACAGCGGTGCACAGCGGGGAAGCGATCGGTGTTGTTGCCGAGGAATGTTGCAATAAAGAGGAATAGATTGCGTTTTGCAAGCTTGTGTGTTCCTAAGACGCCCCACTGCTTTTGACATGGATTGCTCCGGCTGAACGGCTCTGTGCTGAAGCCTTGTGGGCCCCAAGCGTTTGCTGCAGAGTAATTTCAGGCTGTATGAATGCTTAAGTATCATTGGAATTTACTGGGCTGGTTGTTTGCCAGCAATTACCATATTTAGCATGAGGAGACCTGGGGAATGAGGACATTTCTGACCAACCAAAGAAGGAAACTCTCTGAAGGACTGCAACTCCTTTCTCTCTCTCTCTCTCTCTCTCTCTCTCTCTCTCTCTCTCTCTCTCTCTCTCTCTCCTTTTTCTTTTTCTAATGAGGTGGTTAGGAGAACACTAGCCAAGCTAGGACTCTTAATTTGTGACAACTGGTCTTTGTTTTTATGCCCCTTCCACATAATTAATTTATGGACGGGCAAAGCGATTTGATAGTGGAGTTTCTTTCTCACCCTGAAGTCCAGTTCTGTCTTCGGGAGGAAGTAGGGAATTACTAGGCCTGATTCCCTGCTGCCTGGCTCAGCCGGCAGGTGAGGCTGTGGATCAAATCGGCCAGTTTCCACTTTACTCACTTAAGATGTGTTAGTTTTCGGCTTTGTCCTGGCCTGAATTTATTTTGGCCTAGCCCTTGTCTCCACCCTGTGTTTGGAGACATCGGCCTTCCTGCTGTGGCTTAACATTCCTCTGCCTCAGTTTTTCCAGTACTGGAATGGCCAGCTAATATAATTAACATAAACATTGTTTTTATAAAGTAAGACAACCTCCGGCCTCAGTACAGCCCTGTGTAGTTCAGGAGTTGTCCCTTTAATCCCTGCACAACCTTTGCTGGAGCCCAGCACCAAGGGGTTAGGTGGCTTTGCACTGCATCCTGTTGCTTCTTCCTAGATGGTCAGGGCATGGCAGGCACTTAAACGCACATTTTGATTGTTTTCTTTTCTCTCTCTCTCTCTTTTTAATGTTCATTTCCTTCCCCAAAAGGCCTGTTGCACTTTTACTCTGTAAGCATCATCCCTACAGGGCTGTGGTGTGGTTCCTCACTGCGCTCACGTGACCGTCCCTTGGGGTAGACAGCATTCACTGGCACTGTAGTTAAAGGAGTTTGGAGCTTATAAGTCAGAGGGCCATCCAGAGCCCTACCAGGGCCTCTGCAGCTGCTGTACACGTCATGACTTCCCTGGAGGACAGGGCGGGATGGGGAGACTGAGGTGCTGCAGTTTGGCGTAGTTTAGGTTCATAAATAGGTTTGATCCCAATATTCTTCTGTGTTCAAAGACACTGCACACACAATTTATGATAGGAATAACTAAACATTAAGAGCCAGCCTCGTAGGAACCCTTCGTGTCTTCTCTTCAGTGAGGCTGGGATGGATGTGTCAGTCAGCTGACAGGTGCAGCTGTGACTCTGGCCTCCCCTTAGCTGCTCCACTGCCAGGACAGGCAAACAGAATTCAGGGAGGTTGGCAGGAGTTCCTGTTAGGTCAACATGGGTCTCTCAGCTCTGAGCTCTCTCAGGAGGACTGCTCTTAGCACCAGACTCTGGCTCTCCTTGGGACATTCCAGTGTGTGTCCAGCCTTTGTGAGGAAGTTGTCAGCTTTGTGGGGAGAAGGTGGAGACACCAACAAGTTTGGTTCCCACCTTACCAGCTTTTTTCTTGGGACAGATTTCTTTGTGCCTTCATTTTGCTGTCTGTGTAACGAGGAGAGTAGTAGTGTATGATTTGGGGGCTTGTTGTGAACGTTAAATATCTGTGTTAGATTCACAGGGCAGTGTCTGGAGCGAAGGCAGTGTGGTAAGGACTCAGCACTGGTGTTCCTTTAGGTCACAGTGTGGACAGCCTGTTCATTCCCGCAGAATGGAATGCTTCATCCATCTTCCGGGATCGAGTGTGAGCGAGTGACTGCAGTCCTCCGAAAAGAACCAGGGACTTTTCAGCTTTGCAGGTCAGGGGCTGTTCCCTGGTTTCCTCTGACTTAGAAGTGTTGAAGTCTGTTCCCTTCATGGGGTGTAAGTCCAACTTGGACAAGTTTTGGGTTCTGCTTGGAAGATGGTGAGATTTTGCTGTTATTTTTTAACCAGGCATTGTGGTTATATGTTATATCGGGCCACACTGATTTTTCCCCCTCCCCCCCAAGGTATTGATCTTAGAATAGTTTTAGGTTCAAAACTCTTTATTTTTTTGACTTGAGTTTTCAAGTTTTATTTGTATGTGTCTCTGTGTGTGGATGTCTTCAGAGGTCAGAAGAAGGTGTCGGGTCCCCTTGGAGTTAGGTGGTTATGCACCTGAAGAGCATGCTGGGAACTGAACTTACTTCTTCAGGAAGAGCAGTCAGTGCTCTTATGTACTGAGCCATCTCTCCAGCTCCAAGGTTCATACTTACTCTAGACTTTCTGTGATATGACGGATGTTCTTGTCTGCCATTCAGTACCACGGTGAGGGATATAATAAGGTTAGGATACTTAATTCATTATCTCTATTAGACATTGCAAAATAATACCAATGTGCCACATCTCTTACTACAATTGCAGAGGCAATTGGAGGTTCTCATCTGGGAGCTATCCTCCTACTTCATACCCACTTTAAAGATGGAGAAACTGAAGCCTGTAGAAACAGAGTGTCTGCCAAAGGGATAGGCGCCAGGCCAGGGCCAGGAATCATGCTCCTGATTCCTAGTCAGGTGGTTTTTGTTTTGTTTTTGTTGTTGTTTCCTTCTGCGCTTGCTCCTCAGAAGTGTGTCAGTGTGTTGACTATCTGGGTTTTGAGGTCTGAGGGTTGATTTCAGAGCCAACAGTAGGAAGAGTAGGAAGGATGTGGGGAGGGCAGAGGTGTAGCCATCTTGAAGCTGTCTCTGAAGTAAAGATCTTGTTTCCTGGGACTCAGGCTTGTCCCTTTGGACTTCTTTGTCATAGTGAGGGTAACCAGTGGGCCTGATGTGACTGATGATTCAGAGTTGGGTCATCCAGGACTGGGAAGCTGCTGTGTCAGATGTACGTTAACATTTGTTTCCCGTGACAGCTTGCTTATCTCAAGTCTTGGCAGCCTTGGACAAATGGTTGTTAGGGTTCTTTTGTTTTGTTTTGTTTTAAGACAAGATTTCAGATTCTACTTTGCAGATTTTGTGAGCCACCTTCTACCTACCACTCCCTTCTGCTCCCTCTGTAATTATTTTTAAGACTTTGTTTTTCCATTGTGGAAATATGAAAGGTTCCTTTTATAGTCTCAAGATATTTATAATTATTGGTAAGCACACAATTGACAGAAAATGTCGTGTGTTCATTTTAACTTAAGATATCCCTGAAACACTTAAACTATGTTCCCTATAATTTGGATCTTCCTACAAAAGCAGTTTAAGCTGCTTTCTGAGAAGACTGCACTAAGGGGAGGGATAGCTGGATATAACCTAGATATGTATGAAGACACTCTGGAGAAACCGCCGTGTCTGTGTGAAAGGTGACCTAGGACATGTCCCCTTGCTCATAAAGTAAACCAGACAGATACCTCCGTTCTCATGGAGCTTATGTGATCTCCAGTCATTCGCATGTTCTGAGGGCTTATGCCCTTAGAGTAAGCAGTATGATTCCTGGTCACAGAAAGGCCAGGGAGTGGCCATGCATGTGACTGTCCCAGCCAGTGGATCAGAGCAGCAGCTGAGCACTGACCTGACTTGAAAGCTGACCCCCAACAATAGGGCAGTCTGGAGGGATCCTGTGTCCCATTGATGACTTAGCTTTGAGTTTGATAATTTGTGTACTGAATTGACATTTGGTTCTTCTTACCGGTATCTTCACTTTAAATGAATACCTGTATAGTGTTATGAAAATTATTAAAATTTCTACTTCTACTTAGAAGAATTTTAGTTCTTCTGATTTTTTCTAACTAGGAAGGATGTATTGTTAGTATTGATAGTAATGTCAAAGAATTGTTTACTGGTCTCATCTGTGTTTTCTCTTGACCCTCCCAAAGAAGCTCTTCAGTAGATTGGGACCAGGAATGAATAGTATAGCTTTTATATTTTTTTATTTTTTTATAATAAGAAAAAGTTTAGAAAGATTGGAAATGGTAGCCTGGAGTCCTGTCTGTGTTCAGAAATGTTTTCTGGCAGGCTTTTTGGATACAGTTGGCTTTCTCTGGACTGTGCAGTTGTCTTCTTACTGTGTCCTTCAGAAAGAGATGTGTAAAACAGATTGGAATGCTCCAGTCTCTCAACAGTGGACACAGCCTGCTACTAAAACTACCCAGTACCAACCTGTCCTCACCAGAAACCAAAACTACCCAGTTCCAACCTGCCCTGCCTCGATGTTAGTTAGAACTGTCCATTCCAACCTGTCCTGACCAGGAAGTTTGAATTGTGTATGGCATTCTGCACCTGTCGCTAGCTCCAGGCCAAGAATGAAGAGGCCTTGCCTTTTCCGTGAGCGTTCCTCAGTGCCATCTCCTCTGGCACTGAGAAGTAGCGGTCATTTGCACTGATGTTTGTGAGAAGAGGGGACCCCAGAGCACCTTGTCTGCTTTGCAGCGCAGGCTTGTCCTGGACATGCAAGCATGTGAGTCTTCTCAGCACACCCAGTTCCTGCCAAGGACTTGCTGTGCTCCCCACCAGTTGACCAGTGACGGGGGAGTGGTGGGGAGCAGCATAAAAGACTGGCCGGCGGCAGTCAGCGCTGGTCATTTCTCAGCAGCCAGCAGGATGGCTTCGATGCGCTTTCTGGACGCTTGGGTTTTGGCACATGGCTAGACTTGGCTTTGGTCCTTATCAGCTGGGAATATCAGAGAAGCTATTGAAGTCTTTAGGTCTCAGGCCCCTCATTTGTGTAGTGGGAGTAATAGTAATAACTAACCTATAGAGTGCTCTTAAAGACTAGAGACATTTAATTATGCCGGCGTGGCTGTGGACACAAAGTAGGAACCCAAAGGTAGGGGTCCCAGAACTTTAAGTGTCATTAGGCTTGTGGTAATTCCACATCGGCGATTTCCTCCCCTGGGCCTGTTTGTTTCAGTGACTCCCCTTTCCCTCTGCACTGCTACCAAGGCAAGATTATGGATTACCCAGAATGTAGGCCGAAAGCTTTATAGTCTGATACTCTTGTTTGCAATGGTTTTGTTCATAGCATGCAACCTCTGGCTCCTCTCACCTCAGAAACCATTGATTCATAGAAAAATACTGTTCAGAATTTCAGAGTAAAGTTGCAGAACTCTGCCAGTGCTAAGCTACGTGGTTGGATTATTTCTTTCATTAACCCCCGAGTTCATGGTTTCAGGTGCCGGGGCTGTTGTTTTCCAGCACTGGGAGCTTGTCTATCAAACATGTGATGTGACTTCCACAGAAGCTTGTGCCAGAGAAGGCTGGAGGTGGGTTGGGGATCGGGTCCAGTAGTGGGTGGGTGCCTGCTCCTGCCTCTGATTCCCGAGTGTGGTTGAGACAGCAGTGGGACCGTGGGGAAGCTGCTTTCAGAAGTGGTTGATGTTACATCACTTAATGTTGTACATGTTTGTGCCCTGTGGGTGGGGAAGGGGCTTTCCTGACTTAAATCATGTCGCCATTTATCATTTCTGGCCTAAGATGGGGGAGGACTTTTTTTGCTTCATAGAACTTTAGACTGGGAATTTTATTCTAATGAAACACTTTTAGTAAATAATGTTTCCTAGTTTATACTCAACCCCTATCTTATTTGAGCCTCAAATCAACTCAATCATAGATGAGAATAATGAATTTAGTAGCTTCGGGGAATTCTTCTAAATCATGTAGTTAGTGTCTGACAGAGCCAGGCCCGGGACCCACATTCTTACATGTATGCCAGCTCGCCTTTTTATACCACATGCTCCCTTCAGATTCTGTTCCCCATGGCGTTGAACGCTTTTCTTCTGTCTGACTGTCTCTGTTGGTTAGACTTCAAGGGTGCCTTCCCCAAAGCTGGACTGTCAGGTGTTGCTCTAGTCATCTGTCCCTGTCCCACCTAAGCAGAATGGATCCAAGGTGAAGCTGGCAGAAAGTGTCACTGACAGCTCAGCTGCCACAGGGGGCCTGTGCTGTGTGCTGCTCACTCACCATCACGCTCTTTCCTCCTTCTTTATCATCCAGTCTTCATATGTCAAGCTTGTTTTCTTTCCATATTGCTGGAGCAACTGTTCCTTAAAGTTCCCTAAGCTTAAACTGGGCATGGTTGCGCTCACCAGCAGTTCCAGAACTCAGTAGGCTGAGGAAGGACGATCGCTGTTAGTTCAAGGCCAGCTTAGACTATATGGTAACTTCCAAGTCAGCCTGGGCTAAACAAAGTGAAACCCTGTCTCAAACCCAAAACCAAGGCCACTGAGCTGACTCAGAAGATAAAGGTGCTTGCTGCCAAGCCTGGCAGCCTGAGGTCCTTTGATCTCTGGAACTCAAGAGGTTAAAAAAACAAGAATCAATTTCTGAAGGTTGCCCTCTGACCTCTACATGTATGCTGTTGCACATGCATCATGGGTGTGTGTACACACACACACACACACACACATTCCACACCCCCCCCCCCCCCCAAGTTACCTAAGGTTTGTCTAGAGTACACAGCAGTGAGGAGCCACTCCTTAGTGTGATTTTTAAGCTCTGGCTGGCAGTGCTACCTCACTTAACCATTATAACAGTAGATAGAACCCGTGCTGCGCATGCACACGGGTGTGTCCACAGTGCACTGTCACTTACACAAGTGCACTTCAGGTTTCTTCTTTTCATCAAAATGAGGAAATAGAACATGTTTTGTTAATGGTGATTTTACAAGGAAGTATGAGTTCAGGTTCTGTGGGAGTGCTAAGTGATAGAGTTCAGGGGAGGAAAGGCATGCTGCTAAATGTTAGCTGCTAGATGTTCAGGAGAGAGGAAACCCATGCACTCATACTGTGCTTCCAGGTGTGCCGGTCAGTCCTGAGGTAATGGTGATATGAAAACCCTTGCCTACATCCATGCTGTGTGAACCGTTTAGTCAAGAAAACCCTCTTAAAATGCACTAGTGGTCACAGGCATGAGGGGCTAGTTAAAACTTTGATATGTGAGCTCTCACAAAACACCAAAGGACCATCATTTTGATTCCTGCAGCCATGCAGATGGATGCTTGTCTTGGCCTGTGGTCATCGGAGCACCTCCGTGAAGGCTGCTGCACCTAGCTGTACCAGGATGGCGTTGCACTCTGCTCTCTAGGAAGGTGACAGCTGTGTCTCTGGTACTGTAATCCCTAGAACTCTGAGACCAGGGTTGCTCCCCAGCAAAGACGACTTTCCAAGATTTATGCAACCTTCTCATAGGAAACTGGGGAACTCTAGATGTGGTTGCACACAATCCTAGTACTCGGGAGGCTGAGGCAGGAAGATTGTTAGTTCAAGGTCACCTAGGCTGTGTAGCAGTGTAGCAGGATGAGAGGGAGGGAGGGAGGGAGNGAGNGAGAGAGAGAGAGAGAGAGAGAGAGAGAGAGAGAGAGAGAGAGAGAGAGAGAGAGAGAGAGAGAGAGAATGTGTGTGTTTGTGAGAGAGGGGGGAGAGAGAATGCTTGTATGTGTGTGTGAGAGATGTGGGTGGAACATAAATTAGTACCTTTGTTATATTTCAAGTAGGGGTGAAGTTTAAAGTCTGAAAATTTGGATATCTGAATTAGAAATTAGGCATCCCTAATAGGTTAAGTTGGTGTTTGAATGTGTGTGTGTATGGAGGAACAATAGACTTTGGAACTCCTTTTGGTGTTTGGCAGAGAATAGCTATCTACGGTACTGCTCGGGCCTCCTGAAAGATAGATTTAGGGAAGCTGTAGCTCGCTTAATAACCATCTGTGGAGTGACATAGATTGACACACCCAATTACACAAGCCTGGAGTCTGAGAACTGGTGATGTGCAATCATCTCATCCGCATCTGCTGGTCATTATCAACAGCGATAATGGTTCAGCTATTTCTTCAGGGCCACGCGAAAAGACAGGGAAGCTCTATCAAAGGTTAAGTCAGCTCTGAAAAGAGCAGCCTTTCCCACCCTCCTCGTCCCAAACTTCCCTTTAAACATTCTCCTTTGAGAGGCTTTGAAAGAATTCATTTTGTTTCTTGTTTTTCAAATATGTGTATATATATGAAATATATATGTATCTATGTGACTATAAAAAACAAGAAACAAAATGAATACATACATACATACATACATACATAGACACGTGCATATACGCTGCTCCTTCCGAAAACAGAAAAGATCAAAGTATTGTAGACCATTTTCTCAAATTGAATTTCTTTGTCATATGCAAGCTTTTGGTGACATCATAGTGCTTTATTTGTGTGAAGGTATTCACTCTTTCTAGTTTATGGTTTTGTCACATCTAGTATTAAGTCACCTGTGGGCAGTTTTCTAATGCAATGCATTTGGGTCACCATGAGTAGGAGAGAAGGAGTCAGTTCACAGGGATGATTTGCATGTGTGAACATAAGCTGTACTAGTCTGTCCGAACTCACAGGGGCACTGGTACCTTTTTATAGAGACTGGGCCATGTGTCTGCAGACACTGAGGCAGGCACCTGTAAGATCTCAGGCCAGCTTGCTCTGTGGGTACCAGGGTGAGTTAGGGACAACAAAGCCAGCTCCCCTGTCTGTTCCTCTTTGTAGAACTGGATTGTTACTTAATTGGCAAAAGTGTGGACTCTTCTTTTAGGAGATGTACTGTGGGCTCTAGGAAAGTATGCTAGGATTCACTTCTGGGAAAAGGATACACTGTTGCCTTATCATAAACATCATCTTACTGTCTCTGAACCATGGTTCTGTTGTTATCTAATGGCACTGCAGGGCTTCTGGCTAGGATGGGGAATAGAGAGTGTCATGGAAAATACTGAGCTGCTGTGAGAGGAAGTCCCTGTGGTAGACGAGCTCTGATTTAGCACCATGTTGCCAACTGTAGCTTTGGCATTTTAAAGTTTATGTGCCTTGTTTTTGGAGTATGTCTCTCTGTACAACACAGATGCTTAATGAGGTCTCATTGTTTTGACAAATGGTCAGACACAAGGGGGTCAGAGCAGTGCTGTTATAGCTGGGACTAAGAGTGCCATGTAGGCAGTGGCGATGGCTTGTTTGCTGTTTGAGAACTGCTGTAGAAGATGAGGAAGCACCCCGAGTCTAGTTTCCAGAAGTGCAGGTAAGGACAGTGTGAGCCCAGGGGATGTGCTGGATAAAAAAACCAAAAACGCAAAACTGGCCTGTATTTGGTATTTTGTTGAGGAGTTTCTTCTTGTGCTGAATAATGGACTAAATAGGGAATTGATGGCCCAAGCCTCTTTGGAGCCATCCATTTCATTCGTTCATTCATTCATTCATTCATTCATTCATTCATGCATTCATGAATGACTGGACTCACTCAACAAATATTTAAGTGCCCACCAGGTGCCAGGAACTGAATTGCTGGGGATTTTTGAAGATGTTAAAAACCTCCATTTGTGGGGCTGCAGTGAGCGTGGGCTAGCACTGACTTGTCCCTGATGGTTAGTGATGTATACAGGTAAGCCTGCCCTTTTCTCCTGGGCTTTTGTTTGGAATCCCTGCACTTAGTTACAGTGGCCTCCCTGCTAGACACAGGGTAGCTGATGATGCATTTAATCCTTAGAAAAACCTCAGTGACTTAATCAGAAATTAAAAGATATGAACTTTGACGAGGTCATAACTTGGGGCTGAAGGGGTAGCTCAACAGTAAAGTGAGCACTGGCTGCTCTTCCTGAGGCCCTGGGTTCAATTCCCAGCACCCATGTGTCAGCTTACAACTGACTATAACTCCAGTTCTAGGGGATCTGTCACCCTTTTCTGGCCTCCTTGGGTATTGCTTACTTGTGGTACATAGCTATATATGCAGATTAAAAAAAGACACTGATAAACAGAATATATATATATATATATATATACACACACACACACACACACACACACAGAATATATATATATATATATATATATATACACACACACACACACACACACACACAATATATATATATATATATATATATATACACACACACACACACACACACACACACACACACACATAGTGTGGAACCAGTTTGCTAGGTATCAAACAGCACATTGTAGGAAAAGAGTGGACTCGAGAAGGCTCCACAATCCTGATAAGTGTTGTTTGGGGTGTGTATATGTATATGTGGTATAAAGTGTATTTTTGCCCTAGGTTACTGTAAAATGTCAGCAAGCTACAGCTTGCTTAGCTGTGGACCCACAGATTGGTGTTAGCAGATGTGGCATTTAGGCGTTAGAAAAACTAACTTTGCGAGAGCACAGAGACAGTAGCCACACCACGCCCAGGCACCTGCTCCCTTGATGGTGCTGGGAATGCCTGCGAATCAAGTCTTTATCTTCCGAGAGGTGGGAAGTGGTGTTGTGGACACTTTAGAGATGTTGACAGAGCCTGAAAAGGGAAGCTGACCCTCAGCCCACTCTGAGTAGGTGAAAATTCGGCCACGGAGTCCCACTGTTTGCAGATAAAGACAGAACATTTCTCCAGGGAATTCTGGCGTGGATGATGGAATGAATGCGCTAGCCTACGTGAACAGCACAGGCTGCACATGATGTTTCTGTGTTAGCACATGTAATTGCTAATTACTTTGGCAGAGGGGAGTGAGAAGCTGTTGGGAGTGAGAAGGGCGCCTACCAGCAAGCCTACGTTTCTGCTCGCTGCCTTCAGTTCCTTCTTTTGTTTCTGCTGAGGTCGGAGCTGTTTTCCTCAGAGTCTGGCTCACCTGGCATGCGCTCCCTCATTTTTCTTTTGCTGCACTATATATCGCTTGCTTCATTAGCCAGGTGACAGTGGGTCCAATAGAGATGCCAGTGAGTGAGCCCAGTTCGTCTCTGCGTTTTTCTGGCCTGCTGTGTCCTCTGAAGGGCGTGCATATCCTACGGTGTGGAGTGTTGGGGTGAAAACTTTAAAACAGTATACCCCAAGAAAAACATTCTTTTGAGCCTGCCTAACAGTGTGTGCACAGTCTTAGTAAAGCTTAATCATGCGTTTTTTAGACTGTTCTAACGTTTCCTCCAGCTTCCCAGTGGAGGGTCTCGTACCTCCCCCCCATACACTTCCAGGATACACATACTTCATTTTGCAGACCACTGATCCAGAAGGTAAATTGAAGCGTTTAATGCCAAAGCTATTGCCTCTTTCGTTAACTAGATTATCTTTTACTCCCAGTGTTTCTAATGCCTCTCTGCAGAGTAGCTTTTGCGAATCACTGCATGAATTGAAAGGCTACATTTTTGAGGTGGAAAAGATGAGGATAGCACGCGTACGTGGATTCAGTTGAATCTGTTCTTGCCGGAATCCTGTTTTTGATTTTGGAAAGGGAGAACCAACAGCTCTCCCTGCGACAGCCTGGATTGGTGTTTGGTGTGATTTAGTCTTTCCTTCATGTCGTGGTGACTAGCCTGGCTCATGATCCAGAGTTGGAGCTTGGTAAATGTTTATAGAAAAAAACCCAGCCTACTTGAGAGTAAGCTAGAAGTGACAGAGTAATAAAATGGGCGATACATCATCTGAGGGCCCTACTGAAGGCTGCTAGCATCGTGCAACGGCTGTAGACTTTCCGTCGACCTTTCTGTGGACCCAAAGTGGAGCAGGGCATAAGAAAAATAGTCATTTGAGGAAAACTTGCATTTCAGCATTTGGAAGCTCAGCACTGTGGGGATTATCGGAGGCCATGGGACACCGAGCAGATGCAACAAAAGATGATTTTGGTATTGGAAGAATTTTCATTTTTGTGATAGAGCGAGTTGCCATTTGAGATATAAAAAGCAGAATGGAACTAGCTGCCCGTAAAGTAGAAGCAGACAGACTAACGGACATGGGTACTGTGTAAGTAGACATTTTGGGCATTTCTTCAGCCATAGACATGCCAATCTGTTCAGTGTTAGGGCTGTTTAGCTTATTAATGTCACTGGAAAAACGAGTTAGACTGTGTGCTGCGGAGGCCGAGTGAGCAGTGTCCTAGCCTAGGACAGCGCATTGAGTGAGGTCTTCCCAGAGCTGTGGTTTTCCTCCAGCTGAGTAAAGACAGCTGCTCCTCAGACGTGGGGCTTGGCTGCACAATAAGAAGGCACTGAGCCCTTTGCGTTTCTTCTTGGTTGTCCCCCTCACCCACAACCCTCTTGTGCTCTGATACTTTTCAAAACTCTTTGTTTTTAGTTTCCTCAGATTTTTGTCACTGTATTTCTTGAACATTTGGTAGAACATTTCTTGAATTTATAGAGTACACACACACACACACACACACACACACACACACACACACACACGGTGTACATGGTGTCTGATACCCTTACAGAGGTCATAATGATGGGCAGGAGAGACAGTTTCCTGGCTGGTAGCATGCTCTGCTCTTTCAGAGAGCCAGAACTAGCTCTCACAACTGCCTGTAACTCCAGTGCCAGGGGATCTGATGCCAGTTTCTAGCCCTTGTGGGTACTACTATTTGGAGGGTTGTACTCACATGTAGAAACCTACACTCAAACACATATACACAGAAGTCAAATATTTAAAAAGTGCCATTAAGAAAGCAGAAAAGTAATGTCTTTAAAACATCTTTTAATTAAGTTTTTTCATTAATGAAACTATATGTATACTGATGTTTAACCGTGTGCATAATGCAACATGTGTGTTCAGGGCAGTGTCCACAGAGGCCAAAAGGTGGTGTCAGATCTCCTAGGACTAGAGTTATAGACAGTTGTGAGTTTCCATGTGGGTGCTGGGAATTGAACCTGTGTCCTCTGGAAGATCAGCCAGTGCTCTTAAGTCCTGCAACATCTCCCCAGCCCCTATTTTATACAGTTTGAAAGTAGTGCAGACATGAAATAAGGTGACACTTTGGGGACAACATAAGAAAATGTAATGTACTTTTGTCTTTGGAAGACTAGAGTCTGGGGTCTGAGCCTTGTGGAAAGAATGAGCTAAGGATTCTTGCAGCACTAAGGGCATGTGTCAGAATTGCTTATTTCCTGCCTTGGGAAGTTAGGCTGGTCTCTGCTGTCTCTATTGATTCTTTTAATTGGACAGAAGCTGAGCAGATCAAGAAAATCCCTGGTCTCCTATGGCCTTTTGGTTTACCGCATCAGCCATTACCCACCCTCTACAGAGCATGCCACGCTTTTTCCTGGTGAGTGCTCCATCTTCATTAGCTTCGTTTGCAGATGAGGTTTTTATTTTGGAGGTATTTATATCTGACTGTTTGAACTGTGAATTCTTTGGCCCAGTGAGGGTGACTGTTCCCTGTCACTAGGCTCACCATCTGTAAGAGTAAATTCTTGTCAAAGTGAGGTATGGTCAGTCGTTCCTGAGTTCCAGTTCTAACTCCTGGGTCTTCCCCATGCTGTTTTGTTATTGAGAAGCAATGCTGTCTAGCTGCAGTCTGATTATCAACAGCAGCCTCTTCCCCGCTGCTTTTAGCTCCATAAAGTACCCTCTTTTCTTTCGCTTCCCTGAGTTGGTATGCTTTCCAGACTGTGATGGTGGTGTGTGTGTCTTCTTAGGACTTGGCTGTCCACGGTGGGTCTGGAACCCAGCACTGTGGCCTCTCTTGTCCTAGGAACTCAGTCCTACTTTCACAAGCATGTGGGCTTTGGCAGAAGTGTTCTTCATATGCATGGCTAATATGTACGTGGCTGTCTATTTGATGAGACTGTTGTAGTCGCAGATGGTCTTAATGCAAGTTTTTTGTTGTTGTTTTGTACCTAATGCAGGATCTGTAGATTAACAAAACAAAACAAACCTAAAACACTGCATTCTAGCCTTGGCTTGGAGTCTCCATCTATATGGCTATAGGCAAGTCTCTTATTTTTAAAATTCTTTCCTCTTTGGCAAAGTGGTGCTAATATCAATTTGTGTGCCTTGCCAGGTTGTAGGGATTAAAGGATTTGTATGAAGACACCTAGCTGGCTGAGACAGTACTTTATTGTAGCCTTGTCTTTGGACAGTGGGTCCTGTCTGGTCACTCGTGGAGAGATATCGCCAGCTTTACTCCTTGGCCACCAAGTATTTCTAGAGCTGGCTGGAGAGTCCCTGCCTGAGAGGAGCTGGGTTGTCTGTCTTAAATACTCTGTACAGGGCTGCTGTCTGTGGCCTGCGTTGCTCCCTGGTGCTTAGTCAAGGCCAGCTTCAGCTGTGGTTGGAGTGGGTGCCGTTGACCCTCTGGCTATATGACTTGGGATGCAGCTAGCACATTTCTGAAGGTCATGTCCTCAGAGTTCCTCCCAGAGGTCTCCAGGAGCAGGGTTGGCATTGTTTTCTGCTTAGATCCATGAGGTAGGCTGGAGCCCACCGTGCTCAAAAGTCATAATCTTGCTGACATTATAAATCTGGCAGGTCGAAAGCCAGGCCACACTGTGGGGGCAGGTAGGAGCTAGAGACTTGGTTTGATTTTTTTTTTTTTTTTTAAACTATAAAACCTAGAGTATTTGAGACTTTCCATGGAGACCTATTCGGGCGGATAGCCAAAGTGATTACAGTACCCTGGTTTTAATATTGTTGGTGAGGTAATCGTGCGTTGGGAGAGGGGGTGCTTGTTTCTCTCTGGCACTGCACCAAACCCCACTACTGACTCCTTTGTCCCTTTCCTTGAATCTAGGCTTACTTGCACCAGTACCGGTTTTTCCAAAGGATTTGACCCTGGTAATGAGATGAGGTGCTGGGAAGGCCGGCCCCAGCCCTGGGCACGGACCGGTGTTAACTGGTAAACTCCCTCTTAAATCCCTCCTGTTCAACAGGCCTCTCGCTCCCATGTCCTCAGTGGGGTGAATTGTTTTAAGAGTGATAAACAAGAGGGATTAAAATGTCCCCTCCACCAGGTCTCTGTGTCCTTATAAAAGGCTATAATAAACTGTCATTTTGCAGGTTTTCCTTGTGCTTTGTGGGCAATTAAGGCCTTGTTTATCATTCTCTCGGTGGGAGATAGAAAATTACTGGTCTCTCCATTCCTTGGGCAGTTCAGCTTAGCATCCATTTCCCAAGCCTTGATTGTATGTGTGCCTGTCCTCACAGCTGAGCTGAGTGACATAGGTGGAGCAGAAAGGGCTTGTGCTTGCTGCCTTAGTCCTACAACCCGCAAGCTTCTGGAACTCTCTTCGGCTCCGAATAGAAGGAATGCCAAGGAAGATGAATGGGAGTTGGCTCCTTGCTCACTCTTCTGGATCCTTGAGGGAGATCAGGACTTGTTAATGACAAGCAGGGGTAGGGGTGGGGGTGAGGGGTGGGATGGAGGGGCAGCCCCTCACACAGAAGTTACCTTCAGTTCTTAGAGTTTGTACTGTCACTGGCGGCCTTTCTGACATGGCCAGGCTGAGCTACTCTTGACCTCTCTAGACTTGAGAATGTTATCAAGGGCATCGTGACCTTGTGTTTGTGAGTTGACTTCTTTTGGAAGCCTGGGGTTTGACAAAGGAGCTCCCTGGCTGCGGGAATCAATGGCAGCCCTCAGTGTCGCCTGCTTCTCTGTTGCCCTTGTGCTGATATGAGTTGAGTTCTGTGTGAGGAAACACCTGAGGAGAACCGAGAAGTAAGACTAGGGATGGAAGGCTGGGCTGTGCCCCTTGCGCCGTCTTCATGTGCACTACAGAGTGGGTGTCTGCCTGCTGGCTCCCTCTGGTCCCCGGATTTGGGCCCTGGGTGTGCTGTGCATCTCCCATCTCCATGGTTACTTTTCTCACTGCAAGTCTCTGTGCTGATCTGGAGTGTCAGATACAGGCCAGGGATTTAGGGCCTTTTGAGGTTCTTGGACTTAGACAATTCTCAGTGATGTGTGCAGGAATGCTGGGCTTGACTGCCGTGCATGGGTGAGTGGGGTTCATTTGGCACCGTAGGTATGGAACATGTGGGACCGAAATGACCATGTAGCTGCTGACTTGCACACTTGCAGAACATATCGTTGAACTCTGTGCCGTCACCATTTGCACAGCAGCTGCGGCGTTCTGGTGACTCCTGCCCAGCCCTGGTTCTTGTGAATAGCCACTGTTCCCACCACACAAGGGTGTTTTTGAAAAAGACCATGAGGATGGACGCTGGTCAGGAAATCTGAGACTAGTCTCTGGATTTTCCCTGCTTGGGTTTGGGAAGTTGCCATGATATTTTGTGATAGCATTTAACAATCACAGGTTCCCCCCCCCCCCCTTTAATATAACATTGTATCTTAGATTTTTTTCAAATCTACTTCTGGATGAACAAACACTAGCCATTGTCTTCTCCACTTAAAAGCACTAAGAAATTTTAAGCTAAAAAGACATTTTGTTTCTTTTGGGGGGAGGGTAGCAAGAAAATTATATATATTTATAATTTTTTCCAGTAAGGGTACTTAAAAGCGTCTATTTAAAATTATGGGGTTTAAAAACTTTAAGTTGTACTTAAAATACCTTTTTTAAAAAAATTTTTTTCTTTTTAGATCTTTTAATAGGGAGGGCTTACTAAAAGTACAGGGGATTGTTGGCAGGCAAAATTTGTCTTGATAGGAGGACAGATAGAGATAGTACAACAGATCAGCTAGAAGGCTGGCCCCTTGAGCCTTTGGATGGGGCTTCTTCCTCTACCTGAGGCTTTAGCACACTGAGCCGTGGGCTTGTGAGCCCTGTGTCTGTCTTGGTCAGTGTCATTTCTTCCCCAGATGGATGTCCATGCTGAGGAAATACTTTGGGGCTTCTTGGAACCATCCTGGCACCTACTGACCAGTGGATGTGCTAAGAGCAAAAGTGCTCACTGAGAGAGAAGGGCAAGCATGCGTCCTTGCTCACGGCGAGAGGAGAGCAGGCATGTGTCCTCGCTCAAGTTTGGACAGTTTACTTTTGAGGAGTTGGTTTTTGCATTTGTTGGTTAGTTGCACAGATTTTGATTCTGTCCAACTTCTTCAGTCTCCCCTCCTTGATACACAGGGCTTGATACACATGCACAGGGGTTGGGCCAGAGGGAATATCATCATGCACACAAATTTTACTTTATTTTAAAGACTTATTTTAGTTATATGTGCATGTGCCATGTGCACATGAGTGCAGGTACACACCGAAGCCAGAAGAGGGCGCTGTGTGGGTGCTAGGAGGAGCTGTGTGGACAGACTCTCAGCCTCTTGCTGTGTCTCCAGCCCCAGCTCATGCATGTTTTAAGACAGAAACTTCCAAAGTTGTTTTAGTTTTGCTGAGATTAGAAATGTACAATTCTATTTTCTCAAACTTTTATTCTTGTTAAAGGCTAGGATGTGTCTACTGTCTTCCTCTGTTTATTTTACTAATTATTCTAACAAAAGTAAAATCTGTATTAGAGTCTCATTTCAGTGTTTCCATGCTCAGTAAAATGGAAGCCTTTGAACATTTTAAACACGGGAGCTGATGGTTGACTCTGTTAGTAGGCTTTTGTCTTAGCTGTTTAGTTTGTTGAATGTCAGTGAATATGCACCTTCCATGGTTCATATACATGAAGATGAGCCATCTCTGTTGTCAACACCACTGCCTTTCAAGAACTTTGCTAGAAGTGAGGGTGAGAGTATGATATACCTGCCCAAACCATAGTGGGAGCAACATCGAAGCAAACAAGGATGAAGCCACCTTGTGAGAGAGGCTCTGCCCCCACCCCCATTCAGAATGCAAGTAGGAATTAGCAAGCTGGGGAGGGGGGTCACATCATTTCAGTGCTGTCTAGAGGGCCAGCATGCAGAGGTGCCATTAATAGACTGGTGTGTCCTGATTCTTCTGTGGGTTTTCAAACCATGTGTTGTATATAGTGTAATCTTTAACATGCAACTTACCTAGTTGAACTCATTTGCTTCAGCTCACAATTGGGGTCTAGTTGCTTTTTCTGTAATCCTGATAAGAGAAAATCGGAGGAGGAGGAGGAGGAGGAGGAGGAGGAGGAGNAAGAGAAAATCGGAGGAGGAGGAGGAGGAGGAGGAGGAGAAGGAGGAGAAGGAGGAGGAGGAGACGATGACCACCACCACCACCACCACCATTGTATAGTAAACTCTGGTATTACACAGCACATTGATGATTTCAGGTTTTAGAATCAAGGATTAATATTTCATAGAAATGAATTTATAAAATGAAAATCCTAGATGCTGGGCATGGTGACTCATCTGAGAGGCAGGCAAGAGGATGGCAAGGTGTTCAAGGGCAGCCTGGATCATGTAGTCAGTTTCAGGCCAGTCTGGGCCAGAGTGAAACACTGTTGCTTCTATTTCCCCAAACCACAGCAGGGTTCAGTGTTGGGAAAGCAGCTGAGACGGGAGCCTTCCAGATGTCCTGTCTGGATCAGGAATCAGCATATTTTAGGTCAGAAATGTTTTCTGCTGGGTGATCCCTGAAGAACACAGCGATCCTTGACACACGGGGAGCATAAAAACCACGCCTCCCTGCTTGCTTTTCTCCTTTCTTTTAACCAAGATGGATTTCAGGAGGGAGACAACTACTCCCACTTTGCTTCTGTTTAAATGTGACACTTGGGACTGGGAGCTTCTGCACTTCTGTTTGTTTGTATTTTTTTTTTTCATGGCTGACAGGCCCTCCCCCCTTCCCCTTCAGCGGCTGCCACCAAAAAAATGGAATAAAAAACAAAGTAGAAGCTTTGTTGTTTGAAATTGAAGGGTGCTGTGAGAATCACTGCAAATCCCTGCTGTCTCCGCCTGCCCTCAATTCTCCTATTTTGGGTAGTAATGCAAGCAGTCATTTTAGAAAACATGGCCGTGTCCACTGGACGGCACTCCTTCCAAGGCCCCGTGCCAGAAGCAACAGAGGGACACAGCCAAGTCCCAGCCAGCAACCCAGACTTCAG
The DNA here is from genome assembly GCF_900095145.1 of Mus pahari. NCBI lineage: Eukaryota > Metazoa > Chordata > Mammalia > Rodentia > Muridae > Mus > Mus pahari. The sequence continues at coordinate 88,153,715 of NC_034593.1, forward strand.
CTCTCAAATTCTGCCACTTGAAATTCGCATAAACGTCGCTGGGAGAAAAGAAGCGCCCTGAGTCACTCTCCTCCTTAGGGTGCAGCGGCTGAGCGCGCGCTGCAGGCTGAAGGAGCAGGGTATGAAGAGGCACGGGAGTCAGACAACAGACAGAGGCTTATTTGAAGAGGCTACAAAGCAACAAGTATTGCCCATGTAAAACATTGCTTGTCAGAGCAAGGAGTGAAACACATTGTAGGGTGCTCAGATTACACCGTCTGGGGTACCAGACTTAATTACTCATGTTCCAGATTCTTAAAACAAAGGGAGGCTTTTAAGCCTGTGATACATAGCTGGCACGGCCCAAAAAGCTCCGGAAAGCCTAGAAAATTGTGATGAGGACTCCATTGAGCCTGGATGCCTTCAGTCTGTCTTTCCGAAGATAAAGTCCTGGTGCGTTGGACCTGGTAAAGATCACTGATACATACCTTGTCGTCTGCAGTGTTTGTATACAGTGGAGGCTAATAAATGTGAATATGAAGCCTCGTCTGCACTGAATGGCTTCGAGGGTCTGTGCTGTTTCTGTAGTTCTTTGTAGAGAGGTTTTTGACAGTGAGTATCAAGAGGGTATACTGAAGGCATCTAATAAAAGCCATTTTTTGCTGTGTTTGTATTTTTCTGGAGTTGTTTGGCTAGGTCACTTTCTCTCTGTTCCATCTGTCCCTTCCCTGTAGGCTGAGAGGATGGTGTGTCCCGAGACTGGTTCATGCATGGTTGGTTGGTCTCTGCATTGCTGGTTGAGCGCCATGCTTGTGCATGGAGTGGCCTTTGCTCAGGTGTTGTACTGGTTGTACATTTAGTGAATCATTTCTTTTTTATTGCGCCTTTAGGAGGAGAGCAGTAAGCTCTGCGTGGCTTATGTGTTTTATTAGAGGGCTGGTGATGGCAACTGGGAGGAATTAATCCCATTTATTGATATCATACTCTATATTAAATTGTGTCATTTTCCTTTGAAGTTGACGTGCTTAAACGGGGCAGTTCGTTCCCCTCCCACTTGAAGGAGCAGCTGTGACCTGACCAGGCCTTTGGTGACTTATCCCATCCTAGCCTCCGTGGCCTTTCTCTTGTGACTGCTGTTTAATTCCGAGCACAATCCCCAAATGTTTGTTAGTTTTCTGTGCCTGGGTGCCAACTCTGCTCAGGTGGGCTTTTCTTCTCTCTACCTGAGAACTTTATGAATTGTTTGTACCTAGTTGCTTGGTTTTGTTGTTTTCTAGAATGTACCACTGTCTACAGCGGCTTTCTTTATATTTGTTGTCTGTTTTCCCCCCAAAGGAGCAGAGTTTGTGAGACTTTGCTGACTATGGTGTCCCTGACATCAGGGCCCTATATCTGCATGCTTTGTAAATGTGCTGTGTACTGAATGGGTTTCAGCTGAGGGTGGTGGCACCCACCTTTGATGCCCGCACTCAGCAGCCCGAGCTAGATGGAGCTCTGTGAAGTTTGAAGCTAGCCTGCTCTACATAGTGAGTTCCAGGATAGCCAGAGCTACAGCGAGACCCTGTCTCAAAACTCTGAAAAAAGAAAAATTCTAGAAGCTTTCTTCTACGTTTTGTGTCATACTGCCAAGTGACCGGGCAATGAGACACAAGTCCACTTTCTAGTATTTGCTTTTTCTATTTTTGTGGGGTGCATGTCAAGAAATACAGACCGTGGTATGAAAGATTGGTCTTCCTCTGCTACTGTGTGCAGCTTGAGAAGAAAAGTCGGGCTGGTGTCTCAGGCTCCATCCACTCTTGGATTTGATTGGGGCTGGAGAGCCGGCCAGGTCTGACTTACCTGGTGCCTCTGATGCATATTGAAGTTTGAAAACTGTGGCTGGGGAAATGTTAAAGGTTCAAGGTAGTAGAATCCCAGAAACCAGCCAAGTGGCATTAATTATTAGCTTGGGTGCCCACCTTTTTTTTTTTTTTTTTTTTTTGGTGAGTGACTTGGATTGATTCTCTAAAGCAAGGCTGTAAAGTTATTTGCTAGATTGATAACCACATATTGACTTGTTTGTATTCTATGAATCTGTCACTGTAATGATTTGCCAGGACACCTAATAGGAACAGGCTGTGGTTTTTTGTTTTGTTTTTTTCTCTCCCTGCCCACAGCTGATTCATGGGTGGCTGGGGTCCTTCTGCTCTCCTGGATAAATTTCTCTTTGTATACTGCCTATTTTTATGTACTTGTTAAAACTTGGTGTGTTTCTTACACATTATTCCTGTGTGTGGTGTAATGTTTATGCGTTTGTGCGTGGTGCGTACACTGAGTGACCCCGTGTGCACACGCCAGGTTCAGAGGGGAGCTGCTGCCTCCCTCTGCTTCTCACTGTCTTGAGACAGGGTCTTAATCTGAGCTGAAGCTGGCTTTGGGGATTAGCCTGGCCATGCAGTAAGCTCTTGGGCTCTGCCTCCGTTTCCCCTCTTCAGGATGAGATCCCAGGCGTGCACAGCCATGCCTGGCTCTTTGTGTGGGGGTGGGGGTGGGGTGGGGGGAGTTGATCTCATCTCTTCACTCCTGCACAGCAATGGCTCTCCAGCTGAGCCTCTGCAATCTTTTTTTTGGAGTGCCCTCCCTGCTGGATTACAGGGGACTCTGGGGGTGGTCAACCTAGATCAGTTCACAGGTAGGGAATGGAGCCCAGTGAGGCTGTTGGGCACAGGAGGCAGGACTTGGACTCATGATGCCTTTTACTTGGAATTCTTGTAGGGGACTGAGCTGGAACGCTTTGTGCTGGTGGAGCAGTCCTTTCCTGAGCTGTTTTCCTTTTTTAAATAAGAGGAAGAGGAAAAGGCAACCAGAGGAGAGCTAATAAAAGTGTCTCAAGAGGATGAAAACATCAGTTTGAGCGCTGCAGTATGGAGGAAATAACCTGACATTACTGTTTTAATTATGGTAGTTGCATCGGAGCTTATCAGTGTGGGAAGAGGGAGCGCTTATGCCTTACAGGGAAGTGGGCCTTGGATGAGAAGATGTCCCGTTTCCAGAGTCTGCCTGTTCAGTGCACAGCCCAGTGAGTGCTTCTGTGATGCCAACAGCTGTTGCAGAGATAGGGCCGAGCTTAGCGAGAGGCCTGGCTCTCAGGCTCAGTGCTGCTACCAGATAGGACCTGATACCTCATGAGGAAGCTATTTAACCTCTCTGGCACAACACCCGCCCAGCCATGGTAGTGGGAAGCAGCCTGCCTCTGTGCTTAAGAACAGTCTCTGGGCCTGGTCACTCCAAGCCAGTTTCGAATCTGGCTCTGGCTTACTTGTGTGTTGATCTCACAGGCTGCTTGTCTATGCTGCTCTTTCAGCTATGGAATAGGGTGTGATGAAATGAACCATTTCAGGGTTGTTGTCAAGGCTAAATTAGTTCCCATATGTACAGTGCCTGATAAACACTTCTAAGAGGGTTTTGAATGTCTTGAATGTTAGAATAGGCTCTATCTTGCCTTTCTAGTAGTCCTTAGGAGTCTTGATATATCTTTGGTGATGAAAATTCCAATTCTAAAAGCTGAACATTTGGATGCTGAAAGCACCTGAGCTGGACAGACATCCTCCTCTCCTGGCTGAAATCAGTGAAAGTTTGGGGGTATGGCCATTCCCCCACCCACGCTGAGCCGGCTGCTTTGGGGAGCCTTTCCTGCTAAAGTCTCTCAAGGGCCTCTGTGGGTCCGTAAGTGTGAAGTTGGTTTCCTTGTCTCTCAAGGGCCTCTGTGGGTCC
>NC_034593.1:88157861-88171504 GCF_900095145.1 Mus pahari
TTGTCTCTCAAAGGCCTCTGTGGGTCTGTAAGTGTGAAGTTGGTTTCCTTGTCTCTCAAGGGCCTCTGTGGGTCCGTAAGTGTGAAGTTGGTTTCTCCTTTGTTTACTTAAGTTCCTTCTCCCACTGCCTCCAGTGACCACCTTCTCCTTGCTTTTTTGTGAGTCCTTGAAATGAGAGGTTATTATAGTCCCTTCTCCACAGATTCAGTTTCTCCTTTTTTTTCTGGGTCCTGTTACTGGATGTTGATGCTTTCGGCTCCTTACTAAAGTGGCCCATCTTATTAAAACTTAACCTGAAGCCAAGCAGCTCCTCCTTATGGTCAACCGCTGTCCACTCAGATCTTTAGTAGTCAGTGGTGGACTCTTGTGTGCTTTTCTCAAGTGTCTGAATCCTAAAGGGATCACAGCCTATTACGGTTGGCACAGCTTTAATGATCTCACTGTCACTGGGACATGTATCTGCCAGACATACGGAGGCACAGAGAACTAAGGACATACAAGACCATGAGAGGAGACTGTGAGGTGAACTGCATTTCTGTGACTCGGGAGCCAAACACTGAGTAGTCAGTGAAGCCTCGAGGGGTGTGCAGGGGCACTGTGATGGCAAAGGCTTTCCTTTTGGATCCCACTTTTGCCGTCTAAGGGCTGTGACTGGTGCCTGATTTCTGATTCCACTTTGTCTTTTATTTCAGCTTTGCAGTGTCGAGGCGGTCAAGAGCCCTGTGTAAATGAAGGGACCTGTGTTACCTACCACAATGGCACAGGCTTCTGCCGGTAAGTTCTTCTGTACATCATCTCTCTGACAGTGGGCTCTGGGCAAGGTATGCCTGGGCTCTTTTTTTTTTTTTTTTTTTTAAATTTTCAATGCTTCTGTGAAGTGTTGCTGGCTCTTAGATCTTCTGATGTAGTTTTTGTGGGTGGTGAGGATGGAAGGGCAGACTGGTTGTTAGTGAAATGGTTGAGGAGAGTAAGTCACTGTCCTGCCATTGTCTTTATCATCGTGATAGGGTTTTAGTGAGTGGCTAGTCATATCTATTGAGTACTTCTTTTATTTTTCAGTGTAAGACATAGCCTTAGAATATTTTCTCCCTCAAATACCAGATATGATCATGTTTTTAAGTTATACCAAGTAGATATACTCCAAATGAATGTCAAGTAGTCACTGGAAAACTTTAATCCCCCTGTTTAAAAAGTCCAGTTCTGAGGGCGAGACTGGAGCAAGGTGTATATGAGCTTGTAGGATAGAGGCGGGGCCAGTCTGTGGGTGGGCTACATGGGTGGGAGGGGATCGGACCTGGAAACTTTTGGTTCCTCTTGATTCAAGAACACTTCTCTTCTGTTTTTCCAACCGTCTAGTCTAGACTAATTTTTTTTTGTTTGAGACAAGCTGTGAGATAATTTCATACACAGCTTTTCCCCCACTTCTTTTATGTATTGTTTTCTTATTTTAATTACAGGGTCCCACTATCTAGCCTTGGCTGCTTAGAACTCTCTTTGTAGAGAAGGCTGGCCTTGAACTCACAGAGATATGCCTGGTTTTGCTCAGAGTCCTTGGATTAAAGGCTTGCACCACCAAACCAAGCTACATTTCTTACTGATGGCATATGTTTTTTTAACCTCAGAAGTTGTAGTGCTAAGGTAGCCCCATTCTCTTTATACCAGGGAAATAAGATGTGGATAGAAATGTGCACAGGAAACGGCCGGTCCTTTTTCTTGTGTCCTTGTGACAACTACCCCTAGATTCTCACCTTAGGATCTACATTCTTTAATGTCATAAGATTTTCAGAAAGATTGTCAGAAACAGTTTTCTTCAAGAAAGTGAAAATATTTTAAACTGTGATGACAGTCAAATTTAACATTAGTTTGTTTGGATTGGAATTAAGATAGCATCGGAAATGGAAGATTATATAACTGATTGTGGCTACTCACTTGGGTTTTAGCCAGGAAAACTAACCCCATGTGGTGCACTCTCCTCCACGTGGAAGATACTAAGGGAGGGAGTTCAGTACCTCAACTGGCTGCCACAGTTTGTCTCTCTGCAGCATCTGCTGTGTGGTTGCTTACTCTGTTCTAACTGGCACAATGTGATCAACTGCTGGGCCTCTTCTTAGTACCTGATGCTGGGCACTTTTGCATAGCTAATACCTAGCATGGTGCCTGCTGTGCAGGGACTGTAGAACAAAGCGTACTTACTGTACCTTCTTCAACAGCAGCAGTTCTCAGCCTTCCCAGTACTGCCACCCTCTAAATACAGTTCCTCATGTGTGGTGGCCCTCCCCCCCAGTACTGCCACCCTCTAGTACAGTTCCTCATGTGTGGTGACCCCCCCAAAAATCATTTCATTGCTGTAATTTTGCTACTGTTATGAATCATAATGTAAATATCTGTGTTTTCCAATGGCCTTAGGCGACCCCTATGAAAGGGTCGTTCAACCCCAAAGGGGTCACAACCCACAGGCTGAGAACTGCTGTTCTAGGAAGCTGTCAGCAGACAACTATTTACCTCAAGTGGGGCACTGAAAATGGAACCAAGAATTGATGCCACTTAAGTCTGGCTAGTCCATTGGGGTTCCTTATTGAAGCACAGGCCACTCAAAGGCCAGCTGCCACACTGAAAAGCCCACCAGCACTGTGACAAAATCTAGAGAGCCTTAACTCACACAACTCACAGGAGGTGAGCCCGCTCTCCCCACCAGCTGATGGTTATTTTTGTAACCCTGGAGCAGGGCTTTGCAAATCCTCTGGGTCCCAAGCTTCTTATGCCTTGTGAGTTTCATTAGCTGAATCTTACCAGCCCCCTCCTACCTTTGCAGAGTAAATGTTTCAACTGGGAGGAAACAGCCACACACGATCCTTGAGTAAAAAGGTCCACACACACAGATTTCAGCACATATAATCATTTCCATGTCTCTTACCTGTTTATCTTAACAAGATTGATTTTCCCCTGGGAATTTTACTTGCTTTGTGTGGCATTGACCTGGCAGAGAGGCAAGCTGGCTGGGAGTAATTGGACTTAATGAGTTATGCAGGGGGAGTTTCACATAGGTTATACATGCTGATCTGCGTATGGTCTGATGTGAGAGGGGAGGCTTCAAGGAGAACCGTGTCTGAGCACGAGAGGACACAGAAGTTCACTTTTAGGGAGAGGCAGTTGCCAGCCTCAGACTTGAAGCATGACCAGGGAGGCATGGTGGCACCCGGCTTCAGGAAGAAACCCCGCACAGTGACATGCATGCTAGGAGTGGCATCAGCCTGGGACTCCCTGTGGCGAGTACCGTTTGTCCCAGCACTGACATGTGTTCAAGATCAGCCTGATTTACACAGTGAGTTTCAGGCCAGCCAGGGTCACACAGCCAAGGAAGTAGGTTTGGAAAAGGAGGCGTAAGGGAGAAAGTTGGCAGAGCCATCCTTTTTGGGAGACCAGCAAGAGACCTGGGAAGAGTGCTCTCCTCTCCCAAGTGCCCACCGTGTCCTCAGGATGGGGCATGGGTGTGACTGACCACAGGAGAGCAGCAGCAAAACCTAGGCTGAGCACATGGCTCTCCAGTTCCTCAGCATCATCTTAAGTATCAGTGGTGTGTACTCACGACACTTGTCAGCATCCCTCACCACCGCCGACCTGGGGGACAAGGTATGCCAGTTTGTTCAGTAAATATTTTCACAACATAGTACGTAAGTATTCCAACACTTAGAGGATTATGAAAATTACACCAGACGCGCAGGGCATGTGATTGTCTTTTTTTTTCCCCCTGAGGTTGCTTAGTGGATTAAGGAAACAGAGTTGAAGCCAAGTTCCTTCTGTAGGGGGTAGGGTGGGAATTGGGAGAAAACTATTTTAGAGTGGAAGGTATCCCAGAACCTGCTAAGGCGGCATTATCCTGCTGATTCAGCCAAAACCTAATGATTGTTTATAGAAATTATAGAAGCCCTCGATAAGATCACATTGACAGATGCGGATAAGTACTTTCAAAGATGGGTTTTGTGCACAGCTCAACTGTGTGGTTCCCCCCCCCCCCTTCGTACTGTGATGAGCCCAAGGACCCTGTCAGATTGTAATGCCAGGCAAGGGGAACCTGTGCAATCTTGCATAAAACTCAATTACTGCTGCTAAATAGTTGCTGTCAGCTCTTAATAAAGTTCTCTCACTACTTAAAGTTAAGACATTTTATTCTCTCCCTGTCCTACTGGGAGGTGTAAATATATAATTAAGTTTGGATGTAATTAATCACTTTCAAGTTGTTTGTTCCAAGCTTTCAAGTGTAAACCACTCAAATCCCATTTTGATTAAAAATCACAGGCAGTGCATGTTTGCTAGACCATCGGGTAGGTGAGGTCATGAGTTACCCAGTCACGACGTTTACTCTAAGGACGGATTTAGCCTCTGTTATATACTGTCTGGGGTACTAGTGGTTACGTTTCTGCCCACTGTGCCTTGTTTCACTTTGGGCCCACTTTTGTCTTCCTTCACTCTTTTAAATGACTGCCTGGACACTGGATGATGCATTCGGAGTGTTTATCCCAGTAGAGCTTCCTGGGAGTGGGTCCGTTCCATCCCTGACCTATCACTTTGATCCCACTGAGGCTGTGTTACATGGATTTGCATCTGTCTCACCCTTACTGCTGGGAGATGGCCCACATGGCCAAATGTGACCCTTCAGAGGACTGCTGTGGAGAGTGAGGGGCTGACCAAGCCTGGCATGTTTTTATCAGGCCCTCTATTCTAGCAGACTTGAGTTCTAAGGAGGAGCTAGCTGCCTGTCCAGTCTTCGCAGCCATCCAACTCTTTCTCTTGGGTCTCGTATTCTCCTCTTCTGCACAGTCAGAAGCCATTGAAGGGGAGGTATTTACACAGAATTGTGTTCAGACTTTGAGCTCCTCCTCCCAGGTCTTTCCTAAGGTTTTGCCTTTCAAATTCCTCTTACCTCCATGGCTCCTGGTGCCCCTGCCCTGTCTCTGTTAAAGAGACATCCTTGGCCACTTGTTGTCTCTGTTAGAGAGACGTCCACAGTCACTTGCTGTCTCTGTTAGATGTCCTCGGCCACTTGCTGTCTCTGTTAGAGAGACGTCCTCGGCCACTTGCTTTTTTCTGTAGCGCTGGCTGCAGGACCTTCATGTGGAACAGCTTGCAGAGGGAAAGCAGCTAACTGTGGGATTCTCACAGTTTGTGTCTGTGCCCTCTCAAGTCCTGTGTCCCTTGTAGTTTTCTCTAGTGCCTTTAATATTTCATCCTGACTTGATAATTGTTATGAACAAGAGAGTTGCTCTGATGTGATTGTTGCTGTTCATAAGGGTGCAGATTGGGCACAGTACTGGGAAAGAGAGGAAAGGGCACATGCAAAGCCACACAATTGCAGAGTCCCTGAGGATGGGGGCTTGCTCCTGGGAAACTCTAGTTTGTATCTAAAAATTACATTTTTAAGTGCATGATGATGGATGCAAAATGTTATAAAATACAAGCTGTGTCACATTTTATCCAAACCTTGTTGCTAGCTGCAGTAAACATTAGCAACTAAGTATTTTCTTTGCCAGGATTAGGAGTGATGTTGGTGGTCCAGGCATCTGAAATCCATCCAAGAAAACTGGGCGGGTTGCCTTCATTGTCCTCCTAACACGTTAGGTATCACAGCGGAGAGCAGAGGAGCAGGACTCCCCCCAGAACTCAGCTCTGGATGAGGCCCTAGCCCAGTGCTTGTGCCGCAGTGGTGGTCTCAGAAGGGTGTGTGCCACTGTGGCCAGCTCAGCCTTAGTCCCTTTCGTCACCTTCTCCTGAGAGCATGCATTGCTGTGAAGGGCTGCTGAGGAACAGAGTGGACTGTCCACTGCCAATCGCTTGCTTGCTTCCTTGCCAAGCTGGTCCTGCCAGCCCGGTTCCTTCATGTTGGGTGCCTAGCTACCAGAACACCGTGGATGCCTCAGTTCTCTGGAAGGTGGTAGCAGAGCTAGCTATACCTTTGTAGTGGCTTCATTTTTTTTTTTCCTTCACTCTCTTTTTTAGCATCTTGCAGATATTAAGTGAAGAGTGGTATCTTTGGCTTATTTAAAACCTTTCACAGGGTAAGGTTTCTTCTCTTCTCCTCAGAGTGGTGCTTAAGGATGATTAACTCCGAGAGTTACTTATTGTGCAGACAGGGATGGCTCGGTGGTTGAAAGCACCTGCTGCTCTCACAGAGGACTCAGGTTTGGTTTCAAGCACCCACATGGTGGCTCACAGCCATCTGTGTGTAACTCCAGTTCTAGGGGACCTGAAGTCATCTTGGGCCTCTGAGGCCACCAGGCTTGCAGGCGGTACACAGATTACATAGACGAAAAACACCCCTACACATAGGTAAAAAAATAAACACATCTTGAAAAATTGTGTGTACCATAGGCAGCGCCACATGCACCACTCAAGTTTGTGGTAAGTAGTAATTAATAATTAATTGATATTGTTATATTATTTCATTCTTCTTTGGAAGGTCACCCAGCCTTTACCAGTCCACTGGATGACTTACAACAGTCCCGAGAAGCCCTGCAGGGCTCTTGTGAGGTCGGGCGGGAAATAAAGTTAGGCAGGAAGTAACTGAGTCTAGTATGGTGTGTTCACCGTAGTGAGTGGGGAGAGCTACAGCCTCAGGTGTGGAAGTCAGGGCACTGCCTGAAAACTCACTCGTTAGTCAGGGATACCTCGGTATCATAGTTCAAAAATATCAAAGTTAATGCAAAAAATGGTGAAAAATCCTAGCATTCTAAATAAGGAGATTAGCAATACCCATTATTGCCTTAGCCTCAGGCTCCAGTGTGGCTCAGCCTGGTGCTTGTGAGTGGATTAAGTCTTGGAAGAGTCCTGTCTGGAAACACGCAGAGAACATAGATTTCTATGCCAGATAGACTGGGTCTGAGTCTACTTCCTGCTAGCAATCAGATCTTTGGCAGTGTAACGGCTCAGTGCTAGCTGGCTGTTCTGGACCAAGCTCTGACATCAGCTCTGCTGTTTATATGAAATGCATGCTAAACTCTTGCTTTATCAGTCAGTGTATGGGTGCTCAGAGAGTTTGGATAATTTGCCCAAGAACTTTCTTTTATAACTGATTCAAGATGAGCTCTTGAAAAACGTACTGTCATTTGTCTCAGTTTATCTATCAATAAAATGGGACCAAACTGCATATTAAGCTGAAACCTCAAACAAGACTGCCCCCAAAAGGAACTGTGACACTTGAAAATATATGACTACTAGAATATGATTAAATCTCTGCTTTTATTAGCTAAACTTTATGTATTTATTTGCTTATTTTTATGTGTGGGCACGCATGTGCTGTGGCATGCATGCTGAGGTGAGAGCACGGCTTGCAGGAGCCAGTCTCTCCCATCATGTGGGTCCCAGGGCCTCAGCACAGGCTGTCAGGCTCGGCTGCAAGCACCTTTATTTGATGTACCTATTTTCTGGCCTTTTAGTGCCTGATTTGAGAGTAGAAATAGTGGTTTTTAAGTAGGCCTCAGCATCTCATTTAACCGTTGACTACTGACTTTTAGCTAGCCTAGGTTACATGGTGAGCCTCTGCTAGTGCCTGTCGCCATTATATAGATGAAATATCAAGAGAAAGGCAGTGGAATGGGGGGTGGAAAATACTGTTTGTGACTGAGCTTTACAGTAGGGAAAACAAACGAACAAAACCTTGAACCTCCCCATTTCCTGACTGGGGACTGGCAGGTCCAGAACAGTTCTATACAGCCATGAGTGACACTGGGACAGGTGGAGCCCAGGGGCTGCTGGGATGCTGCTGTCAACACAGAACTATTTGTTAAACATGGCACTTGGGGGTACCTATGTACGTTGCTGTTTCTATCAAGGCTGTACCTTATCTAACTGCCATTCCAAAGCGAGTCTTATTCGCACGGTCCTTTCAGAGTCCTTTAAGCTGTGAGTCTGTCTGTGAGTCTGTCTGTGAGTCTGTCTGAAGAGTCTTCCATTACAGTCTTGACCACCAGTTTCTTATCCGCGCATGGTAAGAGAGTCCCCGTGCGCTTTCTAAGTCCCCTTTATGCTTACGGCTGAACCATCGGTAACCATTGTTTGATAGGGAGGTAGAGTGCCATCCGTAGGCTCTGCCTGAATCCCTCTGCCTGTCTTGGGTAGCTGCCAATAAATTAAATCAATTAATTTTGGCTCACAAAGCTGGCATTAATAGATTGGAATTTAGCTCAGCTTCTTTGAACTCGACCTTCAGGTTAACCATAATCCTGGGTGAAGTTGCTCATTGTTCAATCGTAGCTTGTCAGTGCCATCACTTCATGTAGGAACCCCCCTGACTCCCCACTTCTCTTCCCTGGGGAGAAGAATGAGAAATATTTCTCTTATAGAGAAGCTTAATTAAATTCTTCATTTTAGTTTTGCCTATATTTGCCCTTAGTCACAATTGAATGGAAATATAATTATGCAGAGATTTCCAAGCTTATTTTGATAAAATAGCATAAATATGTGGGCATGATGGACCTTTTCCTCTGTGCTCAGGGGTTGGAATTCCCAGGAAAGGAGTGTCTCATCTCCCCCTTGTTGCATGCACACATATCCAGGAATGAGCGTGCATGCGTGTGCACATGTGTTGTTTCCAGGTTTTTGTATAATTTGAATTCTTTAATATATCTCACGAAATGCAAGGCAAATTAATATTTCTCTTCAATTTCACTATACTTTCTAGATCATATCTAGTTAGTGACCTCCCTGAAGATGCAGGCAGCCATCTGGGTCTAAGGTCCTCAGATAGGAACATCGGGCTTCCCCTTCTGATGCCGTAGCTTCTGCTTAATATCTCCTTTCAGAAATAGTCCACATGGTCTTTATGAGAAGGACTTTAGAAAAGAGGAGTGAAGGCAAGGGCAGTGGTGATGGCTGGCATTGCTCAATGACTACAGAATCGCACCCTTCCATCCGCTTCCCCTCCTGTAGGAAGAGAAAGTTCATGAACATTGCCTGCCTTGGAGTCTGTGGCACCAGAAGCCTTTAATTCCCCTCCTGTTCCACAGAGGTGCTTCCTCTGCTTCTCTGTTTGTACGTCTCAGTATCTCTGTCACGCAAGGCAGCTACAGGCTGACACCCCATGTCCCCCTTAGGGTGGCAAGGGCCTGGAGGACTGCAGCCACACATGCCAGAGGCTTCTCAGGCCTTTCTGTGCTGGGTCGTGTGAACAGACCCCAAAGCCCCAAAGATGTCTCCATCTTGGTTGCTTTTTCTGTCTAAATTCTAGTTCATGTAATGTTTCACTGAACCAGTGTGTGGACTAGTCGGGTTTCAGGCGACAGCTAAGTGGTTTGGACAAACATCCCTTGAGCACATGTTAGCAGTGAGCGTGGGGAGGTGGAGTGGCCAGCATGAGAGGCTGGGGAAAGGGCCCAGGCACAGGAAGAGAGGGCAGCTGGCAGCAATTACCTTCCTTCCCTGGACTTTCTGACTCATTGTGTTGCTAGACAGAGTAACCAGGTAGCTTGTGGCTGCATTAGGCAGGAAACTCGGAGTTCAAGAGTCTCGGAAGCCAAGAAGAAGTTTAGGTAGAGGGAGTGAAACGAGCAGAGACAGTGCCTGGGCGCTCTGCGAGGGCTGCACGACACGGGCCGCACGGTCCCCTCTGTCAGCCGAGAGGCGAGGTATCTCACGGTCATGTCTCCTGCCCGGCATCTCATTGGCCAGTTTCAATACCTCTTAGGGATCTGGGGTGAGTGGGTATCTGTTAGCCAAGTCTTGGGTTACCCCAAATTAGCTCATGTCCTTTACTGCTTGTTTCCTCTAATTATATAGTACATACCCAAACCCCCAATTATCCAGAATAGACCAGGCTGCCTGCTCCGCGTGGAAAACATTTGACAGTGGTTATGATTTTCTTGCCTAGACCTTGGCAGTGCCTTCATCCCTCGACCTCCTGGCCCTTTAAGATTGTGAAACCCTGGTGCTTGTGTAAGTCAGGCACATCTCCTTGAGGAATTTCTTCACTGGGCAGCTCGCCCCTTTGAAACCTTAGTCATTCTGAGCAGTACCCAAAGAACCTTCTTGACTCTAATTTTTCTGCCACGGCCCTATTTGTATATAATATTTGTGGTGTCTGACTCTTGGTCTCTTATTGCCGAAACTCATGCCTGTGAATGTCTAGGTCACTCCTTAAAACCGGACAGCCCTTGATTACTAATGAAAGGTGACTCACTTCCTTCCAGGCAAAGACTGGCACTGACTGTCAGTTCGTAAGTTGTATCTACACACAGCTCAGTGATGAGCTTTGCATAGCCCTTCTGTTATTGGTGGTGTTTTGTTTTGGAGACAAGATCTCTCTTCTTAACCTTGCCTGGAACTTACTGTGTAGATTAAGCAGGCTTTGAACTCCAAGAGATCCACCTGTCTCTGCCTCTGCTGGGATTAAAGGCTTGTACCACCACTCCTGGCTCCTCAGGTTTTATAGGAGATAATGACAACATCACTGTGACCTGGGGAGTGAACAGGAGAGGCCTTCCTGCTGAGTTGAAGGGATGCCTGAAAATGAGTTCTGGAGAAAGGCCTTCCACAGATTTACCTAAGGGTTGATTCCCTGTGAAGGACTCTTCCCAGACCACCGTCTCTCGAACACATGTCAGCCATTAAAATGTCTCCTGTAACTTACCTGTAAGGCTTGAGATGTCTGCTGCCATGTCCTTCTGTGCTGAAGAAAGCAGGCTGCCACGCTGGCATCATGGGGGTTTGGGGAAGATGCTAAGGCCTGGATGGGGACAGAGGCCCTTGGTCTCTGGATTTCCTCTTGGTGCCCTGATTGTTAGTTCTGATTTGCTTGGTTTTGGCCTCCTTGTTTCCTGTGAGGGCTTAGCTCAAGGTGACACCTGAGCAATAGTTGATCTACATAAGCATCCACAGGCCCTTGGAGGGACTGCTAGACTCCACTGCTAGAGGGGTGTGATTCTTGTCCAGGGAGTGGGACTTGGAGTTCTTACATCCTGGGGTTGAAGGGTGCTGAAGGAGTTAAGTGTCACTGTTGAGGTCACCACATTTAGGAGGAGGGCAATGACACCTTAGAGTCCTTCCTACTCATTGTGATGTATATATGACGAGCTGACACAGAATACAACGGAGTGAATTCCTCTGTGTTAGATGACTGACTGGAATATAGACAGGGATTCAGTTCTCTTGACCTCATTAGGAAAGCTGAACATCTTATCTTCTTTTTTCTTCATGGTAGCAACCCTTTAGGAACTGATGTGGGTAAACATATGTGTTATCATGCAAGCAGAACTTAAAAACAAAAGATTTGGGTTTTGTGGAGCAGTTTGAAAGAATAGGCATTTTCACTTTTTAAAGTCCAGTGAATCCAAACAATGTGGAGATCATAGCTCTCGGTGAGGTGTGTGTCCCTGGAACTCCAAGGCTGTGAACAGAACTGAGGGGACCTGTACAATTTCAAAGCAACTGTTGGAGATTGTTTGGTCCAGCATCTTACTTTTAGAAGATGTTTGTTTATTTTTATGTTATGTGGCAGAGTGCTTTGCCTGCATGTGTGAATGCACTCCACATGTATGCTTGGGGCTCTTGGAAGGCCAGAAGAGGGCACCAGGTCCCTGAGGCAGAGTTGCAGAGGGTTGTGAGCTGCCGGGTGAGCCCCAGGAACTGAATTCTGGTCCTCTGCAGGAGCAGCAAGTGCTCGCACCCACCGAGCCCTCTGCCCAGAACCAAGCATCTTATTTTTAACACAAGGAAGCCTGAGGGTCAGAGAGGTAAAGTAATTTGTTCAAGGTAACATGTCCAGCAGCGGAGCCAAGGCTAGTCTGAGGAAAGGGCTGTGGGTCAGCAACTTTACCAGAGAGATCTGTGGCCATCCTGGAGCCCTGGGCCAGACATTTTAAAAACTTTAATATTCATTCAGATAGACAAAGGGTCACAATCATTAGACACACATGGCTATGTACATTTGCACACACATGTTTTATATGTGGCAGACTTGGATTGTATGTGTATACACACACGTGCATACACGTGTGAATGTACCCATGCCCTCAGAGTCTCCCAGTAGAACCGTCTTGAAGGCTGCTGGGCAGTGCTGAGGAGAGTGTGGGTCCATCTGTAGTGGCTCTGCCCACATGTCTAGTCAGTGAAGCACCTCTCCAGAAATGATGTAGAAGGTCTCTGGCATGTGCCACGGTTCCTGCTGTAGACTGTCTTTGCTTACACTCGGGACCTTGGCCTTGGGCTGCTTCTGGAAGCACAGATTCAGCCTGGGCTGTGCCAGCTCTTTTTTTGCTGTGCTTGTTGCTACAGCCCCTAAAAGTGTTTCTCCACATGCTTTTGCCTTTGCTTTGGGCACAGTGGAGTGGTAAGTTCAGCATGTCTGTTGGATGTTTAGTTTCTGTAGTATGAAAGGCCATAGACCACTATAAAGTCTCCCAAGAATTGATCTCTCCCCTGCCCCCATAGGCAATGACTCTGTTTTTAAGAGGAGTAGTGGTCAATAGATGTCACATTAGGGTTAGGAACCATAATTATTTTGTAGATGTCCACTGTTTTAGGTATTTATTTATTTATTTATTTATTTATTTATTTATTTAGGTGTTGGCAACCAATCTGGAATCTTGCCCTTGTCAATGATTTACCCCTGAGCTATGTTCCCAGTCTTTGTCTTCGTTTTTCTCTGTACAGATGGTGTGGCATTGGGCTGTCTTTCTGAAATTAAACATACTTCATAATAATGGCTTCTCAGATAGCCTGGTTTCTATAACCCTGTTTTATTTTTCTCCTTCTCTTTCTTTTGCTCTGGTCTTGGAAGTTAAACCTAGGGACTCACACAGGGGACTCAAGGGTTCTACCAACTGAGTATTATTATCTCTAGCAGAAATAGCCTTATCTGCAGTGAACAAGAGTTCACCTAAACTGTAAGCCTTTTGCCTTTATGATGTCAACGGTGTCCTGCCCTCAGAGCAAGTGTCAGCTGACTTCCTTATAAAAATGCTAGCTAGCACGTCTTTTAGGCCAAGAGTCAGGCTGACAGTTCTGTGTCACTTTATGCCCATTTAAAATGCCACCAGTGACAGTTCCTGAGCATAGATGGTGGAGTGTGCCAGCCCACCTTAGGGCTCAGGAGCCATTGCAAAGCTTCCTGTTTCCCCAGGAGAAGTGCCAGAAGAGCCACTGTTTCTGCTGTTTGTTCTTGATTTAATGTGCAGTGACGTTCTTGAAGCCGAGGAGTTGAGATCACAGCAGTGAGCTACCCTTGACCCTCTGCTGCCCGCTTTTGGGCGATGCCATCTCTAGTTGAGGTGATGTGTGCCAGTTACAGCCAGGGTTTCTACTAAATTAATGAGGAACATCATTCAAAGATGTGAACACCACACATTTTTCTTTGGCAAATAATTGTTCTCATTACCATCAAAGTAATAAAGGTTAGTTGGTATAAATGCCATAAAAGTTATCTTTTGTGTGGACAAGTTTTAGGGTTAGGTGTTGTGACAGTGGTGGTTTAATAATCATGTTTGCTCTTAAAAGCATCTTGAGAGGCTTGCAGGTAAGTCTGGCAGAGCTGGTGTGGCCTGGTATCTGCTTCTGGGCATAGCACTGCAGCGCGAGCCTCTTCCGCGGGCACTGCAGCGCGAGCCTCTTCCGCGGGCACTGCAGCGCGAGCCTCTTCCGCGGGCACTGCAGCGCGA
>NC_034593.1:88171589-88173559 GCF_900095145.1 Mus pahari
GCACTGCAGCGCGAGCCTCTTCCGCGGGCACTGCAGCGCGAGCCTCTTCCGCGGGCACTGCAGCGCGAGCCTCTTCCGCGGGCACTGCAGCGCGAGCCTCTTCCACGGGCACTGCAATCAATTTCTATTGTATGTGACAGTCAGAGGGTTTGTGTACAGCAGATATGCACTATAAAAACTGAGTAACTTTATGTATATATTTTAGGAAAATGTGATTTAACGAAATCTATTCCATATGGGGGTAGGACAGCTTTGAATAATCTTGGGTTTATGAAGGTTAAGAGGTAGGTGCTTTGTGTATCAAGAATCTTAATTAGCTTAAAGATCCTTTAGGTAAATAGCTCAACCCAGTGGTTCCCAAACTTCCAGTGTAATTGAAGTCTGGAGTCTTCAAGTTGTAAAGATTATGTGGACCCTTGCATCTTGCCCTTTGGCATCTGTTAAGAATGTGAGCACTGAACAGCTGAATGACTTCCATATGCTAGTCACTGTGTTTGGCACATAGGGTATAGTAGAGAATAACTCTTGTCTATTAGAGAAGATAAATAATTGTAGTAAAGGTTAATGCACTGTGTCAGATTTATGGGAACATAAAGTGGGGATGTCCCTTCCAAACCTTCTCTCCTCCCTCTTCCACTTTCTTCTCCTTCCTGTATCTTCCTCCTCCTCCTCTCCTTCTTTTGGGGGCAGGGACAGGGTCTTACTGCCTGAGCCTCCCAAGTGTGCTTACAGGCAGTGTGTGGCTGCCAGCAGGAAATAACGTTTAGGCAGAGGCTTGGGGGCATGGTTGTGACAGAGGGTGGAGAGAGGGGGGCTTTGTGACTGGCGTGTGCACAGGTCTGGCAGGAGGTGTGTTGGATTGTAGCATGTTCTTTGAGCTGGAGGAAGCTGAGTACAGAGAACGTACAGTGCATGAAGAAAAGCTACATTGAAACCGTTGTTTCAACACAATGCACCAGGTCAAAGTCTACTAGCTATTCAGGAATCTTCTCAGGGCTTGGGAATGGTGCACAGTGCACGAGCAAGGTCTGCCTCCATCAGCAGTAATATAAAAGGCACCCAGATAGACTGTTGGGTTAATCATAACAGCATCTTATATACATTCAAGTGTGGACCAGATACAACTTAGTGGTGTAAGGAGTGCATGTCAGGATTACAGCCCCTTGCATGCTTCTGCAGCACAGCACTTAGACCAGGCATCCTCTTCTCTCAGACAGTTGTCTGCTATGGTGAAGGGTGCTTGTTGTGAACTCATGTGAGGAGAGCTAGTCTGTGATGTTTTAGTCACATTCAAATATTTTTTCAGAATCCAGGGCATATGGTAAAGGACTGATTATTTCTTCTGCTACAGCAAGGACACAAGCCTCAGCACTGTCCTGTGGGTCCTGGTTCCATCATTCAAGGTTGCTGAAGAGCCTGGACACTCCGCGCGGTCTCAGAGCTCTGATGAATGAGATTGTCTGCTGGAAGATAAGGGTGCTCAGGACGTTCCATTGTAAATAAAGCATGTGTTCCCACCTCCTCGACTCCCTATTCCAGCCTCCTACAGAGGGTCGAATTGCTGTGAATGAGTGGGTTGTCTGAGGTCGAGCCTCTTCAGCCTCTTCAGTCTGGATGTGTTTGCATCAGTGTGCTTGTTGCTTTATTCAGATGAGGGGGTGGAAAAACCTGAACACCTGTGAACCAAGCGAGGTGGGGCTCCAGAAGACAAGCCCTGGCCTCCCAGCTCCCTTGTTGGTTTTTTTCCTGTGGGAAACTTTTAATTTGGAAGCATTCAGCTAATGTGGGAATCAAGATTAACATTTTCTGAAATACTTGTACAAGAAAGGCAGAAATGTGCTGTCCAGGAAGCAGATTTACATAGTAGAAAAAATGCCTGCCTTGCAGGGTTTGGTATTTGGTAGTCTTTGTGTGTCAGATGTGAGAATGTGTGTGAGTGTGTGTGTGTGTGTGTGTGTGTGTGTGTGTGT
>NC_034593.1:88173614-88298534 GCF_900095145.1 Mus pahari
GTGTGTGTATGTGAGAGAGAGAGAGAGAGAATATGTGTGTGTGTAAGAGAATATGTGTGTGTGTGTGTGTGTGTGTGTGTGTGTGTGTAGGGTTGATTATATACTGGTCTTTGTTTCCTTTACATCAAACCAAGAAGGCCCTAGAAAGCATGTTTTACCACAAACAGCCCGTTTGGGGCTCCATTCTGCACACCAGCACTTCCCCTTCTTACTGAGTAAGGTATACCGTTTCTTTCTCTGTTTTTCTTTATTTCCCTTTCTTTTTTGGAAGTAGCAGTGGGGAATGAGTGGGAGTGGGAATATGGGAAAATGCATATGATAAAGCAAAGTCCATGTTCTCTAATTACTAGGAAGTTAACTGAGGTCTGTGCTTAAAACAAAACAAAACAACAAAAACCAAACAACAACAACAACAAAATAGTCAGCAGTGAGCACAACCCAGCTAGTTACTTTAGCATAGAGTCACAGAGTTAAGAGGCTCAAGGTCTAGTGAGATGTGGGGCTGAAGTTCTTGAAATGAGGGACATGTCAGGTTACCCAGTGGCCTGGGCTATTGCGTGCAGCAGGGGCATTTAGGCTGGAGTCTGAATGCTTTGGGCATCTAGATGTTTTCAGGCTGGCTTTGGGAAAGTTAAAAGGGAACTTTCACTGGTTACACTAGCTTTGCCTGTGAGCAATTACTTTTATCTACTTTAACAGGGGAGCAGGAACAGGGTAGGGGTGGGTGGTGGTGGCAGGAAACCTGGCTGGCATCATGGTCACAGGAAAGAACAGACTGATTTGGGGCCCTTCAAACTGTAGCCCTTTGTTACTGACCAGTGTTTAATTTGGTTTGTGGGTTCTGTTAGCCCCCACCCCCATTCACCTTAATGACCATCCCCGTCCTGAGCTCAGCAGAGGCTGGCTGCAGCGCAGTGGAGGGCTGAGAGGCCCAGGGCAAGAAGAAAGTGGGCTGAAAGCTGAGTTCTGTTTAAAGAATTTTCTGCTGGAAACTAGCCCAGAGGGAGTCAAGAGGAGCTTTAATGAGGAGCAGCTGCACTGCGATCAGCCCACAGGAGACATTTTCCCTCCATTCCACATTCTGCACAGTTTTTGAAAACTCACGATTTTGAAATTGCTGTTGTGTGAAGAACGCCCCTCCCTCTTGTGTGCGGTGGGGTTTTGCTTTGTTCTTGTTTTAACGACCAGATCCTCACCAAAAATAAAAATAAAACTCCTAAGAACAAAAACAAAAGGGTTGCAGTGGAGCCTGGGCACAATTTGCTCACCCTGCTGCTGAACATTTGGTGGGGAAAGTGGGGTGAGCAAACCCTGGGGTTTAGCTGGAAGAGAGGTTTGTTTCCTCCTCAGACTTCACCCATTTTGGAGCTGACAGAGCTTCTCACTGCTTTTGGCTTTTCTCTCGATGGGTGGCTATTCATGTGGGAAAATTTTCTGCCCTGTATTACTGGGGAGACAGCCTGAGCTGCAGCCATTTCAGATAGATTGTAGGTGGGAACTGCCATTCACGCGTCCCTGCCTCATGTCAAGAATCCAGGCCTGTGAGAGGCAGGGGCTGTTCTAGGGAGGGGGCTGTAAAGGAATCCTTTCGGATGGAATCCTTTCTACTGCATTTCTCTCTCTCCTGCCTTCACCCTATTCTACCATGTGCATGTGAAATGAACAGTAGATTCTTTTGTGTCATCAACAGTAGACTTTTAAGAACTAGGTAATGGATGTAGCCATGGGGACCAGGCAGCAAGCGCCTGTCTGTGGACCTGCCTGTTGTGCTCATCTCTAAGGACAGAATAAGACCTGTGGCTCTCTGGTTCTGGTGTCTTTTATTTAGCCTAATACTTTCAATGTTGTAGGATGTGACAGGAGTCCATCCCTTTTCACGGACAAGTAATATTTTATCGTGCGGATATAATAGCTTTTATTTCTCTACTCATCAAATGATGGGTGTTTGGGCTATTTCTACCTTTAGCTATTATGAGTCATGCTGGCATGGACATATGGACGAACTTTTTTTTTTTAATATGAAGAGTGCTAGTATGAACATAGCTTTCAGTTACTGTGGGGTGTGTGTGTTGCGGGGACGACAGAATTTTAGAGAAAGATGTATCATATAATGGAAAGACCAAAGACTGTTGAAGCAGCAAGCTAGTAGTTTTACTTAACAAGTACCTTGGCTGCATAGTATTCTCAGTGCTGTGAAGATCCCGGGAGGGCAGGCACTCATACCGAGTCTGTGTCACAAAAGAGGGGGCCAGTACTGTGCTTCGGAATCCATGGCGAACCAGCTCTGCAGTCCAGGCGGCTGGTTCTGGGGCACAGGCTCAGCAGCACCAAGTGAACACTTAGTAATGTAAGTGTAGTCAACGTAGTAAAGGCCTGCCATGGGTGGGTGTTGGTGCAAGCAGGGCCTGGGAATTGCCTCTTCAGAATATTTTAGAAATGCTTATGGCATTCGATAGAAATCACCTTACGGTGCCTTAAGGTTCTGCTATTCAGGGATGTGTGGAGGTGGGAAACAAGCCAGTAACAAGATCTGGCCTGAGGCTTTAAAGATGATCTGAACTGCTATCAAGAGGGAAACTGTGAACACGAGTGATAAGCGTTAACAGGAATTCGGTTAACAAGACTTGTCAGACACAGCAATTATATATAACTTCAAGGGATTAAATAAAAGTCGAATTATGACCCCTAGAAAATTGGAAGACCTGAAAGTTTCATGGAAAAATGATCTTTTCCTAAAATGTTTGTCTTTAAGTCATTGGCAGGACATAGTATGATAGGTAAATGGCTTAGAAAGCTAAACCAGTGCCCTAGAGTGGTGTCCTTTGGCGTCTGTCGTGTAAAATGACAAACATTGAATGCATAGTAGAGAGAAGAGCGGCCCAGACTTGAATTGGAAATGACCATGATGGAAGAGGAAAAGTAGACTAACTTTGCCAGGTCTGGCGAGAGATACGGTCACATTCCAGACGGTGCGGGAAGGGACTCGCAGAGCTTCCAGTGGGAATGGGGACTCCCTTACAGGGAGCAGAGAAGTGTCAGCTAAGCCTGACCAAGTCTGCACTCTCAGAAGGTGATCATGGAGCCTGCTGGGCTGCAGGCTGTGTTTTGAGAACTGAGGTGTGGATGGAGAGAAAGAGGACTGTCTGCCCGGAGTCCGGGAAGCCAGTTTGTACATGGTATGCCTTCATAGAAGGAAAGGGCAGAGGGACTTCGGTGAGAAGGTAGGTTAGAGGAGACCTGCATATGTTTTAAGCTAAACACAAAGACACAGAGGAATGGTAAGCCCAGGACATTTAGGAAATTGGATCTTCACCAATAAGTAAATCTAGTTTCATATAAAGGGAGGTGGTTCTGCCCATGGGCTCTAGAGGCCTCTCACTGCTGTGTATCATCCCAAGGACTCTGGAGAACCCTGACCCTGCACCGCGACTAAGGGCTCCGTGTCCTTGGCAGCTTGCAACTTTCCTCCGTCGTTTCTCCTTATGCCCTTAGGTGTGACAGTACAGGTCCCTTGCTGCTCCTTGGCTAAGCTAGGGTTGCTTTCATCCTTAGGACCTTGGTGCTTGGTGCTCCGTGTCCCTTTGCCTCTCACTTTCCCCTCATCAGCTGCCTCAGGTGTTCCTATTTAAAGTTGAATTGTCTCGATTCCACCAGAGTGTGGTGCTGGGTCCCTGGATCTGGAGTTACAGTAGTTAGGAGCCACTCTGTGGGGGCTAGGGCATGGCCCGGTCCATGACAGACATTGATCCATCCCCACACCCCTTCCTGATTTCTTTCCTTCTGCCTATTGTACCTTTTACCTCATTGGCTTTGCCTCTGCTAGACTTTACATCCATGAGCACAGAGGTTTTTCCAGCACAGTTGTTCCTCAAATCAGCTGGGCATTGGCTCCAGGAACCCCACAGAGCCTTTGGATAAAGTTACACAGCATTTTTTTTTTTAAGAATTATTTATTTAGTTTATGTATATAAGTATGTTGTACCTGCCTTTAGACATACCAGAAGAGGGCATCTGATCTCATTACAGATGGTTGTGAGTCACCATGTGGTTGCTGGGAATTGAACTCAGGACCTCTGAAAGAACAGTCAGTGTTCCTAACTGCTGAGCCATCTCTCCAGCCCGACATAGTTTTTTGTTTTGTTTTTTTTTTATTCAACCTGTGCATATACTCCCACATTAAACCATCTGCACATTACCCGTACTGCTTAATATAATGTTAGTGTTGTGTAAATAGCTGCCATGATATTTATTCAGGGAATGGCAAAGCAACTGAACATGGCTAGTACAGACGCCATCTTGCCCCCACCTGGCGGACACTTTTGACCTATGGTTGGTTGAGTCCTTGGATGCTGAACCTATGTGTATCCATGACTACTAGGAAAAAAACCGCCTGGCACACAGTCAGTATTTGCTAAGTGTTTGCTCTAACAGTTAATGAATGGGTTTAATATTTTTTGTACTAAACTAGTAGAGTATTCTTCATCATCATTAATGTCATGATTAATAAGCATATTGGATGCTATTAATAGGCTCCATGTCTTCTCTACTGAGGAATTGGCAAACCTCTGCAAAGTTCCAGGGACTAAATATTTTTGTGGGCCATGTGGTCTTGCTGCAAATACTCTACTCTGTTGTTGTGGCAGCCATGGCCATCTGCAAATGAGCAAGCCTGGCAGCTCTCCAACGTGACTATTTATGGGTGCGGAAATGGGAATTTATATATTTTCCAAGTGCCACAAAATATGATTTTTTAAGTTTTTCAAGCATCTACAAATGTAAAGACCACTCATGGTTTATAGGCCATACAGAAACAGGCCACACCAGACCCCCAAGGATTCCTTGCTTCTTTTCTACTGTGGCCAGCTTCCTAAACATGATCTGCTCAGTGGAAACTTATTTTCTGTACTTGGTAGGGAATGGCTATTTGGATTAAACCCTAGAAACAGAGAATTCAGAAATGCATCTCAGAGGTCCTAGCACTTTCCTGTTGATCGTTTCTGTGTTCCCGGGGTCCTTGTTCTCATTATATGTTCATGATGTTGACATTTAAATGAGTTTGCATTTTCTCAGCTGATGCCACATGGCAGCGCTGGGGGTGGCGCAACAGTTGAGGAGCAGAGCTGGACAGAGCCCACCCGGGTTTACAGGCACGCCATTATTCACACAGTGCATGGTTCCCACCCTGGAAGATCAACAGGCCTGATGCCCAGAGGCCTGTAGCTGTGAGTGGGAGGTGGGATACAGTTTCTTAGCATCTTCCACAACACATTTCTTGAATAAGCTGCAAGTGCTTTTAATAATCCCTTGCAGGATTAATTTTAGCCACACCACACTGGTCTGCTCAGTGCCTCTATTTAAGAAAAAGAAATCCAATGAAGCCTCACAGCCTGTTGTCAAAGCAACCTGTGATTTGGATAAGGCGTCATATTTTCCTCAGCATGCATGGGGAGAAAAATGGTTTTTGTTTGCTGAACATTTTAATGCTTATAATATTTTTTTCACATGCTTGAGTTTGCCTGGTTCTCACACAATCCCACAGTGTAAGTGGCCTTTTTAACTATTTAAGATGTCAGGGAGGAGAAGCAGTCAGCCCAAAGCCTAGACTCTTCTTCAAATTAACTTAGTTTTTATTCTATGTCTGTGTGTATCTATGTGTGGGTGTGTATGTGTGAGTGCAGGGAAGGAAGCCAGAGGCATCAGGTTCTCCTGGAGCTGGAGTCACAGGTGCTTGTGAATTGTCTGCTGTGCGGTGCTGGGTACCAAATTCCGGTCCTTTCAAGAACAGAATGCTCTTAACTACTGAGCCATCTCTCAGCCCAGACACCCGGACTCTTGACGAGACCTCTGCCCTTCTGAAGTGCACTCCCTGCCCACAGCCAGTCTGTCAGTTTCATCATTGTGAACTCTGCTCCCTGCCTATCTGGAGAGTGACTTACCGATGAAGAAGCTCAAGAGTCCTGTCTGCTCTTCCCATCACCCACTACCGTGCACAGTTCTGGGAAGGGGCTGGAGGCCTTCAGTGATGATGTCACACACTGTCCCTGTTTACCAGCTCCCTACCAGTCATTACAGCTACTGCGCAGTTCTTCTGAGCATGTTGTCTTAGTTCCCTGTTTCATGCCTTCCTCATTTTTTCAAAAACCTTCTGGCTAATGAGGTGTCTTTGGTGTGCTTGGTAAAAGCAGGAAGGAATTCAGTGCTTCTAGTCATCAGGGAAGGCATGACAGGAGCTGGGTCTGAGGGTGAAGGTTTGGTTTAAAGATGTTTTCTGTAGTAGTGGAGCAGGCTTCTATGTCATTCTCCTGTCCTCCAAAGAATAAAATCGACAGACCGATCACTTGGTGTCTGGGGTTCCGTCCAGACAGCACCCAGTATAGTTAGAAGCACAGTCTTGGTGTTCTTGGTACATAGTCGTTAGTGGGCCTGATTAAACAACTTCACATCCCTCCTGAGGCTGTTTAGAGAACATTTCTGTAAATGATATGTGTGGTTTGGGGTGTCTGTGTGTCTTATAAACTAGAGGAATGATTTCTCAATGATCTAATTGGAAAATGTGGGAAAAAGTTGTTTTGAAGCAGGATCTCATATAGTCCTGGCTGCCCTTGAACCTCCTAAATCCTGGGGTTGCAGGTGTGTGCCTTCATGCTCTGCTAGAGTATTATTCTTGAATTAGTTCCCTATTATACACAGCTGTTTATGTGGTACTTAAGGTTTTCTATGCATTCTTAATTATACCCAGTTTTTCATTTGCTTATTTATCAACATTTAAGATGTCTCTTTGAACCCTTCCTGAACTTCCCTTTCCTCCTTGGTGTCAGTCTTAGCTGCCTGAATGTAACCCAGTGAGCCAAGAGAGAGAGAGAGAGAGAGAGAGAGAGAGAGAGAGAGAGAGAGAGAGCTACCATGTCTTAGCACTCACTTGCGAAGGAGACCGTGATGGAAACTCTATGTTAGCTGGGAAGTCTGGAGGGCTCAGTGTACTTGTTATCATGAGAGCATCTTAGTCCTGTCCACTGCCTTGCCAGCATGAGAAAGTTATGGCCACAAAGGAGGCAGGGCTGCGCAGCACTGTATAAGGAGACCATCTCAGCCTGTGCTGGTGGACATATGTGGTGGGTATATTTTACCTCTGAGGAAGGGTCGTGCTGACAGGCAGTAGTAGACCCTGCTGGGTCACCCGTCTGGTATTTTGTTACCTGCCAGGACTCACGGGGACTTGGAAGTATAGTAAGTTCTCCGAGTACCACTTCTGCAGTCAGGGAGTTTGTGGTTGTACCTTACATGTCTTTGTTCACACTTGAATATTTTCTTGCATGTACAGCATCATTTTTTGATCTTTGGACTCACAAGAAATCAGATTGTTTTCATGGATTTTTTTTTTCCTTCTTAATACAGATGTCGGGAGGGCTTCTTGGGAGAATATTGCCAACATCGAGACCCCTGTGAGAAGAACCGCTGTCAGAATGGTGGTACTTGTGTGCCGCAGGGCATGCTGGGGAAAGCCACCTGCCGATGTGCCCCAGGCTTCACAGGAGAGGACTGCCAATACTCGACCTCTCACCCCTGCTTTGTGTCCCGCCCCTGTCAGAATGGGGGTACCTGTCACATGCTCAGCCGGGACACCTACGAGTGCACCTGCCAAGTCGGCTTCACAGGTAATGGGTTCGGCCAGAGCCTGTGCTTTCCCATCTCTGTAGTGAACTGTTCTGTGCACGTTTAGTCCTCAGTGTCTTACCCTGTGTTAGCTACTTCTCGCTGATGTGATGGAACACTTGGGCTCTGAGCACTGCAGCTCCAAGAAGAGTTTATTTTCTCTGTTAGTTCTAGAGGAAGGATACATAGTATCTAGAGAAGGCATGGGGTGGAGTGGAAGGTGGTGGTGGGGGCTGTACCCTGTCAGAAAGTTGGCTGGTCAGTTTTCAACCCCAGTAGGAAGCAGCTCAGCTCACAGCCTGCCCTCATCTTTGTGCTTCCTTCAGTAGGGCCTCCGTCTCCAAACAATTCTGTGACCTCCCCAGACATCACCTCCCCATCATCAAATATTGTTCAGATATTTGAGCCTGTGAGAGATATTTCTCATTCAAACTCCCACATCGGGGTCCCCCAACTCCAGTGTACATTTAGTGTTATAAGTTGGAATATGGGGAAAGGCTCAGGGACACTTAAAAAAAAAATCTGTTATTAGCTAAATGTTAGCTATTTTAAACAAGTAAAAGGTTAAAAATATGATTACTAGGACATCAAATATGTGAGATCCTTTATATAGTATAGAAAGAAAATAATTCAAGAATAACATTCTAAAACATCTTTTATATTGAGGCACTGAGAATCTTTTAATTTGTCAGATGAGCAGTCAGTGCACCCTCCACCTTTGGAGGGTTTAAAGGGGAAAAGGGGAGAAAGGAAAAAGGTCAGGGACCTTGAAGTACTTGCTTAGACACTGGCTTTTCTGGCTTCTTGAACTCTTCTTCTCTCTTCAACTTACTGACAAAAGGAGAATTGTTTGTCATTTTGGTCCCTGCTGGAGACACTAAACCAATGGTTCTATAAGTCTATAAACCAAAATGAACAGAGTGCTCAGAAAATTAGACTTCATCTGTTGTGTTTGAAGAAACATGGTCTTGTTTCTCTGAGAAATGCTCAACTCAGTAACCATCAGCAGATATGATTGAGAGCCTGCTGTGGGGACCCAGCCTTGTTGCTGTAGTGGCTGGCATGGTGGAAGGAGACAGCACTGGGTGGGCATTGAGGACAGTTTGAAGAGATGGTAGCTGTTGGGCAGAGTTGTCAACAGCAGGTAAACGAGAGGTGTTCCCAGCTGAGGAGCAGCTCTGCAGTGACCCGGAGCTAGGAGAGCGGTGGATCCCGACCCTGGGCCGAAGGACTAATGGAATCCTGCTGGCCTGGCTTCATGTAGCCATCACTCAGTCCCTCCGGGTGCCCTGTCCCCTGAGTCTTTTGAGTCTCACCTTAAGGCCTCAGGGAGCATCTGAAAAACACCATTTGTCTGAAGATCTTCAGGTGACACTGCCATGCACTGTAGAATCTAAAGTCTCCATGGAAGGTCTTGTTGTGCACTGGCTGGGAGACAGAGCTGCTGAGCGTGGGCCTGGCTCCCTTTGTGAGTGGTACTGAGTTCTGTTATCCTTCCTTTAGGGAAGCAGTGTCAGTGGACAGATGCCTGTCTATCTCATCCCTGCGAAAATGGAAGCACCTGTACGTCTGTGGCCAGTCAGTTTTCCTGCAAATGCCCTGCAGGCCTCACAGGGCAGAAGTGTGAAGCTGATATCAACGAGTGTGACATTCCAGGACGATGCCAACATGGTGGCACCTGCCTCAACCTTCCTGGTTCCTACAGATGCCAATGTCCCCAGGGCTTCACAGGCCAGCACTGTGACAGCCCTTATGTGCCCTGTGCACCCTCACCCTGCGTCAATGGAGGCACCTGCCGTCAGACTGGTGACTTCACTTTCGAATGCAACTGCCTGCCGGGTGAGGAGCTCTCTTGGCTTTGGGAGTGGGGACAAACCAACCTCAGGATGAAGGTGGAGGGTGTTCAAGGCTCAGAGCTTCCTTTAGGAAGCAAGCAGGGGAAGTGAGAGCTTGTGTGGGGTGGGTTGCTGGAGGGGTTTTTTGGGCTCATTGCAGTCCATAAGTAGAGCAGGGGGTAATTTAGCATGTCAGGAGTTTATGACGATGAGTGCTTAGGAAATTGTTTATTATCCCTTTTGGAGAAACAGCTCTAAGAAAGGGCCAGGAAGATCTGGAGTGGGGAAGACGGTGAAAACCACACTGTGTGTGTGTGTGTGTGTGTGTGTGTGTGTGTGTGTGTGTGTGTGTGTGTGAGTGATAAGCACTGTAAGCCAAAGTGACACCAAGATGGGAGGATCAGCTCTCTTTTTTTATGCTTCTGCACACCCCCCACCAAACCTCCACAAAATAGTTACCTCTCCTGGGTCTCCTCCTTGACTTGGGGGGAGGGTAGCCCTTCCCAGCTTGACATAGGGGTTGACCCTTTCACCTTGATATGGGAGTGGCCCTTCCCACCTTCAAGCTGTGGAGACTTTTGAAAGAAGCTCTTCTGTTAACCAAGGCATTTTCTGACAAGCTTTGGTTGACATCATGGGAGAAACTAATCACAACACAACACTTTGTCATTCTCTTGGCTGCTCAGTGCCCTAGGTACACACACAACCCAACTCTGCCACACAGAGGAGTTGTGTTGCGGGGCCCAGAGTCTGGTGATCCTTGGAGAAAAGCGCAAGCCTGACCAGCTCACTTCACTCCATATAAACATAATGAGGATGCTGAAAAGCAAGAATTTTGATTGGGAACAGAGCACGAGCAGCTGGAGCAGATGAATTACTAAGCAACAAAGATTCTGTTTTTATACAAATACCCTTAGCACAGAAACAAAAGAGAAGACTGTGTGTGGGGTGTGTGTGTAATGTGCGAAATAAGCAGGATTGCCTCAAAAAGAAGTTGTTTAGCCACTCTTCTAGTGGGAGTCCTAGACTTTGGTGTTGAGTCTAGGACTCACATATAATGGGTTTGTGTGTGTCATCTTTAGGGGCTTAAAGGTCATAGGTCAATCCTCAGTAGAAAACCAAGTGGCAATTGATTTGAAACTCTTTTGATTTCTTTATGTTATGTTTAAGAGTGTTTTGACTACATGTATGTCTGTACATTACATGTGTGCTTAGTAGCCAGGGAGGTCAGAAGAGGGCATTGTGGTCCCTGAAACTGGAGTTACAGGTAGTTGTGAGCCACCATGTGGGTGCTGGGAACCGAACCTGGATCCTCACCCAGACCAGCAAGTGCTCTTAATCACTAAGCCCTCTCTTTAGAGCACTGGTTCTCAACCTTCCTAATGCTGTGACCCTTTATTTAGTACATTTCCTCATGTTGTGGTGACCCCAACCATAGAATTATTTTGTTGCTACTTCATAACTGTAACTTTGCTACTGTTATGAACCATAATGTAAATATCCGATGTGCAGGGTATCTGATTAAGGGGTCTCAGCCCACAGGTTGACAACCACTGTTTTAGACTCAGTTTATTGATTTAATTTGGTAAAACTTTACTAACTTACTGCCGTGCCCAGAGACTGCTATGCCTGTGCTTCAGTAAGCAGCATGTCAGAACCCTAAGTCATGCCAGCCACTTAGCCAAGACATAAGGAGGTACACTTAATCACATTGCTTTAGTTTCTCTTTCAATCAAGAATAAAAAAAACATCATTCTAGATGCTAAATAAACATTTAGTAAGAATTGCAGTCACCTATATTATCATGTAGAAGGAGAAACTAAGATCTCTTTCTTTACACTTGGATTTGTTTGCATTTTGGGACTTAAAAACAGAAATTGAAATATAAAGAATTTCCTTTGTAGATATTTTAATATTGCAGACATTGTAATAATCTAATGTAATGGCTTATAATTGAAGTTAGTGTGATTTATGGCTGGCGGCCTTGCGCCATTTTCAGTTTCAAGAAAATTGCTTTCAATAGTTGCCTAGAACAGGAGGCTGTTTGGCAGCAAGATACTGACCGGAAGTTAGAGAGGTCAATAAAGGAAGTCTTTAGCTGGGGAGTGATTATTCACCCGCATCGTTCTGCATTGTTATCCGCTAGGCACGATAAAGCACCTCAGGGAATTCTGAGAGAGGCCAGGAAAGGCTTGTCAAATGAGAATGGCTGCTCCTCCTTGAGAAAGGAAATAACCAGGGATTCCGCAGCCAGTGGACTGCCAGGGCTGGAGTGGCAGAGTAAGGAGGCTTGGCTGTATTCCATGCTGTGCTTGGTGTGTGTGTGTGTGTGTGTGTGTGTGTGTGTGTGTATTCATGTGTATGCACATGCATGCATGTGTGTGCACACATCGCTAATACTTTGGAGATAGTTATTATTTTTTGAGTTTTTTCATGGGAAGTGTCTTGAGTCTGGCATGTTAAGTCACTTACTGAGAGTTGCACAGCTGATCCTACCTATAGAAGCAGACCCCTGGAACCCAAGCAGGTCATTTCCAAAGCCAGCACATGGTGTACCTGGTGGCCGTCACACTACTCATCTGCTTCTGAGGCCACTTTGGCATGTCTGACATCTGATTAAATGTTTTGAGCAGTTTGGATTAAAATTAAAAGTAGTTTACTTATGAGGAAAAGAAGACACTTCCATTATAAGCAATTAGTGTTTGTTTTGCATTAGCGCAGGTGTACTGCACACAGCACAGAGGGCTGTGTACCGCACAGAGGGCTGTGTACAGCACAGAGGGCTGTGTACAGCACAGAGGGCTGTGTACAGCGCAGAGGGCTGTGTACAGCGCAGAGGGCTGTGTACAGCGCAGAGGGCTGTGTACAGCGCAGAGGGCTCACCCGACTCGTGCTTGTCTTTTGGGATCTCATGATCTGAGACAGATGACTGCTTCTGTATGTATAGAAGGAGTGGGTGGTGCACAGCACTGTGAGCAAGTAGGCTTTTCCAGAGTGTGGAAGGCTCATGCCCTCTTCCATCCCAGGAGAGGCCTGGGCAGTGCTCTCTCAGGTCTCCTAGACTTTCTTTTCATAGTTCTTTCTTACTGTAGTTCCCCTCTCACTCCCCATTCCTTGCTCCTGCTCTGGACAGGGGACTGAGATGCTGCTAGAATAGGAATCTCCTTGTGTTGGCACCCCCAGCCTAATAGAATTGTCATTTCCGTTGTCACAGTGGGGAAACTGAGTCAGCAGGACACAAGGTCTCCTGCATCCCCTCCATTGCTGTTTCCTGCTACAGTGCAGGTCTTTGCATTTCTAATCGTACTCTGACCACTCTATTTAAAATTATAGCCATCCCCTCCAGCCCTGTAATTACGGGCCCTGGCCTCAGTCTTTGTTTTCTTTTTCGGTGACACTTAGAGTCCTACTGTATGATTTGTACCCTGTCATTTCCTCCAGTATACCTGTTGGTTATTGCCAGTTGTCCCCCAGCTTGACTGAAGGTCAAGACCCTTGTTTTTGTTTATTGATCACTGTCCCAAACACCTGAAAACAGGGCCCATATGGAACAGGCCCACGGACGCTTGCCAGGATGATGGGTGTAACTGATGTCATTTCCTGTCTGGAATCCTGCATCTCAGGTTTGGCTGCTTTTGTCCAGGGCACTCTAATGCTGGATAAAAGTGATTTTGAGTGTTTTAAGTTCTGAAAGTTGGGGAGTAGCACATAAGTGAGTGATTCAAAGAGCACTGTAGTCACTGTGACCCAGGAGGAAGGAATTCATACCACAAAAGTCATTCAGTTTGTGCAACATTGAGAGAAATGTTCACAGTTGGAGCGGAGAATCCTGGAAGGTCCTGGCTCTTTTTTCTCTGCTCTCTCTATGGTGACTTCTCAGAGTGCCCTCTGATCTGTCCATTGCTGTCAGTGAAAGCTTGTCCTTGTAAAGGTGCAAGGGCCTGTATGCTGTGCAGGCTGAGCATGTGACATCTGACAGGAAAGGCCTCGCACTTGTGTGTCTCCTGAGCTCTGCTGTTGCAGAGCAGAAGTACAGCCAGCAGTGGTTCTCCCTCCCATTTTCACGCTCAAGACGTGTGCTCTTCTCTTGCACGTTCTGATCATATCCTACAGCTTCACCTCTGTGAGATTTCTTTGCAGGAAAAAAGCCACTGACTTCTGTCAGTCTGGCCTCCCAGCTGCTCTCCACCCTCATTGAAAGGACCTGAAGACAGGACGACACCAGCTCTCCTGAGAGCTGCTCTCTGCATGGGAGGACATGTCCCTCACTGAATGTTGCTCAGCAGGGTGGCCCACAGTTTCCTAAAGGCATAGTCTTAAAATGGCCCTTCTGAGTTTAATTTTCTCCCTTTGGCCTTTTAAGGACTGGAGTTGGCTTTCAGCAGTGGACTTCGCGAGAGCCCTTCAGTGACTGACACATGCACCCACTCGTACATCTGAACTGTGTGTTACTCCTCCTACAGACTTGAGATGTTTTAAAGAAATGATGGCTGTAACTTACCATCCCACCTTCACTTTTGGATGGACAGCTTCTTTCAAGAATTTGCTAGCCCTTTTCAGAAAGCATTCTAGATCTTTAGTTATTTTAATGTGATTATTTGTCTTTGCATCTCTGTTTTTAAAGCATCAATCATGCCTTATTGGGGAGGAATGGATGTGACTCGAGTTTGCTCAGATCTCAGGAGGAATGGATGTGACTCGAGTTTGCTCAGATCTCAGGACTTTTACCCTAAGATCTGTTTTTCAAGTTGTTGAAGGGAAGCTCTGGGGTCTCATAAAACAGACTGGTGAATACTGGGTGGCTCTGGTTCCCTCCTGGATGCTGCCCACTAGCCTTGCAATTCTGGGCTAGTGAGCCCAGCCCAGTTCCCTCCAGCTTCCGCATTTATAATATAAGAGGCTTAAAGGAGATGATCTCCAGCGGATGCTCTAATCCCCTTGCTGCAAAATAGTATGAGCTCATGCGTTTAAGAACCTTCCCCTAGACTAACAGGTTTATTGAGATATAATTTACACACCATCCAGTTTCCTCATATAGATGTACAGTTCTGTAGCTCCTACTTACCAGACTTACAGATTTGTGTCATCATCTCCACAGTCAATTCTGTAATGTTCTCACGCTGCACAAGAACTGCATACTGGCTGTTTATGTGCTGCCCGCCCGCTCTTCCTGACTCCCTCTAGTACTTGGTGACTGCTGATGGACCTCATGACTCTCTTTACCTACTGTGGGCATTGTACATAGATGGAAACACACACTGTGTGGGCAGTCTGCCTCTGTTCACTCAGTGTGACCTGGGTGCTCTACGACATGGCAGAATACACTGCTCCACCTTTCCTTTTGCTGCCTGATAGTCTGTCGCACAATCTTGTCGCCGTGTGTTTCTCAGGGGGTGACATTTTGACTCCGAGTTCTGTTCTTTACCTGGGAGTGGAGTCGCTGAGTCATATGGTAACGCTAACTTCCCGGCGTGGCCAGATTCACAAGGTAGTCACAGTGCACTATGCTTCGACCAGTAGCGAAATAGTAGTCCAGTTCCCACCTCCGCCGCAGCGTTGCTGCCGTCTGTCCTTTTGACTCTAACAGTCCAGGGGGATGTGATGTTAGCCATCTCTTTGCTTTGATTTGTGCTTCTCTGATGGCTTGCAGCGACAGGACCTGGTCCGTGTGCTTATTGTTTATGTGCTTGTTTGGGGAGTGTCCACTGTGAGCCTTTATCATTTAGTGATTGAGTTATTTGTATTTTTTGTTAAGCTGTGTAAGTTCTAAAAAATACACCCTAGATCCAAGTCTTACTGAGTGTGTGACTCACAGGCACTCTCTCCCATCCTGTGGGTGTCCTCTGCCCCCTTGCTATTTAGATGTTCTGAGGAGATTTTTTTTTTCTGCCTGCGCTTTTGGCCATATTTAAGCGAGCTTTGCTTAGCTCAAGTTAGAAAAGATCCACTCCTATTCTAACACCTTTATCTAGGGCCAGTGGTTTTTAACCCTCCTAATGCTGTGACCCTTTAATACAGTTCCTCATGTTGTGCTGACCCCCAACCATACAATTATTTATTTGCTACCTCATAACTAATTTTGCTACTGTCATGAATCTTACTATAAATATCTGATATGCAGGATTTCTGATATGTGACCTTCCCAGGGGTCCTGACCCACAGGTTGAGGACCTCTGATCTAGGCCTCTTACATGTCTTTCAATGAATTTTTATGTGTATGTGAGTCCACGGTCACCCTGGCGCTCAAAGTGTTGTTTATGTCGAACTCATTTATGTTTGGAGCCAGGTCCTCGGCATCCTTCTAGCAGCAGTGGAGGTGGAGATGCTGTGCCGGGTTCTCCTTAGTGACCGTGGGTCTGACCTTGGAGCTTGTGTTTTAACAAAGCAAAGTCACATTCTTTCTCCATTTCCTTTCACCTGCTTACGAATTGATGAGACAGAACTATCTTGAAAATAATCAGCTATGAAAACATTGTCTTTCTTGCCTCTTATGGTTTTGATGAAATGTTGCTGTTTCTTAATTTGTACATGATTGGTAAATTCCATGAGTTGTAACACTAGCTAGTACAATGTCAAGGTCCCAGTTTCCATTCTTTTTGGCTGAGCTACAAGGGCACTGCCACTAGCCTGCTACCTTAGTCTTCACTATTTAGCCTTAGTCATGAGAGACGAAGTTAGGGAGGTGATATTTTTCTTAGGGTTTCTGTTGCTATGATAACACACACCATCACCAAAAGTAAATTGGGGAGGAAAGGGTTTCTTTGGTTTATACTTCCACATCATTGTCTGTCATCAAAGAAAGTCAGGGCTGGGACCGGAGGACAGACCTGGAGCAGAGGCGGCAGAGGGAAGCTGCTCACTGGCTGCACGGTAGAGGTGTAGTTGGAAGCCTCCCTTTACTACACTTAGAGGTGCACTTCAGCAGTTCTACACCTTCTTGTGCACGGGTCCATTTGTAAGACTTTCATGTAGTAGACAGAAATAGAAGTAGTTTGATAATTTTAAAAAATGTAAGTGTATGTTTCCACAGCTTTTAATTATTTCTATCTTCTATAAGGTGATTTCTGGTTTTGTCTACTTGATTTAAACTCATCTATATGACTGTCGCATCATCAGTCACTGTGCCATGGTTTAGCACAGCAAATCTGATGTAGAGTCCATAGTAGCTTGTAGTAGGAAAGAAGAGAGCAAGGTGTGATTGAAGTCTGTACCCCACAAATAGGGCATCTGTCTATCACTCTGTGGCACCCCCAGTATCTAGTGTAAAACACAGTGAATGCTTTGAATGAGGAAAGCTGTAAGATATTTTAGGGAATGCAAATGTTTGGTCACACCGTGCTTCACATACGTGCTCACTGGCCACTCTTCTTAGGGCTGACAAGGCTTCTCGTCTTTAGTTCAGAGGTTTGGTCACACAAGAAAGGAAAGAAACTTAGTGACAGTGACAGAGAACCACCCCACAGGCAGTTTGGTGAGCCTAGTATTCTAGAGTTGCAGGTGTGTGGAAGACAAGCAGTGTAGCCTTCACATGGACAGAGGAGCAGGAAGTTTGGAACACTGGCAGTTTTAGTCACTCCCAGTGCCACCTCTCCCAAAGCCTGTGTTACTGTGGAGGACTATTCCCGATGTGGCACTTACCAGTCCAGAAAGGCAGGCTGGGCAGGTTGTGTTCAGACTCCTTACCAACTGACCGACGCTGACTCAGAGTTTGTAATGCTCTGCATTGAACAGCTTCAGGTGGGGACGCTGTGACTCAGCTCTGCTCTTCCTACCTCAAACTCAGTGTCTCCCCTGTGTCCTCCCACCCAACTCACCCACGTAGTTCTGGAATCCTCTGACCTGTAGTCCAAGAAAAAAGAGAGAGACTTAAATCTTGTTGTTACAACACTGTTTTCTCCTCCAATTTATTTGTTCGTTAAAGCATTTTTCTTGGGTTAGGTAAAATTTAAGTCCTTGAAGTATTTTCATTCCTTCTTAAAATCAGCATGTGAAAGCGTGGGTTCCTTTTTCTACTTCATTTGGTTGATCTTCTCCCCTATGTGCCCCTTACCCGCCTCCCCTACATGTCCCTGACTGGCCTTCCATGCTTGCCCCCAACCTGCCATTTCTTCTCACTTGCATGCTTTTTAGCTCCAGTGCTCCTCCTTCAGCTCCAGTGCTCCTCCTTCAGCTCTAGTGCTCCTCCTTCAGCTCCAGTGCTCTTCCTTCAGCTTCAGTGCTCTTCCTTTAGCTCTAGTGCTCCTCTTTCCCCTTCACAGAAATGTCCAGTTTCCTTCTCTTTCTCCCTCCTCCTTCCCTCTAATTCCCAGCTTCCTCCCTCTCTTCCCTCCAATCTCTGTCCTTTTTTTGTGGGACTGGGGCCTGTGTCCTCTAGACAACCACTCTACCACCAACCTCTATGTGCAGCCCCAAAGGCTTAATTAATCATTGATTGATTGAGTTGTTCTTTTTAGGAATCTAGACAGGAGCTTCGGAAAATCCAATACCCTGGTATTTGGAACCAGTTAATAGGTGTCCAAGTATACATTTGTCTTCTCTGATTTTATTTCACAGAAATGAATGTGAGGTAACTATGAATGCAAGAGGCGTACTGAATGACTTTCATTGTCTAGTTGTGCTTAAGGCCAGAGAGGAGAGGACTGGATATTTCTTGTGCAGCAGTTGCGGGGATATGTACTGAAATCACAAAGCAGGTCTATCCTGTGACCATGTCCTGCTAGGGAGAGCAGAATACTGTGCTGTGAGATTCTCATTGTCTTTTGTTCTT
The DNA here is from genome assembly GCF_900095145.1 of Mus pahari. NCBI lineage: Eukaryota > Metazoa > Chordata > Mammalia > Rodentia > Muridae > Mus > Mus pahari. The sequence goes on from NC_034593.1 coordinate 88,191,870, forward strand.
CTTTGACCAGGTTTTGAAGGGAGCACCTGTGAGCGGAATATCGACGACTGCCCCAACCACAAGTGTCAGAATGGAGGAGTTTGTGTGGATGGTGTCAATACTTACAACTGCCGCTGCCCCCCTCAGTGGACTGGTAGGTTCAGGGTAGAGTACGGCACATGGCAGACAAAACTCTTAGCAAAGTGGGTATTGTGTTCATGTTACCATAGGATGCTTAGCTGTCAGAGTGTGGAGCCTGGCTTCCATTCCCAGGCCTTGAGTGGGACTCTCCCATGATTCTGTGCCCACTCTGATGTGCGTTCGCAGGCACCACTGGGCAAGAAGAGCTCTGAGCTCAGAGCTGGGACAAGCACTGTTCTGGGTTGGAGAGCAGAGCTTAGAATCTGTCAGTCTGTGGTCTGGACACAGAACATGCTCTGTAGGTATTTGAGAGGGAAAAAAAATTGTACTTTAATGCACAACAAACTGTGCATACCTTAAGAACCCAGAGCTTATGGTTTATCTTGGACAGACATCTGTCCTATCTCATTGCCAGGGGCAATGGGCGGGGACTCTTGGTGACATCATTTCTACTATGTCTTCCTCCTTTTTTGTATCTTTTTTGCACAGTGAGTTAAAGTAAGTTTTTTCCCTACCACTGACATGAGTAGATCAGTTGTGCTTAAATCCTTAGCTTTTTTGAAGTTTCTTGTGTTTCTTAGGTTTGTAACCCATTTTTTGAAATGTGAATGATCTTATGCAGACATTTGGCTTTAGCTTCTGCTCATGTTGACCAGTTTATGACTGATATAGAGATAAGTAGAAACTGGTTAAGAAATGAAGAGCTGAATAAATAGTCTTTAAATTAATTATGCCCAGCATGGTGGTGCAGACTTTTAACCCCAGCACTTGGGAGGCAGAGGTAGGTAGGTGTTTGTGAGTTTGAGCCAACTGGTCTCATATAGCATGTTCCAGGGCATCCAGAACTGCGCAGTGAGACTCTGTCCTGCCCCAGCCATCAAGTTTCTATTTGTGTACGTGTGTGTGTGTGTGTGTGTGTGTGTGTGTGTGTATGTGTGCGCACGCCTTCGTGTGAGCACACATATGTATGTGTATGCATGTATGTATGTATGTATATATGTTTGTTTGTGTATGTATGTGGGGGTGCATATGCCATAGCATCATCTGGAGGTCGGAGGACACATCCTGGTTGTATCTTTATACTCTTTATACTCTCTTTTCACCATGTGGCTCCTGGGGATTGAACTCTGGACACTAGGCTGTGCAACAGGAACCTTTCTTCTCTGCACTGTCTCAATGGTCTACACTGACCATGTTTTGAAAAAAGTTGATCGACTTAATGTGGAAGAGGGAGGAGTGAGTTAATGTGACCAGAGAAACCTGAACTATCTCCTTCAGGAAGCAGCCAGGGCTCTGGGTCTCTGAAATATATAATTATTTAGAGTGCCTCAGTACTATAGACTATGGATAGAAAAGTCTAAAGAGGATTTAAAACTTAGTGGAGTGATTGTTTTCTGGAAGAGCCCGTAATTCTACTTCTAATCCCCAGTTCTTCCGAGCGCTTTCCCACAGATCTAGAGTTGGACTTCTGTGGTTTCTTCATGACGCCCTGGTCCCAGGACATCATTCCTAACACTGCCTGACAGGTTTTCTTCTCTCTAGCTTTTACCATTCCTGTGGCACAGTTTTCAGAAATCGTTTTCTCTTCCAACTTAGAAACTTAGAAAGTTAATTACGTGAGAAACAGTCACTGCTAATATTGGACCTTGTCCTTCTGAAGATGTAGTATACAGGGTTGGGATAAATGCTTGCCGGCTGTGGCTCTGTTCTAACCTCTGCTTGTTCTATGGAGTGTGATCCGTGGACATTATGCTTCTGTCACCAGGGCTCGGTAACTGGCGCTGTAACTTCATAACTGACTCTTCTGATGCTGCGTCACGTGCCTGCTCTAACCTTGGTTAACCTGGAAGTGCCACGTTAGGGAAGAGGTCTCTGAGAACCAGTGTTAACCTTGGTGTACAGGCAGTGCTTTCCTGCGATGGCGGTCTTCTCTTTGGAGTGCCATTCTCCTGGTTCCTTGTGTCTGTAGAAGGGGCAGCGGAGGTCATGGAGAAGTTTCCTCAGGCAGGGTTTATTTCTGCTGATCACTGTCATGCTATGAGCCTCAGCCTCTGGCTTGCCTCCTCCTTCACTCAGACCAGTTCTTTGATTCCCAATGACAAGGCTGTGTCTGTTCGGTTTCCAGTCTTCTCCGCATGCGTGTGTCAGCTCTTCTCACCCTAGCGATTCTGCCCAACAGTCCTGTCTGCACAAGCGTGCTTCCACATCCGGTCCTCAGCCAGCTTCCCCTTTCTCAGGTCTCCCCTCTGTTCCTCTCCCTGCCTGACTCAGGTGCTCCCCTCTCAGGAAGGCTTCTCCTCCCTCTGTCCATGCTGAGCGAGGCTCTTGCTCCCCTCTGGCTGCCTTTCACTTGGATGTCTTCCACAGCTCTACAGACAGTGTTGGGTGCTTGCTGTGGTGGAGAGGTGGAGTCACGGGGGTTGAGCCGCTGTGACAGGCGTTGCTAGCTGCATTTAATGGCTGCCTTCTGCTGATGCTGAGAAAACAGAGGTAGTTGTCTTTCCCAGGAGCCCATTTTTATTACCATTAGAGCTCTGAGCTCTACATAATTGACAGGAATGAGCAGAGCTTCAACTCATGACTTAGATGTGTCAGCATCTTAATGTGCTAATTGCATATTTTCTATTGGGGTATAACCTATTGAGTATCCTTCTTTTTAGATGATGATGATGCACAATGCATAACTAAAAGAATTAAATTATCTGTCCTTAGCAAATAAATAGTGATTGGGTTCCTGTTTTAATCTAGGTTTATTGAGTTTCAAATCTGTGGTCTCTTTTTTCTGTACCAAGAGGACTCTGTTAGACGGTGCCTTTTATTTTTTATCTTTTAAGGATAAAGACCATTGAAGTTCCTTTAATGCTCAAAAATTCAATTTCTGATTTCATTATTCTAGGATTTCATGATTTGTTTTCCCTTCTTGGGAACCTCACCGGTGACTCTGAGGTTAGGAGTTCACACTGTGTGAAGGGTTCATTGTCAGTGTGCCGCCTCTTGCCTGTACCTAAGAGCCTGCTACAACTGTTCATAACTCCTCCACGGCTCCCAGCTGTAGCTGGAGTATGTGATGCTTGGCCTGCGTTTGATAGGCAAGGAGGGCTGTACCAGACTAGTGGGAGAGGAAATGAGGTTTCTAGCCTGCCCCAAGAGAATGGGTGAGATTACTTGGTAGAAGCAACCAGCATGGGTTTGCACATCCATGGGGGAATCGGGACGTTTCCTCGTCCTTCGTGAGGACAGCAGGACAGTTTTGTGCTGTAAGTGGGTGAGCAGGAAACACGGCCCATCACAGCTCTAGACCTCCAGGTGAACAGAAACATCTCCAGTTCGGTTCATCATTGATTTGCAGTGAAGAGTTTCTTTTTCTTGGCCTGTAAAACCCACATATGTTATTTACTCTGTGGGGTCTTGACAATCAGTGTGCAGCAGTAGGCCTTGTAGCCTTTGTGTTTCTTCAGCAGCATCTGTTATGATGAACACTCTGGAGCCATTTGTTATGGTAGCTGCTGGTCGTGTGCCTGAGAGTGTCTGACATGTGACGTGTCTGAATTCAGGGGTGTTGTAATTGCCGCACAATACCTGATTTCTGAGGAGGTTGATATGAAAAAGGTAAAATATTCCATTGGGGAATGCTTCGAGATTAAGTACCACAGTTACAATGTTTTAGATGTCTTGAGTTTAAAGTGGCTGTTAGGAGGTGTAGAAGCACCCGTGTGCCTCTCTGTTGTCTCTGTGTGAGAGGTGCTGCTACAGCCTCAGAGGCTGTGCAGAGCTGGCTGCTGTGGCCCCTTGGCTTAGGGCAGAGCACCTCTGCCTCTGGGTGCTCCATGGTCAGCACACCAGCCTCGTTCTGACCTTGTTCGGTGGTAGCTCCTCCCCAGGGGCTGGGTGGGGCTGTTGTAGCTCAGTATAGAGCTTTTCATCTTCAGTCCCTAGTGAGGGTTTTTCCAAGTCTACAAGCTCTGCTCATGTGTGCTGGAGGTAGGTTGCCTGATGGAGAAGTGAATATGTAGATGTTCCTTAGGCAGGAAAAGTGCAGAGGGTTGGTGCAGACTCAGCACGGTTGCATTTATTATGCAGCCGTTGTTGGACTCCTGCCTTCTTATCAGGACAGTTCTGCTCTGGCAAATGTCCATGGGAGGGAAGAACTTTAAAAAGCCCCAAATTTATTAGAGCAGTGTAGATTAATGTTTTGTCTACGTAGACGGTTATTTGAATTTTCTTCTTAAAGGTTCATTTCCTTCAGAATTAAAGTTGACTCTAAGCTCAACTCACAAATTCCTCTGTGTGGCTGCTTTTGGTTTTGAGTTCATTCCCAGGGCAGATGTGATTGATTTTCCTGCTCTCATTATTAATCCAGAAACGTAATTTCAACTTGGGCTTGGAACAGTGCTTTGGGACATGAAGCAGAGGCAAGCAATGAAAGTTAGGTAGATTTGAGTTAAATCAAGTGGACCGCATCTTCTCTTCACTCTCCTGTATAATAAAGGCAGCGAGCCTTCAGAGGGGGTTAGGATTGCTCTTGCTCTGGTTGCAGAAAGAACATCTGGCCTGAATTTATGAGTGTTTGTGCCAGAGGTGGGCCGTGAGCGCCAGAGTTTGTGAGCAGAGTTTGTGGGCTGATATTTGGATGCTGAATGAGGTGGTTCTGCTTTGGTCCAGTCTCTGATTGGTGAGTTGCCCTGGAAGCACTCCCCACCCCGTGTGTGTGTGTGTGTGTGTGTGTGTGTGTGTGTGTGTGTGTGTGTGTGTGTGAAAGACTCTAGGGATGGAGTGGGAACATATCTTAGGCTAAGATACTCTGTCTGAGTAGATGGGAAAACACTCCTCATACTTCACCTTCTTTGTTGTCCACCAATAGTTAGAACTTGACCTCCAGCCCACCTTCTGGAATGCCGCCTTCCCACCCCCAGTTTTGGTTTCCTATCAGTTGGACAGATCAGCCGGGTGATCACCTGAAGCATCCACATCCTAGAAGCCCCTTTACAGCTGATAGGAGGCCATGTGGGTGGGAACAGCTGCGAAGGCACGGGCTAGGCCAGGAATGGCCTCACTACAGGCCCGCAGTGGATTCCAGGTTTTTAAGCTCTTATGGGATGACACTGAGGAAACTCAAGAGCAGACACCCACTGAACAACTCACAGTCCAGGGTGCTCTGTGAGTCTATAAAGAGCACAAAGCAAAGACGAGTCCTACCTTGTAAGCTTTGTCAAAAGAGGGTGAAACCCTGCATGGAAATAAGAGATAGAAAGCATGAACGAGACAGATTCAGAAAGATGTGCGGTGTGGGTTAGAATTAACACACCCAGTGAAGACTGAGAAGGCAAACCTGTGCTTTGACTCTCCAATGTTGACTTTGAAGTAAGTTTTCAGAAAACACTGTCAGGAAGCCAGATAGAGGCAGATGCGGTAGAGGCAGGCCCAGAGCCTCAGACCTAGAGTCTTGGGGTGGGGGGCAGTGAGTTTCCATGAGAATCTGTTAAGTCTGTGAGGCAATCTCTGTCCAGTGAGTAAAAAAAATTGAAGCCAGAATTGTGACAAGCATTCACATTGAAGAAAATGGAGGAGGAAGTTGGTGCAGAGAAGGAAGCTAAGAAACGGGGAGTGGAGAGAGAGTGGAAGAGAGCTTTGTCTGAGGCACCACTGAGTCACAGGCTATCCCACAAGGAGGCTTCACCTGCTCACCTCTGCCTGCCCCTGCTGTAGCCTCCGTGGTACTCTGTCTGCTCCATCTGGCTTGCAGGTTCAGCTTACCTGGTAGACTGCAGCTCTTGCTGTATGTAGCACACTCCTGGGACCATTTTTAATAAGTGACAGCTCCTGGACGAGTGAAAACCAGGGGAGGCAAGAGTGACAAGATCACGCTCTTTGTTGTTGTGGTTAAGAAAACCGACATGTGGGTATGTGCCCAGGAGTGTGTGTGCATGCGAGGGCAGTTGCCTACAGAGTTCAGAGGTGTATGATGCTTGTGTTGCTGGAGCCACCTGATGTCGGTGCTGGGACTTGAACTCAGGTGCTCTGGAAGACCGATATGTGAACTTAACAACTGCTGTCTCTCCAGCCCTGATCACATGTATTCCTTACATGGTTGAATCATAGTCTGTGATGTGCACATAGCACATTTTTTTATGCATTGTCAGTTGATAGAGACTTCTGTTGTCTCTGTCTCTGGGCTGATGTGAATAGTACTTCAGTAAACATGGAAACAGATGTCTCCATGATATACTGGCTTCATTTCCCCATATGGGATTGCTGGATCACATGGTAGTTCTATTTTTTCTTTAATTTTTATGTGCACAGGTGCTTTGCTTGCATGTATGTGTGTGTGTGTGTGTGTGTGTGTGTGTGTGTTATGTGTATGTTCCATGTGTATGCATGCCCATGGTGGTCAAAAGAAAGCATCGAATACCCTGGAACTGGAGTTTCAGGTGGTTGTGAGTCACCATGTGGGTGCTAGGATTTGAACCCAGTTCCTCTGGAAGAGCAGCCCAGTGCTCTTAACTACTGAGCCATTTCTCCAGCCCCTGGTAGTTCTGTTTTCAAACTGTGAGCAGCTTCTGTCCTGATAGGCATTCCTATCAACAGCGTGCAGGGACCCACTTTTCCCTCTTCTCCATCGACATCGTAGTCAGCGTTTGCTATTGGTGTCTTTTTGATGGAGCAGCTCTTGGTGAGTGAGAGTGTCTCCTGGCTCTGGTTCACCTTTCCTGTCCTCATGGGTTTTCCATTCGTTATCTGGGTTTTAAAAATTCACTTTATAATTATAGTTAGGGCTATTGAAATCTTAGTTCATCTTAACACCTTGGGCTGTGAGTGCAGCTTTGGTGCAACACATCAGTTATACCACAGGCATCTCCTGTGTGTGGCTTCTTCATCTTGGCTGAGTTTCAGTCAGTTAGGTAACTGTGAGTGATGTGATGTCTTCAGGGATGCACTCTGGTAGCTATCGGGAGCTGGAAGCTCTTGGACCGGCTGTCTTCATGTGTGAAAGCATTTTGCTGGTATAGAATTCTTGGGTCTCCAGTGTTAGCTGAGATTTTTAGGCATGTCTCCTTTGCATCTGGTGATGAGTTCTGGGTAGGGTGTTTCTTCCTCCCTGATGGTCAGCATCACTGTCCTCGGTGTTCTTGCTGTAAGCTCTTAAAGGCCGTCCTTCCCTCCCGCAGAGCGCAGCTGCTCTCCCTTGCTGTTTCAGCCTGCCGTCCTTTTCCTTTGCATCTTATGAGAAATCTCAGATTCTCCCCTTGTTACCCCAATTTATAGTTTCTTGTCTTCTGTTCTGTCCTTCATAGCCTGTGACCCTGAGTTTTATTTGCAGAGCATCCTTGTTTTCTTGTGACACACAGTTAATCTTTGTCCTTCCTGTTTTTTCTGCTGCTTCTCAGCCCCTTCCACTGACCCTGCTGTTCTGTGTTGTTTTAGAACCCAAGTTTGTCAGTGTCTTGAGAGCCGAGAACCAACTCTTTCTCAGTGTGCTAGTTCCTGGCAATGAGTATTTTTACAGTGTGCTCTTTATCTGATCGTATGTGGCACACATCCATACTTTATATTGCAGAACCTTTTAATAGCCCCATGGCGGAGTTTTCCACACTACTCATTCTGCACAAAGTAACTACTTGTCTGTAAATAGAGAAATTCTGGGCTATTTGGATCCCTCATCCTGAACCTCCCCGTGAGGTGAGGGCTCGCCTGTGTCAATTGGCTTAGAAGTGAGGAGCCTAAAGAAGTGGGTATGGAGCCAACACATGGGCCTTCCAGCGGGGAGAGTGAAGCTTGGCACCACTTTCCTCTCTGGAGAAGCCTCTGTGCCAGGGGTCAGCTTCCTGAATGCCAGCTCTGGCTCAGCTCTCCACAGAGGCCGAGCCTGGCTGTGCTTTGGTGCCGTTGCATCCGGAGTTTGCCCCAGATGCACCGCAGACTCTCTTGTTGCTATAGTGGCCACAGTGCCTTCGGCTCCTCTGTGCTTTAAATTGCTGTTGACCTGGAGGGGTGAGGTGGAGTTCAGCGCATTCTTCCTGTAGCAGGGCAGGCTTTCTGAAACACAGATCGGATGTGCTGTTTCTTTGCTTAAATGCTTTGGTGGCAAGTCCTTGTTTTGGGATGGAGTTGCAGAGTGCTGCATGAAACCTGCTCTTGCTGCATCTCCCCACTACCCATGTATGCCTTGCAATTCAGCTGCACCCTTTCCTTCTCATTGCCTCAAATGAGCCATGGTCCCTCTTCATCCAAACTGTGCACTCCATGTCATTCTGCCAGAAATGTTCTCCACGCCTTCCTTCCACCCACACATACACTCTAGACAGCCTGCTCTGCCCGTGTGTCCCTTGGGCTTTCACTTCCCAGTTTTGTTCTCCTGAGGCAACAGGTACCCATTAAAACACTTGACACCCTGTATTATCGTTGTTTGTGTGGGATACCCACTATTTGCCTAGATGTCTATGGGGTAGAAACCAGGGCTGCTTTGTTCATGGGTAATCCCAGTACAAATAGTCCAGGCGTGACACAGTGTGTGTGTGTGTGTGTGTGTGTGTGTGTGTGTTTGTGTGAGTGTGTGTGTGAGTGTGTGTGTTTGTGTGACTGTGAGTGAGTGTGTGTGAATGTGTATGTGAGTGTGTATGTGAGAGAGGGAGTGTGTGTGTGGTGAGGCAATCAATGAATAGGGAAATTAGATTTTCTGGTGTTCCTGATGCCATTTTCCTCCTGGCTTCTTTGTTGAGAATGTTTGTAAATTGAGCTCACCTCTTGGAAAGATGATGTTTGGCAGTAAATGGAAAGAGTTTTCAGAGATGTCTGGCACCTAGAAATAATTTAATGCATATATTGGAGGTCAGTAACTGAGAGACTGGACCTCTCTCTCTGCACCCTTACACAGATGGCAGTGCTCTTGGAGGACTGCAGGAGCTCTACCGCAGGCCGCTGTCTTGGAAGATGTCTTTAGGGATGGGGTAGGCTTCAGTTAGGAAGAAAACTGTCATCACAGCATGGATTGCTCTCGGATCTAGTGAAGTAGATTAGGACAGAGGCAAGGGGAACTTGGTGTCACACTAAGATGCCGTTTACAACCAGGGTAAGGCACTTGGATGAGGAGTCCCTGAGCTGACTGGTGGGTGCAGATAGGGACAGAGGAAGACTCTGAGGAATGGACAGAATCGATACCCTCTGTTGTTGTTAGAAAAGTAAGGCTCTTATTCTATTGAGATTGTGATAATAAGAGAAGACAGGTCAATCACTTACTTAATACATAAACATTCCTAGATATTATTAGCTGGGTTTTATACTAAGCTGTGGGGGATTCAGCATTGAGGTAGATGGCTGCCATCATTTCTCTATAAGGCTTATAGTCCTGAATTAAACAATAGTGAGAAATAATAATCTGACTATGTTTAAAATCTGATCTGTGGAGAAAGCCTTGCCAGGTTAGTAGAGGACGAGAGGAGGTCTGCTAATGGGGAAACTCGCTTTGCTTCGGCAGAAAGGTCTTTGGGGGAAGATGACATTTCAGATGTAGGCGGTGAGTAGGAGTTATGTGGAGAAGACAGGGTAAGAACACCCCCAGCAGGGGACCCACGTGTCCTAGAGTCAAGGTGAAGGACTGTGACCACTTTGAGGCACAGACAGAGAAGTGGAGAAGCCGGTACGGAAAGCAGGACAAGTGCCAGACTCTTATCCCACCAGAGACGCCATCAGAGGGCTCAGAGAAGCGGGTGGCTCAATCCAGTTTATATGATAAGATCATTCTAGAAGCTCTCTAGAAAATGGCATTGGTCATAATGCAGGAAACAAGGTTTTGAGGAGTCCTGAAGGAGAGGTGGTATGGAATTAGCTCTGTGAACTTCCCTTCTCCCTTTATACTGTAGCCACCCCCCCCCCCCCCCCCGCAGGGAGCAGGTCCTTGGGCTTCCATAGAGTGCATGCGCACTGCAGAGGACGAGTTCAGCCACCATGAGTCCTCCAGGCCTGTACAGCCATTTGGCTTTTCCTCTGCTCTTTAACTTAAGAAATAAACTAGAGAAAGTCTATAGAATAAAACTGGAGAAATGTTCTCTGTGGCCTGGAGATAAAACTCTTCACCTGCAATCCCACTGAGCTCTATTCAGCTCTTCTGAGCTTCTCAGTCCTTCCTGTCCCTCAGTAGTCAGCTCAGATTCCTTTCCCATTCTGAAGGTTGACTTTTGTAGCAGTCTGCCAGTCCAGACCTTTTAAGCACATATTTCTACTTTGAATCTGTGTTTCTAGTTCATCTGTAAAGAGCTATTCACAGTTGGGCAGGTTAGCATACTTGTCTGGCCCTTCTCTTCATCTAGAGCATAATCGGACATGTTGCTGTCTAAAGTCTGTTTTCCCACCAACCCCAAGTATATCTGGCACACCTTCTGAAGCAGATGGTAGATCTAGACCCTCTCTTTGTGAAGCCTGTAGCCTAATGGGAGGAGGGATGAGAGTCGTGGGATAAAGTTCAGCTTCGCCAGATGCCAGGACAGATGATTGGAATAGCGTCAGTGGCGAGTCTCCGGGAGATGGGCATGTGGAGGGATGGCTGAGTCACAAGCAAGGTCTGAGGGATGGTGAGTAGCTAACCCTGCAGTCGGAAGGGGTAGAGAGCATAGGATGTGCAGAGCCCTGCCATAGGAAAAACCCCAGCATTGGACAAGCTGCCGGAAGCTGTTGTTGGTCAGAGCTGATGTCTGAAGGGGAGGGCTAGGCTTGTGTGACAGTACGTACAGGGACAAGCCAGAAAGTTTTCAGTAGCTTCAGCTGGTGTCGGTGTTTAGAGTATCCACCAGCTGCAGACTGGTGAGTGTGATGTCTCAGACCAGATGGATCTGGGCCCCTTGGGGCCGTGTTAGAAAGCCAAGCCCTACTCTTTTCCTTCTGCCCGAGGGAATCGGAGAGGGCCTGAGCAGCCCATTGCTCTGGTCCCCGGGTTAAGTGGTGGCAGCCTGCAGCATCTCCAAGTGAAAATTACTACGGGGTGATTATTGTGCTCTGAAGACTTGCCTCACTGAACTCTGTACCATCGACTCAGGGAGTTCACAGCGTGGTTTGTGTTGACCCCGATGACAGGGTTGCCAAGACGGGGCCGGGCAACAACACAAGGCTCCCTTCCCACTGCACACTTTGATTTGCTAGGTAGCTTGTGACTTAGTATTCTCGCTGTCTTCCTGATAAGCGTCACTTGTCCTTGTCCTGTCTGTATTCACAGATGATTAGCCTTTACTGTCAATCATGTCTTCCCCCAACTGTTCTTTACCTGTTACATCAGGTCATATTCAGATTTAAAGTCTTAAACCATCTCCAGCCTTTCAAACCTCCAGTGGGAGAGTAGTACCCTGCATTCATCTGCTGTCTTCTTGACCTGCCTGTGTTGTGTCTTCCTTCTGAAGGAAGCCTCCTTCCTCCCACAAAGGCAAGCACAGTGTTCCGGAGGGGAATGAGAAGAGTCGAGCATACAGCCAGTGTCCCTTTGAGTGCCGTAATTTTCCCATCCTAATCTCTCATGACCTCTGTCTGCTCTGCTGCCTTCACAAGGATGGCCTTTATCTCAGACAGCTGGGCCTTCTCACTGGACTTTAGGAACTGGGGCAGGGACCAAGGTTGAAGATGTAGCTGAGTGGTAGAGCATTTGATTAGCATGTGCAAGGTGCTGGGTTCAATTCCCCAGTACTGCCACAAAAGCCCCTGGGCGGGGGAGGGGATGGGTTTGGAGTTGGCATGGTAACGGTTTTGGTGACCTTGCTTCCTGGGCTTGGGAAGCTTCCTCACTGCCGACCCTCACGCTCTCTCACTGTGGGCTTCTTTCTGCCTGGGTTTTCTCCTGCTCAAAGCAGATGTGGACACGAAGTGCGGTGTCCTAGGAGACATTCTTTTGGAAGTTTCAGAGAGCTACCATTTTCAGCATCTTTGACCATAAAGCTTGGTGACAGACTTATATGAGGGAGAGGGAAAGAACTATCTATCAGAAAGGAGTCTAGGAGGTTCTTGTCCTACAACCTAAGAGAAAAATGATCTGGTTTGCAGAAAATCACTTCTAAGCTGGGGTGCCCTTAGATGTCTGGTTTCATGTCTAACTAGCAGTATCAAATAGACATATAGATACAGCCTCATTGAAGCAGCCGTGAGCTGCTCACCCCTCAAACATGCTTCCATTTGAGGCAGTGCGTTGCTGCTGTAAGTTTCCCCTAATCCAGCAGAGTGACTCATGGTCTTAGTCTTTACATCCCCTCTTACCCCCCCCCCCCCCCCTCTCTCTCTCTCTCTCTCTCTCTCTCATCCTATCTCAGCCCACCCCCACCCCCACCCCCGCACGCCTGTGCCCTTGGGAAGGTGCAGCCTGTAGCGCTGGTCTGATCCCAGCCCACGCACACCACAAGTCTGTGTTAAGTTTAGTGCAAGGTGGACCAGTTACAATCCCAGCTTTCCTGCCCTTGCTGCCTGCCAGGGACTCCTCTGAGCCTGCCGTTCAGTTACAAATGACATGGTTTGGGTGGCAGCTCACAATGTCTGCTTCATTATAGACAATCCAGCTATTACTATCGTTTCCCAAGAGTGTCAGGTTTCTTTCCCAAGGAAATATTATTTTACCTACTTTTTCTTTCTTACCCAGTCTCTCTTACGATAGTATGTATAAAATATATTTTTAAACACAACAGTGTCTCATACCCAGATTTATCTCAGGGCCTCACTAAAGAATGGTGACACGGACCATGCTCGCATTCCACACGTCAGCGAGGTTCAGGGGCAGCACAGCCAACTGCGTTAGTGTAAGTGCAATGGGCTAGACTCAGCAATTACCCAGTTTACAACAGCTCTTTACCTACTTTGTGGTCATGTATTTATTTCTCAGCCCCGCCTGAATCCTAATAACACAGCTGTCATTCTTTGAAGTAGCATTTTTGCTAGAAGTGTAAGGGAGCAAATGTTTTGTACCGAGTGACAGCATCTATCCTGGGGTGGGTGTTTGCACTCTGAGCTCTTCCACCTTCGCTCTCTTGCTTTCTCGCTCTTCCCTTTTCTCAGCTCCTCTCCCTTCATTCTGTACACCTCCCATCTTCTCTCCCTCCTTCCCTTCCTCCTCTCCTCTCCCTTCATCACTTCCTCCTTCCCCTTCTTCCTTAGTCATTCACTCATTTGATCTTTCACCACGTTGTTAACTACCTCACTCATTCACCCCATCATTCATTCATTCATTCATTCATTCATTCATTCATTCATTCATTCATTGCTTTTCTCTTTCACTTGTTGGCTCCCTTACTCCCTCCCTTCTCAATTAGTCTGTCTGGAGTCATTGGTACTTCTGGTAGCAATCGGTAGAACCTCCTTTCGGGAGCCTGCTCAGAACTGGGTGCTGATGGGTGGACTCACAGTCAGCTGACTCACGAGCGACAGGAGCCAGCAGTCTGAGTGCTGTGATGATATTATACTTGACACTTACCACTTTCCCTGCTGACCAGCCTTAGCCACTCAGTCCTGTGGCAGGGTGTTTTCAGTCCAGTAATGGGAAGAGACACAGTGATGTACCTTGGATCAGATGCCACCCTGCATCCAGCAGTAGGGCCAGACCATGGTAGTCATAAACACTCTCTCAGAAGCCCTGCAAGTGAAGCAAGGGGAGGAGCGGGAAGGTCTCTTAGGGGAGACCCCAGACATCCACGTCCATCCTGTCAGGCAAGGTAATGGCCTCTGCTGCAAAGACACGAGAAGCCCCAGACAGACTGTTTGCAGTGAGGGAGCAGGAGAAGAATAGGTAACTAAGCAAGAGACAGTTATATTGCTTTTATAGTAGAGAGGGTGAAGGCCAACCCAGGCTGAAGTGTGGGTGGTCAGACTCATTTAGCACAAGCATGAAGTGAAGATGCCACAGCTGGGCATAGTGTGGGCCTTCTGTAGATATATGACTTAGGTATTCTGGGGACTGTGGGGAGCTTTAGTATTTTTTTAATTAATTAAAATTAATCTAATAAATTTGCTTTGGAGACAAGGTTTCTCTGTGTAGCCCTGGCTGTCCTAGGCTCACTTTGTGGACCAGGCTAGCCTCAAACTCCCAGAAATCTGCCTGCCTCTGCCTCCCAAGTGCTGGAATTAAAGGTGTGCGTCACCAGGCTTTAGTATTTTAAAATTCAAGCATGCTGTGCTTTTTTTTTTTTTCATAAGTAGATTCCTAATCAGAATGCCCCCTTCAATTGATCACTGAGGGATTTATCTATCTATTTATTTATTTATTAAGGGGGAATGAATGACATTTTGTTGTTGTTTGGTTTTAGAATTTGTTAAGGTTTAGAGAATTTAAGATAGTCTAATTTTAGTAGCCTTTGAAGCAAAAACTGGTTTTAAAATAGTTTCAAGAAGACCAGTTTAGTAATTTGTTTTATAATCGAGGTGGTCTGAGACTAAACTGCTTTTGTGGATCATGAACTCCTTGTTGTAAGGAACACAAAACATTCCCTTATTCTGTGCCCAGGATCCTTCCACCAGTTCAGTCCCCATCGTAGCCAGCACTCATAGCACATCTGTAGGAGTGCATGCCCAGCAGTGGTCCTTCAGTGCTCTGTTGGACGACACAGTGGGCCTCACTCAGCTCCTGTGGCATTGGGTGGACCATGCCCCTGGGGTGAGACACTTGGGTGGACCGTGCCCCTGGGGTGAGACACTTGGGTGAACCATGCCCTTGGGGCGAGACACTGTGCTCCAGTTTCATTCTTCGTGCCTTTTTCTGTCACATCTGTAGTTTACATAGGCTTTTGTTTATTCTTGCTCATCCTCACTTTTAAAAATGTTACAGTCTGTTTTGTGAGAATTCATGAGAGATAGCCAGGACCCTTTTCCAGTGGTCTTTGCTATGTGAGATGTGTGTACCGTGTGGAAGCCAGAGCACTGACATGGGCACCATCCACGTCTCTCCTTGCTCTGTCCACTTTCAGTTGCTTGCCTGTTTGCTTTCCTTCCTTCCTCCCTCCCTCCGTTCCTTTCTTTTTATGTGTATTTGTTTGCATGTATGTCTGTGCACCACATGTAAACCCTCAGAGGCCAGCCAGAAGAGGGCATCAGATCCCCTGGAACTGAGTTACACACAGCTGTGAAGCCACTCTGTGGGTGCTGGTATCTCAGAGAGTGGCCAGTGAGTGCTCTGAATGACTGAGCTGCCCCCTTAGCCCTACTTTTCTATTTCTTGGCCCAAGAATTTAGCTAAGACAAGGCACCTACAGAGTTTGGCTAGCTGGATAAGTTTTCATGTTGCCAGAGCTTCGAGAAAGGCCATTTCTGTTCGGATAAGTGTTATTTGGATAACTCAGGGTCACCTTAAATTTCATAAGAGGACACAGATTGCTGTAGGTACCATTTACATCAGCCTCAGGCAGCCTAATGAAGGGCTGTTAGGGTGCCAATCATTTATGACCTAAGGGTCCTAACCCAGCATCTTTCCCCCCACAGGGCAGTTCTGCACAGAAGATGTGGACGAGTGTCTGTTGCAGCCCAACGCTTGTCAGAATGGAGGCACCTGCACCAACCGCAATGGAGGCTACGGCTGCGTGTGTGTGAATGGCTGGAGCGGAGATGACTGCAGCGAGAACATCGATGACTGCGCCTATGCCTCCTGCACGCCAGGGTCCACCTGCATTGACCGCGTGGCCTCCTTCTCCTGCCTATGTCCGGAGGGAAAGGCGGGTAAGGCCAACAGTACAACTGAGCTGGAGGTGGCAGAGGCCGGAGCATGCACACTCTGACCTTCTCTTCCCTTTGGCACCTGTGCTTTTGCTATCTGAGGAGGGAATCACACAAGACCATTCTGGAATGCAGTCTGGTAGTGAAGGGCTAGTCATCTTCCCTAGACATTCTGCTCCAGTAGAATCCCTCAAGACTCTGGCCAGAGAAGCACCTCAGAAATCCAGACTAGATGGCCAATCCGTGGACTCAAGGAGACAGTGTAAATGACATACCCATTTATTCAGAAGAGTGTGCCTCTAAGAGTCTCTTTGGAAGAACTCTTTAGAGGGCACAGGTCACCTTGTTTTCTGGACAGCATCTAGTTTTAGGAGTAGCCAAGCACTGCAGGCAAACCAACTAGAAGAAGATAGCTCAGTCAAGAAACCTGTGCCTGGCAGCCTTGAGACATCCTAATATTTCTGCCTTTCCCAAAGCCACACCTCTAGCTTTGTGGAAGAAGCCTTGGCCAATGCAGACTGGAAAATCCGGTTCCCTCCAGAACTCTGCAGAGCAGGAAGCCGAATGCCTCCCTGCTTCAATTCCTCATGCCTGGGCACTTGGCAGGTCCCCATCCCCTTCCCCTGGCACCTGATCCAGGAATGTGCTGATGTGATTCCTTGGGTGCTGGAGAATAGACAGGTGGTGCTCAGCTCTGAGGCTAGTGAGATGCCAGTGAGCCCGTAGTCACTAGGGAGTGTGACATTGGAGAAGGAAGATGCTGGAAGCACAGAGTATTTGACACATACTTATGTGAACACTACCAGAAAATCAGATTTAATTGGAAATCTGGTATTTTTGTTTGCTCATGCTGGGACTCTCCACAGGGTATCTCCATTTTCCTGTGTTCTTCCACAAATGCAAGCCCTGCCCTGAGAGCTCTGGCACAGAGCACTCGCCTGCGCCCAGGTTGTCAGCGGCAGCTGAGGGCTGTGGCATGTCCCTAGTGTAGGATCAGGTGAAGGGAATGTTGCCTCCGGATCTTGATATTAAGTTTGGTTCTCCTGCTTTTGATGAAGAAAAAGCATTTCTCTAAGAGAGATTTTGCGTGTGTGTGTTCTCTTGCTCTACCCTGAGACAGGTCTACTGTGCCATCTGGATGACGCCTGTATCAGCAACCCTTGTCACAAGGGGGCACTGTGTGACACCAACCCCCTGAATGGGCAGTACATTTGCACCTGCCCCCAGGGCTACAAGGGCGCTGACTGCACAGAAGACGTGGATGAGTGTGCTATGGGTGAGTGTCGGGCATCTCTTCTGGACTTGGAGGTGTGTCGGCTCAGCAAGTGCTGCAACAGGAGTGTTTTGTACGTTAGCAGGTGTTACACCCAAACCTTGATTTCTTATTCCTGTTCTACACAGGTAATTTACAATCAACCTTTCCTGTACGTGCATTCTGGGAATGCGGTGCAATGGCAGGACTAGACTTGATTCTTAGTAGACACTCCTAAGCTGGGATGATGGCTCAGCTGTTAATTATGTACTGTGTTTGCAAAGGATCCAAGTTCAATTCCCAGCACCCACATCAGGCAGCTCACAATTCTTTGCAACTCTAGCTCCAGGGAATATGACCTCATCTTCTGGTTTCAGACATACATACATGCACATAGCTAAAAATAAATAAATAAAATTAATATAAAGTCCTATCTCAGTAAGAGTTTAAAAATAAACAGCACACATTTGGAGATCACTTTTGTCATTTCTTCTTATAAGTTAACAAATAAACCTGAAAAGAGTTAGCTTGTTTAAAATGGGCCCTTGTGTTGTAAATTCCAGTCTGCCCTTTGTTATCCACCTTTGTGGGAGCTCTGGCAAGTGCTTGGTCCTGTTAACTGGTTCTTATGTGTTACAGCCAACAGTAACCCTTGTGAGCATGCAGGAAAGTGTGTGAATACAGATGGCGCCTTCCACTGTGAGTGTCTGAAGGGCTACGCAGGGCCTCGCTGTGAGATGGACATCAATGAGTGTCATTCAGACCCCTGCCAGAATGATGCCACCTGCCTGGATAAGATCGGAGGCTTCACCTGTCTGTGCATGCCAGGTAAGGAGGTCTGGTCAGCTGTGCTGACAGGACTCACCGACTCCATGCACTGAGCCAGCGTGGGGTTCCCCAGCTGACTGAGCAGAGCTGAGCCCAGGACCCCTGCAGAGAAAGTAGGAGACAACTGGGGTGGTCAGAGCAGAGCAGACCAAGTCAGACAGGAACACTGCGTCAGGCTCCAGCTTCGCACAGTGAGAAGCCTCCGGAGCCGTTTCCCACCAGAACCCTCTAAACATGGAGTGTGCTGATGCTCTGATGCTCACATGCGCCATCCCATCTCACTTACAGAGTTAGTCTTTAGCCACACTTAATGTAAGCATCTGCTGCTTACCCAGAATGAGACCCTAGCTCAGTTGTGTCCTGGAGCAACTCCTCAGTGGACAAAGACAGAATGATGTGACAGCACAGGTCAGCTCTTCCATTAATAATGGAAGCCAGCACTCTAGCCTCGGAAGGAGCTCCTCCTAATCCTGACCTGCATCCCAAGTTGCACCCCTTCAGCTGGTCTTAGGAAGGCAGTGGGGAAGGGGTCCAGAAACTAAAAGTTGGCCAGAATGTGGGAGTCTTGGTTTGCATGCTGTGTCCTGGGGTGTATCCTTGCATTGGTCATTTTTCTTGTTGCTGTGGTAACATACCTGACAGAACCAATTTAAGTCCCACAGGCAAGTCAGTCCATCGTGGCAGAGGAAGACGTGGGGCAGGGCATGTGGTGGCAGCTCCTCATATTTTGTTGGGTTGGGAAGCAGAGATAACAGAAACAAAAGCAAAACTAACTATTGTCCTCAGGTCCCATTGCCAGTCTACCAGCTAGGCCCCATCTCTCCCACAGCTGTCCTCACCGCCTCACACTGCACCAGCTGGGACTGGGTGTTCAGGCACATGAGCCTGGGAGGGGATTTCACGTCCGTACCTCTGCCCATTCTTCACACTGGCAAAAATGTCTTACAGCATCTACATTTTGTACACTACAGGGACCACTCTATCATAGCGAAGACTCTTTTTCTTTGAAGAGCTTCTCATGCTTGCAGAGGTTTTTAGCTCTCTCTGTACTTTTTTGCTTCCTTGGCTGGAATGTCCCTTTATTTCTGTCTGAACTGCATGTGTGGTCCATTTGTGCAGGTTTCAAAGGTGTGCATTGTGAGCTGGAGGTGAATGAATGCCAGAGCAACCCGTGTGTGAACAATGGGCAGTGTGTGGACAAAGTCAACCGCTTCCAGTGTCTGTGTCCCCCTGGTAAGTGCCTGCCCGCCACCTGCCCCTGTGTTCTCCAAAACCCCAAGCCAGCTGACCACAGGAAGGGGAGGGGGAGTGAGTGCGTGTGGGCCGAGCATGAGGAAGTCATTAAAGTGGCTACTTGGGAAGAGACTGTGTGTATGCCGAGGTGGGGAACGGTTTCAGCCAGTATGTCTTCCAAGCCTTCTGTGGCCTGAAGTCCAAGCCTGTTCTCGAATGGCCCCTGACCTTCCTGTCTGTGTGTATATTTCAGAGTGCTCACACCTCACAGAAGCTCAGGATTTTATTTTCTCCTCATGAGTCATTCCTAAATCCCAAGACATTTATTCCATTAAGTCCAGGGCCGGCAACACACATTAGATTTTTTTCCAAGGTCCTGTGCCTCTGCTGATGTTGAAGGCATGCCAGCTGTCTGCTGTGGACAGTGGCTTTTCTATTTAACCTCCAAAATGAAGATCCTTTCAGTCTGGGGATACAGTTACTGGTTTGAGACTCCATCTTTCAGTAGTGTCTCAGTTCCTCTTGCTTCCCCTGGAGATGGACCTGGGAGTCGGGTAGAACCCCAGTGCCTCTGACCTCCGAGCTTTGCCTTGGTGACCCCTTGGCGTATGCTCTGCCAGTGATTCAACCCACTGTTTCAGTAAAGGAAGATGGGTCAGTCTCTGATATGTGTCACCTCGGTGCCTCTTACAGGTTTCACAGGGCCAGTGTGCCAGATCGACATTGATGACTGCTCCAGTACTCCCTGCCTGAACGGGGCCAAGTGCATCGATCACCCGAATGGCTATGAATGCCAGTGTGCCACAGGTAAGTGTCAGTCCCTCCCATCCCTTTGAGGCCCCTCTGTTGGCAGGGCAACTGTCTTCCCCTAGCTGCTTGGAGGTAGAACATAAAGGGTGCTGCCCTCCTCTAACAGCCAGGGGCTGGCTCATGCTAGAGCTTTTGCTGCAGACTTCCTGCTGTTCTTACAGTCCTCACCTGCAGCCCCTGGCTCATTGTCATGACACAGTAGTTCTGCCCACATGTTCAGCTGGTGTCTGTGTGTTTATGGAAAGGGTTTGGGCAGCAGTGAGCTTCTAGCTTGCTTCCCTGGTTCCTTGGGAATAGGAGAATTCTAGAATAAAGCTGTTCTTCACTGAGGCTTTCTACAGGGTCCATCTATTGTCTCCTGAGTCAAACCTTTGTGCAGTGCAAATACAGATGTCCTTGAGAGTTGGCTGTGTCTCTCTCTCTAGGAAGGTACTCACTGCATGATTTGATTCTGTATTCTGAGAAGCTTTGATAACACATTTTTGGGTCTTGGACCATATTTCTCACTTGGGAGTGGGTTTCATTGAGCTAAATGACTACACCACACTTGCTGTGCAGAAACATAGGTCATCAATATGGAGAAAGTCTTAAGCTATTAAAAAAGGAAACCTCTTCCTTATTTGGTTCTGAGATAGAAGCTATGGGGAGAGAGGGCTGGAGCCAGAGCATTTGCTGCTCATGCAGAGGGCCTGGGGTTGGTTCTCAGCATCTACATAGCAGCTTACAACCATCTGTAACTCTAGTCTCAGGGAATCCGACACCCTCTTCTGTCCTCTATGGGCACCACACACACACACACACACACACACACACACACACACGTTTCACATGCATACATATAGGCAGGCAGACACTCAAACAAGCGAAGTCATGAGTAAAGTCAGAGCATAAGTTAGAAACAGGTTCTTAGCATGTCGGCCTTGTGCCTCTGATTTCTCTCAGGAGAGCACACTCTGTTCCCATGGTGGTGCAGAGCTGATGTCTGTTGTAGGTGCTGAACGATTGCCTCCTGTTGGAGATGCTCTAGATGTTTCTAGCCTGCTTCTGTGGAGCATGACTTCACAGCAGTGAGGTTTAAATCCTAGATCTCATGTTTAAGGGACAGGAGGGTGCTGAGGTGCTCGGTGGGAACTAACACCTGCCGCACAAGCCTAAATACATGAATTTGACTCCCAGACCTTGGGGAGCAAGGAGGGAACCTACTCCCAATAGTTGTCCCCTGACTTCCACATGACTGCTATGTACACACCCACACCACCCATTTGAAAAATAATAATTTAAAAATAAATTTAAACAATAAAATGGAGGCCTCCTGGGGCCTTTTTAGGAAGAAGTGGGACATGGATCAAGTTATACCTCAGTTGTGGAATTCTCTCATTGTCTTCAGAGGGTCATAAGTGGATCATTCATTTCATTTAATGAGTACCTATTTAGAAATTAGTAGCATAACACTCTTGGAAGGACTCTGAGACTCCATCTCTGCTCTCCAGACTCGGATTTGTAAGACAGAATATGTGAAGTCATAGTCAGCGCCTGTGTGTTGGGAGGAGAGAGATTCAGAGGCAGCATGCAAAGAGGAAGTGTGGAGCGCCTTCCTTCCCTGCAGGCCAGGAAGCAGTGTGGCTGAGGAGAGAGCAGCGGACCCTAGGCTCAGGCTCAGGGGCATATCGGTTCTGCAGGCTCCACCAAGAATCTGTGAGCACGCGGTCCCCAAGCTCGAATTCTAAATCAGACAGTCAAGGCCACTGCTCAGGGCCAGCTGTGAAAATCGCTCAGGACGTGGCTCATGCAGGGCAGCTGGGCAGGCCGCCTTTGGGTAGACTCACATGCTTCCTGGTTTCCAAGGCTCCTCACTAAAATTCCTTCTGCAGGTTTCACTGGCATGTTGTGTGATGAGAACATCGACAACTGTGACCCAGATCCTTGCCACCATGGCCAGTGCCAGGATGGAATTGACTCCTATACCTGCATCTGCAACCCTGGGTACATGGGAGCCATCTGTAGTGACCAGATTGACGAATGCTACAGCAGCCCTTGCTTGAACGATGGACGCTGCATTGACCTGGTGAATGGTTACCAGTGCAACTGCCAACCGGGCACATCAGGTAGGACAGTCCCTCCCTCCCGCCCTCAGTCCCTCCATCCAGGGCCTGCTCTTTGTCATTGTCAGCCAAAAGTGACAGTTTTCTTCCTGCCCTGTGTCTGGTGGGGCCTTGGGAATTTCAGGCAAAGGTAAGACCCTGGTAGTTGCAAAGTTGAATGCCTCGGGCTCCTCGCAGGCCACCTGAGCCTGGAGGGAGGCTGCTTGCTAGACGAGTGCCTGCTCTGTCCTCTCAGGAGTTCTGGAGCTAGTTCACTGGGCAGCTGCATTTATTTCACAGATTTCCCTGAATTCCATTTTACCTGTGAGAGGCACGATCTTGGACACAGCTTTAGCTGGAGACAGAGGGATACTGTGAGAGATCAAAGGGAAATGTCTGAGTGGAAGATTAACCAGTGTGAGCCTTTCTGAGCAGAGGGCCTACTGGATACATGGGGTGATTTGTAGGGGCTCATCCTGGACTTAAGGAAGTCGGCCTATGGAGGGGGCAGAGGTAGGGGAGTGGGGAGCTGCCCTGATTTTATTGTGTTCCTTCAAATCCATTTCTCCAAACTTGTCAAAGGTCCTGGTCTTCATCCAGGGCCTCACACATGCCAAGTTTGAAAACAAAGTCCTTTTTGAATTGCTCAAGCATACGAAAAACATCCCATGCCTTCACAGCTGAGAATGTGGGTCCCCTCCCCACATTTAGATAACTCCCTCAAAGGACTGAATAGAGCTTTGTGAAACCTTCCAAAAGCAATTTGCTTCCGGGCTGGTCCCCAGACATGAGAAATTGCAGTACGAAGGAAAAGTGAGAGATTTACAAGCAGTTCAATAGGGGCCTTTAGAATGGAGGGGCTGTGTTCGGCTTGCTGTCTCCCTCATTGTAACAAACACGCTGGAAACCTGGCGAGTGGTGGGTTGGCAAGAACTTATTTTCCTCTGGGATTATATCCTTGTGCCAGAGTGTATCAGGTAGACTTTCCTTCGGGGACAGAGGCAAGAAGTTAATATTCATGGTTTGCAGCAGGCAGCATGCAGAGGAAGGCCAGGCCCATTGCTGCAGCTGTTTGAATAGTTAGAGCAAAGAGCTGCAGGCAACATACAGACTTGCTGGTCTGTGTTTAGTGGAAAGGAGCTGGCGGGTGCTGCCGGCCTGGCTGGAAAGTCCATTTAGGGGACAGTGTGGATAGACTGCCATGAAGTAACGATTTCTGATCCAGGTACCACGCAGTCTCTGTTGGTAGTTTGATGTTTGGAAGGAAGGAATCATCACAGCTTGCTCACCGTTCTGTGGTTTCCACTGTCTGGGTGCTCAAAGGGAGAGAGTCCCCGGTCATTTTTAGGATCTTCTCTCATCTGTCCTTTATGATGATAAACTCTTAAAATATTTAGTTCTTTTGAGTTCCAAATCACCTAAAATGGCTTGATCTAGCATAAGGAAGAAAAAACAGAAAAGCAGCGAATTCAGCAACAGCATAGAAGTCTCCTGTGGGCTCTAAGGAACAGTAGACCCAGACCGTGGGAGAGGAGAGCTGCAGACCTGAGGCCCCGAGGGCTGCTCTGTCACTGGAGATGCTTGTGGGCAGCTCACTGAACCAGGACCCCAGGGACTAGAGCTGTACTAGTATGCTAGGGCTTCATGGACTGGGGGCCGGAGGCTAGAAGTAGAAGGCCCACCCCTGCATACAGTAATATGGAAGCTTGTCTCTCATTAATGGTCATTGTGGTTAGCCTCATTAACATGGCTGCATGACATTCTGGAACTAACATAGAGGTGGTAATTATTAACAAATATCTGATCACTTACAGATAGTACGGTTGGTGAGTGGCTCAAATGGTGACATTTGGTTTAGGAGCTTTATCTGTTTGTATTCTTACTTGAGTTTTTACTTTTACACTTTTCATACCACAAAACAGTCTGTGGATCCCACAAAGCTTTCTTAGATGCACTTTAACGAATGCAATATGTTTTCTTGTTTTGTTTGTTTTGTTTTAGTTAAGATGCGATTCTAGAACAGTAGGCTGCCACTGTTTCAGTTCATGGTTCAGGCCATGGCTGCTCCTCCTGTCTGTAAGGTTCTCTCAACCTGAGGGCTGAGAGTTAACAAGTTACATAGTGACAGATTTTATTGTCTTCACCAAAGCCTGAAGGGGCATGTGTTTGTTTGGCTGTGGGTATATAGACATGTGTCCATCTGGTTGGGGCCTGCAGCCTGGATACTGGCAGAGATGCTGACAGTTTTGCCTATATTGCCTTTGTGCCGTTTCCATGACAACAGAGTAGAAGGGACAAATCATGGCTAAGTATGAGTAATCCGGTCCTCTTCGCTTCTCAGTCCTGGCTTCTGTGGATTGTACTTGGCGACGCATTGCTTTGTTCTATTCGATGGCCTGGATTCCCTTCAGACTTCTGACTGAGTAGCACTGCAGGCGGAAGTACTGACATTCCTGTGGCAATACAGAATCATTTCTCTGGGTCTCTTTACAGGCCTTAATTGTGAAATTAATTTTGATGACTGTGCCAGCAACCCTTGTATGCACGGAGCCTGTGTGGATGGCATCAATCGTTACAGTTGTGTGTGCTCTCCAGGATTCACAGGTAACACTCCTTGTCTTTGGAGGGGGCCTCCTTTAGCCCCATCAAGCTGGGAACAGGGTCCCTAAGTGAAAATCCCTTTTTCACCTGTTTCCTGTTTCTCATCGTCTCTGGAAGGTTTGCCGTCTGCGTCGGTACTTCTCTGTTCCAGACCTTCCTAAGTGGAAACACAGCCTTTCCTTTAGCATCTCAGGTCACGTGTGTCTCACTCCCTGAGACTTCCTAGCAGACGGTAACTTTCCATCCCCGTGCTTGGGTTAATGCCTGCAAAGCCACCTTTGCTTCCCTGCAGGCAGAGGCCAGTGCCTTCTGTAAAGCTGTGCCCAAGGTAAACATGCATGAAAACACTGGCTGCTCACCCTGGGGGTCTCAACTCTTCTGGGAGCCTGTTTGGGGAGGGCATAACTTGAGACCACCAAATAGTTTGGCTACAGTGAGCAAGATCTTTTTGCTCATGAAAAGAAAATAGATGCGAATTATTCTGCATTGTGACTCTTCCTTAGGTATGAACCTCCTGAGAGTTTGCACATGTGTGAAAGTATAGGTGAAGTATAATCCACACATTCTCTCTTCTTCCTTTTCCTTGTTAATATTAGCGTTGTCATTTATGTTTCTTGAAAAATTATCGTAGAGGCTCCAGAGGAAGCCTGGGCCCTCACTGGCACCTAATTTTGGTAACCGTCCCATTGTTAGGATACATTGTATATTCTGCTCTTTCTGGACATTACCACACATGTGCAGACATATATAATATTACCCTTTAGTAACTACCCTATGGTTATCTGCTCCCCAGCTGTGCAGCCCACTTCAGGGCTTTTGGCAGAGCCTAAGGACAGTCAGAGCCAGGTGAAGAGAGTGCTAGGTACTCAGTTTTTCTATGCCAATGGTATGACATGCCAGGAACATTTGTGGCTTTGGTGGACCTCCGTTCTTCCTGGTGACTGAAAAGCCAGTGTGGTGAAGGTTTCATGTCCCAACCCACTGAGGTAGCCTGATAAATTTGGGCATCCTAAAAGCTGTTCTCTCAAATATGTGGGAGCTAACTAAATACACAGACCTGTTAAGTGTAATGGGAAGAGAATCCCTAATTTGTATGAACGGCTTATTCTGAGCTAGGAACCAAGATGCTGTCTCATCTCACTTAGTTGGCACAGCTGCTACTCTTCCTGTGGTATTGAGGAGAGGGCAGAGAGCAGAGACGCAGGGTGATGTTCCCAGTAATCAGGGGTCTTCCCCAGGCATCTGACCCCAGAGCCCAGGCTCATTCCCATTGCATGGCAGAGGTGGGGGCCTGTTACGGTTTCTTCTGGGATTTATATAAAGCTTCTCACCAGTTTTAGTTTTTTAAATGTCAGTGAATCATATTCTGTCTGTTTTTAACATTTAACAAGCCAACAGGGTCAAAGAGGGGGCACATAGGCTAAAAATACTCTAAAATAAACATAAGGTGTAGCATGAAACCACATAACCAAGAGATGGAATGTTTTGGTTGCTGGGTGGTGCCCCCTTCTTGGGAACTGTTCTCTAGTTCAAGAGGCTGTTTTGTAAATCTGTTGCTGTAAATGTCCAAGAGTCATGAGCCATAACTGTGAAGTATTTGGGGCTTTTCCTTCTATTTTATTTTAATCATTTCCCCTGCTGTTTTCATAGGAGCTTTAGAATATCTGAGGGAGGCCTTTGTCTCCTCTCTTCCTAAAGCTGTTCCCTGTTCTCCCAGGAGCTCTACATGTTCTCATTACATGGGACAAAGTCAGGCATCATGTGATCCTAATTTTCTAAAACTTCTGGTGGTGTTTGGATTACAGCCTGGTGGCAGACTCCCATAATCCTAGCTGTTGTGGGAGCTCATGCAGGATGGCCACAAGTCCAAGGTCTGCCTGGACCACAGACTGAATTCAAGTCAGCTGCGCAACTTAGTAAGAGCTTGTTTCAGAATGAAAAGTGAAAAAGCAAACAACAAAAACAAACAACAAGAACAGGGCAGAGAGACAACGCAGTAGTAGAGTGCTTACCCAGCATGCATGAGGCCCTGGGTTCCAACCCAAGTACCAAAAACTAAACCAAAACTACAAGAACAACAAAACCCAAAAAGTAAAACAAACCAGTCTCCAGAAAACAAGCAAAAAGCCCAGCCTCCTCCAGATCTACTGTCTTCCTAAATTCTCCTCACCATCCATAAATGGAGTTATTCAGTCCTCAGTTAACAAATATGGCTGCAGAGATGCAGCTGGATAAGCCAAGGAGCTACGGAGAGCACATGCTCTCCTCCAAGGGTCGGGACCCTCTTTCTCATCCTTTGGTAGTAGTTATCTCAGAAGAAGTTCTCAGGACATGTTGGCAAAGGAATAGACTACTTCTGCTGTCCAGCCTAGAATCCGAGGTCCATACTGCAGCATGCTGTCATATCCAGCCTAGAACCCGAGGTCCATACTACAGCTTGCTGTCATATCCAGCCTAGAACCCGAGGTCCACACTGCAGCACGCTGTCATATCCAGCCTAGAACCCGAGGTCCACACTGCAACATGCTGTCATATCCAGCCTAGAACCCGAGGTCCACACTGCACAGCACACTGTCATCTATTATACACCGCCTAATTTACTATAGATAGTAAGAAACACGCAGTAATTCTCATGTTGATCAACGCTGAGCCCCACAAGGTGCAGAGCTGACACTAGCCATTTCTGATACCCAGTGGACACTGTGTGACAACTACAGAAGAATACTACAGAAGTAGCTGCCAACCTACATACAGGCTGCACAAGTAGGGATGGTGCAAACTCACATCAAAATGGCTTAAAACTTTATCTTGGAAATTGTTTAAAGGCAAATGAGGGGCTGGGAACATAGCTCTGTGGAAGAGTGCTTGCAGATCCTAAGTTTTATCCCCAGTACCACAACAAAAAGAAAAAGAAACAGAAAAAAAAAAGATTAAAAAGAATGAGGTGGCTCATGTTGAACACTTGGAAGACTGAGGCAAGACATACAGAGGAAAATGGCAGCTATCCCAGACTGCGGGTCTTTACCACAGGAGCCGCCAGAGATGGTTCACTGTGCATGCTAAGGCCTTACTTTAAAGGGTGTGTCTCTTTTATTTGGAACTTTTTGAACTAAATAAATATAGTATTATCCTTTCTTAATTTTTAAAAAAGACCTTCAAACCTGATTTAGAACACTGTTCTTGAAGTTCATAAATTCCTTCATGATAGTTGCTAGATTTCATTCCCAATACTATAGGGAGAATGTTAATTCTCAACTATTAGAAATATAAACGGACATTTGTATGCTTAGTTCATAGTATTGTGTACAGCATAAGACAACGGTGATGAAGGCTATAACAGACAGGCCTTCAGAATTCAGCCGTGGGTGTGTACTGGCAAGACCATGACCACTGCAATTTCATGTACTGCCAGTACCTATATTTTTAGAGGCTCTGGTATCTGAACCACATAAATCATATGAAATGTGGTTGGCAGGCCCAGACCATCACAGTTTATGGCAATACGGCCTAGAAATTTGTTGTCACTGTTTTAAAAAAAAAACTTATTTGTTTGTTTGTTTATTGTTGGTGCCTATGAAGGCCAGAAGAGGACATTGGGTTTCCTGAGCTGGAGCTGAGCACTTGAGAGCCATCTAACATGGGTGCTGGGTATTGAACTCTGGTCCTCAGTATGAACAGTCAATATTCTTAACCACCGGACCATCTCTCCAGCCCTAGAAGCCACATTTCAAAGAGACATTTGTACAGTAAAGTTTGAAAACCACTGGTCTAGACTGGGAGTCACCCAAGTGTTTTCTAAATTTCTGGAGGGCAGTAAATGCTTGCTTACAGACTGCTTACAGAGGAAGAAAGTGGGTTAACTCTGTTCTAAGAATGAAACCAAAGTGTCTATTTTTTAAATCAGTTTAACATTAAACTAGCAGTCCATTCATATCCCAGCTAATTGTGATTAACCAGAGATAGAAATGTAAAAATCTTGACTGAGGAAAAGCGACAGAATGCATGTGAAGCAGAGCTCTGCACGCACCCACGGCAGTGCCAGGGGGGCAGCTGTCTCTGGTGACATCTGGTGTTCTCCTTAATGCCTGTGAAGTTCTGAAGTTCTAAGCTAGATGCAGTCTACCCGAGAGTGCTGTGGCTTCGATCTGCTGTCATTAGTAACTTCCCTCCCTTATTAATAGCAAGTGGTCCTCGAGCCTTCCTTGCATGGTGTGACGTGCTTCTCCATGTTAGTCCTTGAACCTTACAGCCTGCCTCTGTGGAGAGTGTCTGCATATGCGTCTCATCATTCTAACCCCGTCCCTTGAGAATTTAAGTTTGAGTAACATGGCCCCTGACCCCTCTACAGGGCAGAGGTGCAACATTGACATTGATGAGTGTGCCTCCAACCCCTGTCGAAAGGGTGCGACGTGCATCAACGACGTGAATGGTTTCCGGTGTATATGCCCTGAGGGACCGCATCATCCCAGCTGCTACTCACAGGTGAACGAGTGCTTGAGCAATCCCTGCATCCATGGAAACTGTACTGGAGGTCTCAATGGGTGAGTAGCTGCCCTGTGCTAGCTAGTACTTACCAGGTGGCCCAGCTGGCTTTTAAAACCAACTGAAGGAAACACTAACACCATAGCTTCAGTCTGTCAGTTGGGAACTTGACCTGAAATTTAGGTAAAGGTTTTGATGGTCTGTGTCAAAGTCTTTCAAATCACCGCTTTGTCTATAGAAGCTGGCCCGTCTCCTTGGACTGAGAACTTACTCGAGAAATAAGGACTGTCTCCTTTACATAAGTAATCAATGAGGACCCCACGGGAGGGTCCAGGAATTCATGCATGTAGCAGTTGTGTTTTATACTACAGGACTGAGATCTGAGGAGTGTTCTAGATTGACACCCCATAGGCACCTTAACACAGTCTATCCCTGTTCTGTCATGGAGCCTGGGAAAATGCATTTGCAGCCTGCATGCCCTCAGAGCTGTGTGGCATGTGATGGTTTTAGAACAAGAGTGTCTTAGACACTGTGAGGGGCATGGCCATGCCTCAAGCCTAAAAGAATGGAGAATGTGTTAGATAACTTTGTTTTCTTACTGGCTTACCCTAGATTTCTGACCCAGAACGTGATGATCTTTAAAGCACCCTTTCACAGCTCTCCCCTCCTCCACTCTCTCTCTCTCTCCATCCTTCCCCCACTTCCCAGCTCCCCTTCTCTGCCTGATCTGATATTACACTTAAGCACTCGATGTTCAAGTCAGATATTATATGTGTTTCAGGTATCTTCAGCTTTTTGGCTTTTTTCGGTCTGAAGAAAGTGTGACGGACCTGTTAAGACTCCAGTCAATCCTCAGCAGGCTTATTTTCTGATGTCTAGTTTGTACTAGACATTCTGAGCTGTGTCCATGTTAATGTTTCCTTCTGATTGCCCCAGTATATTTGACAAGCCATAGCTTGTGTTTGCAATTCACCAGCTTCCTCATGATCCAGGGAAGCACTATGTAGGTCTCCCAACTGAACATGCTAGATGGATTCATGACTCTTACCATGTGACGGTGACTCCAGTGTAGATCCATAGGAATACAGAAATACGCTAATTCCTGTAATCTTTGTGCTAGGGAGGCTTAAGCGGGAGGATTACCATGAGTTTGCAGCAAGCCTAGACCACATACCACATAGTGGTTCTAGGCCAGCCTGGGCAACAGAGTGAAACTCTGTCCTCAAAATACCAGACAAAGGAAAGATGAAACTGGCTTTCACCTATCTCGTATGTGTCTCCTATGACTCAGTTGTACCTTTGGACCACATAGTCACACCTCTGTCTTCTTGCAGCTATAAGTGCCTCTGCGATGCAGGCTGGGTTGGTGTCAACTGTGAAGTGGACAAAAATGAGTGTCTTTCTAACCCGTGCCAGAATGGAGGAACATGTAATAACCTGGTGAATGGCTACAGGTGTACCTGCAAGAAGGGGTTCAAAGGTGAAATGAAGGCCCGGCTTGTTATACCCGCTGTTTGTCTTTCCTTGTGGTATACCTGTCCACATCTTGGTTTCCATTTCTTTTTGTTGTAGTTTACTAATACAGTAAACATGCTGAGAAGTTAGTATTTCTGAGACGTGGGGAATAAAAACAAGAGTAGATATCTTTCTACCTTCAGCTTGGCAGAGAGGTAAATTGTTGGGACAAAAATACTTAAAACAAACAGTTAAGACTCCACTTAGGGGCATGTGGGTAAAGGTACATGCTGCTAGGTATCTAGGTACATGACAACCTAGGTTCCAGTGTCTGTGTAATTGTAAGCTTCCTGGCCAAGGCTTGATTCTATCAATAAGTCAGATAGCTTCTCAGAAGTGAGGTGAAAGTGTCATACTTACTGGATTGGGCCCTGTGCTGTGCTCAGGACCTTTCCGGCAAATCCTCACACATGAGCTATTCTGGACGCGTAGTTTCCTGTGTTCTTTTGGAAAAATCCATAGCAGAGGAACATGTTTCAACAATACTTTACAATCAGTTTTCCCTGAGTTGGGCTATTTGACACTTTGGCGTCTTTTAGAACTACTCATTTTGATTGCAGGTTGAGTATCCCTAACTCCAAATGTGGAGTCTTCCAAAATTGGGAACTTTTAAAATATCAGCATGAAGTGAAAGGTCACGAGGCTCTATTTCTTGTACAGTATTACTCTAACAGATTGTATTAAGTCACTCTCAGTTGTGTGTAGGAGGATAACTGGAAGGAGACACAATGACATCTTTCAAGAAGCTTGTTATTTATTTGTAAGAATCCTCACTCTATCCTACCCCTAAAAAAATCTGAAACACATGAATGACCAAATGCAAGCTGGGCTACACTTTGTTTGGCTTACACTTCTGCATCACTATTCATCATTGAAGGGAGTCAGGACCGGGACTCAAACAGGGCAGGAACCCAGGGGCAGGAGCTGATGCAGAGGCCATGGGGGGTGCTGCCTTGCCTCCCATGGCTTCCTCGACCTGCCTACTTAGAGACCTCAGGACCACCAGCCCACGGATGGCACCACCTATAATGACTGGGCCCTCTGCCATCAATCACTAATTAAGAAGTGCTCTGTAGGCTTGCACACAGCCAAATCTTCTAGGCATTTTCTTTATTGAGATTCCATCTGTCAGATGGTTTTAGTGTGTATCACAGTAACATAACTGTCCAGCACACATACCAAGTATTTCAGAGAGAGGACACCCAGATGACACCAGACAGACTGAGAAAGTCTCTACATCAGACACTAATGTTCTGATGTATTATATGATATTTGCCAGGAAACTTGTAGATTCAAAAGCTCTTTTCTTTTCTTGTCTTTTCTTGTCTTTTCTTGTCTTGTCTTGTCTTGTCTTGTCTTGTCTTGTCTTGTCTTGTCTTGTCTCACTGTAACTTACTTACCGTTTATCACATGGGAAATGAGAATATACAATCAAACCCTGTTTGTTCAGTGAGCTGTGGGCCCCTCTGAGCCTGCCATCTCCCTGCTCCTTTCTGCTCACAGTACTCTGGCTTCACCATCTTTATGGGCCTTGTTGGGTCACATTGGAGGTGCAAAGACGTGTGGATTCTGGACCTGCCTTAGACCCACTCTGTTCTTTTTCTTTTTGATTTTTTTTTTTTAGTGGGAATAAATTTTCTGCCTTGAAATAGGAGAACTATTTTTAAGGCTTTGGGACCTAGTCCACTGATAGCAGAGACTACATGGGTGGAAGAGTGGGCACTTCAGGACTTTTCTTCATGAGTTTGCCCTTTTTCTGATGGACCAGAGACTTCCTGTTAAAGGGCCCATGTTTAGGTAGAGCAGCAAGCTTTTCAGGATAGCGAGTGCTCAGCTCGTTATGCAGAATCCAGTTCCATAAGGAGGAGCGTTAAACCTGAGTCAGGCCCTCCCTTCACAGTTTTGGCCAACCATTGCCTGTGTGCCTGATACCACAAACTAAAATGAATTGAGCAGGTGCTCCCATGACCCAAAGAAATGAGTGCCATTTCTGCGACTTCTAATTTTCACAACCACCAGGGGAGCTGGTGAGTAACTGAGGCTGACAGTTTCAGTGTGTATGTGTTTCCCCTCCTCCTCCAGGCTACAACTGCCAGGTGAATATAGACGAGTGTGCCTCAAACCCATGTCTGAACCAAGGAACCTGCTTTGATGATGTCAGCGGCTACACTTGCCAGTGTGTGTTGCCTTACACAGGTGGGTACTGCAGGTGCCAGCATGGCTGAAGGGGGTGTGTGCCCTGTGACCCGGGTCAGTGACGCTGCTCTGAGGACTTGGTTTGGTGTCACTCGTAGTCTCCGAGGCTACATCTTGAGCTTTAAGAAACATGGTGGCGGGGAAACAGCTTCCTTCCTTTATGCTTTTTAGTGTTTAGGTTTTTGTTTGTTGGTTTTTCTGGTGCTGGGGTTTGATTCCAGGGCCTTGTGTCTCCTTAGTAGTATTGTTTTGTTTTTGTTTTTGTTGTTTTCATTTTTTTACTTATTCTTCTCTCTGCAGTTGCCCCTTCCTCCTCTCCTGTTAAGTTGTTCGGTGAGCTTCAGGGGTGCAGCTCTCCTGAGTCACCACCTATGTTGGCGTGAACTTTTAGATGACATAGCCATGCTATTGTGGGTCATCCTCAAGGGCTCTGTGGCTGACCTACACCCCCAGCCCTGTGTTTTACTCTTTGGGGTTTTAAAGTTATATATGATGTTTAGAACCAGATGCCTACTTGGTCCAGTGGCATCTATTCTTTTGACATTGTAACACAAAATTGTGGAGAAAATTCATGGTAATGTGTTTTTCTTTCTAAATACAGAGTTTTAAGATGACTGTTAAAGTTGACTTTGTGGTAACTTGACTTTAGAAACAAATCAGTATCCTGTAAACTTCCTCAGTGAGTAAAGGCACATGTGAAAGCATTGAGTCTGTGATTCACCTTCTCAAACACCAATGTGTTTTAAAACATACCTTGATCCTCTTTTTAGTGGAATCATTTTTAATTTTAATTTTTCTCTAAGTGTGAATTCAGTATTCTAAGGCAGGAAGCATCCACTGGCAGGCAGCTGATAGCAGTAGAGATTGCCTGGCAACAGAGATGCAGGTATACAATGTATAGAGTCGGCCCCAGTGATAACAGCGGAGGAAGCAGCCAGCAGAGAGACTGAGGGTTCACTGGGTGCTAGACAGGACTTACAGTGTGCTTCCCATTTAGTCCACAGAAATCCTCCCTGAGGACATGCTAGGGAAGGCTCAGAGAGCTAAACGAGCTGCCCATGGTCACCAGATTAGCTGCAGTGCGCCAATATTGGAAGGAGCAAGTGTCTCTCAGATCCTAGAGCAATGGTTCTTAACCTGTGGGTCATGTGCATATCAGATGCCCTGCACATCAGATATTTATGTTAGGACTCATAACAGTAGCAAAATTATAGTTACAAAGTAGCAATGGAAATAATTTTATGGTTGGGGTCACCTCAGCATGAGGAACTAACTGTCCTACAGGGTCATGCCACAGCGCCGAGCTAGAACCTCTCGGTTGCTGCTGTAGCCTCGGTTTCTGAGCGCATCTGTGTTTGCAGTCTCCAGATGCCTTCTTTTCCTTGGTTGATTCTTTATCACAGACTGTCATTTGTTTTCTAGGCAAGAACTGTCAAACAGTGTTGGCTCCCTGTTCCCCAAACCCGTGTGAGAATGCTGCTGTTTGTAAAGAGGCACCCAATTTTGAGAGCTTCAGCTGCTTGTGTGCACCTGGCTGGCAAGGTAGTGATGCTGGATGATGCTGTCCTTTAAACAAAGCCACGGGGCCCTCAGATGACATGGAGACCATGCTGACACCTGTAATCTCTGTACGGAGCTACTAGCTGGAAGGGCTCATAACACCTTCACAGGTTCAATCTTTATAGTCCTCAAGTAACTGAGATCCTCCAACCCAAGTGTTTGAAGCTATAAGTAGCAGTTGGGAGGGGTTTCTCAGGGACCTCCTGCATCGGACCAATCAGGCTGCCTCCTGCATCAAAACACCCTAAGCTCACGGTGCACTGAAACTCACACCCACCTAAGCTTACACACTGCCTTGATTTCTGTGGGGATTTTCTTCGAAAGACTGCCTATTCATTACCCTTTCTTCATAGGTCAACGATGTACAGTTGACGTTGATGAGTGTGTCTCCAAGCCGTGTATGAACAATGGTGTCTGCCATAACACTCAGGGCAGCTACATGTGTGAGTGTCCTCCTGGCTTCAGTGGTATGGACTGTGAAGAGGACATCAATGATTGCCTTGCCAGTGAGTATACCTGCCCCCAGGGCCCAGGTAGAGAAAGCTCAGTCAAGGGTGGGCCATGCTCCCTACACTGATATCAGTGCCCCACACTCCAGTATTTTTAAGTCTTCCGTCTGAAGCTACTGTCTTTAGAAATCAAAATAGTAGAATCTGTCTGGAGCATCTCTCTACAGCATTTTAAATGCTGACAAGCTACAGACAGTGCTGTGGTAGCTTTGTGAGAACATAGATTTTTGAAGGGTAATAAACATACAAAAGCTACAAGTATTTTAATACTTGGTAGAACTCATCCAATTTTGGCAAAATGATAGAGAAAACCATCATGAATGTTCCTCTAAAAGTCCCTCTGTAGCTCTGCCTGTTCTACCTCCTTGTCTCACGCCAGCACAGACCAGCCTCTGCCACTATAGATACAGTCATACTTTATATAGATGCATCTGTATAGGCATTCTCTTGTCAGTAATCTCAGGCTGGTTCATGTCGATACCACCACTAGTGTCTTCTGTCATATTGCCGAGTGGTCTCCATGCTGGTTATGTACATTGAGCGTGATCAGCCTTCAGGGCTGAGCATCGGACACTCACCCGTTCCAGGCCTTTTGGTTTTAGGGTATTCGCATCTTAGGGATGTGACTCAAGTAGGAGCATGAGGTGCGTTCATGCTTTCATATGTATCGTGCATGAGTAGGCCGAAGGTAATGTGATGCAATTCTTTCAATGCATCTGAATGCTGACTGTGCTATGAATTTTAGTTGTTCCTGTGACGTGATGCTGACCCTCATGGGGTTTCAGACTTTGCAGAGCTTTGCATTTTAGACTTTTGGATTATTTTTACCTGTGCTATTGTTACTTGTTTGCTTTTCCAGTTTTTAGGCATTATAGATAAAAATGTTATAATAGGAGTTTACCTTCTCTTTCTTCTTAAAGATGTTGTGCACAATGGGTGTGTACTCCTCCCAAACAGCAAGATATGAACTCTTTATTGCCATCATCATCATCATCATTATTATTGCCAAGTTTTAAATCTGTTTTAAGATTTACTCTTTTTGAGTCTTAACTTTTGATTACTTTAGTTTGGTTTGGATTGAGCTTTGGTGAAATATGTTTCAGAGATTCCATCTGTCTTAGTTAAGTTTCTAGTGCTCTAATGAACACTGTGACTGAAAGTGATGTGGGAGAGAAGGATTTATTTCATCGTACTACTGTAGTCATCACTGTGGGAAGTCAGGGCAGGAACCTGGAGGCAGAAGCTGATGCAGAGGCCATGGAGGGGTGCTGCTTACTGGCTTGCTCTCTATGACTTGCTCAGTCTTCCTTCCTTCCTTCCTTCCTTCCTTCCTTCCTTCCTTCCTTCCTTCCTTCCTTCCTTCCTCCCTCCCTCCCTTCCTTCCTCCCTCCCTTCCTCCCTCTTCCTTCCTCTGTCTTTCTTTCCTTCTTTCTTTTTCATAATGGAAATCCTTATCCCACATTATTTTTTATTATTATTTTATTGATTGATTGTGAGTTTCACATCATGTACCCAATCCTACTTCTTTCCATCCCTTCAAATTCACCCCATTACCCTTGCAACCTCCTTCCCAAAATAAGACACACACACAAACAAACAAACAAATGAAAAACCAAGGCATAGAAAACATCTCCTCATGGAAACTGTAGTGTGTCACAGTGTGTCCCACAGTATACCCCTTTCTCCACACATCTTTACTTGCATGTTCATTATAGTGAGTCATTGGTCTGGTTTGAGACCTCCAGCTTCTGTGACATCAATAATATTGGATCCTCACCTAGACTCCTCCTGGTTAACCTGTTGTTGCGCAGGATCATGGAGGTCCTGCAGCTTTGGTTCAGCAGAACTGGCCCTTTTTTGTGT
The DNA here is from genome assembly GCF_900095145.1 of Mus pahari. NCBI lineage: Eukaryota > Metazoa > Chordata > Mammalia > Rodentia > Muridae > Mus > Mus pahari. The sequence goes on from NC_034593.1 coordinate 88,228,580, forward strand.
CCCTGCATTCACAGATGATATAGAGTTTGTTGTAGGCTAACTCAGAGCCCTGGATCTGGGCCTGGATGGTAGTTGAGCTGGTTAGCCTACAGCTTATCCTCATCACCAGGGCGAGCTCTTCAGCACTACTTTGGCTGGGCCACCTATGTCACTATCTGCAGGAGGCAGAGTCACCTCTCCTGCACTGCACTCAGCTCTGCCGTGCTTCCTAGGCAAGGTGCTGGATGTGCTCCCATAAATGCTATAGCCACTGAGGGGGCAGGGCTAGCTCTCCGGCTCTTTCCCATGCCCTCTGCCAGCTCTCCTGACTAGCTGCAGGTGGCTGGGGGGTAAGGAGGCAGGGCATCACACTCATATCCACACCCTAGGGCTGGCTCACCTGCTCTACCACCACCAGGGTCAGCTCTGCTGTTCAGCCTGCTTTCTCATAGAATCCAGAATCCCCAGTAAGCTGGGGTCCTCCCATGTTAATCATTAATAAAGAAAACGCCAACACAGACTTGCCTACAGGAAAATCTGATGATGGCATTTTCTCTGATGACTGTGGTTTGTGTTGAGTCGACCGAACAAAACATAACAAGAAAAACATGCCTGGCACATTACCTAACTGACTTATTTTCAAATTTTTGGCACTGGTTCATTAATAATAAGTCTTATTTTACCCTGAATAGTTATGAGATGTATGCTAATTTTCCCTCTTGGATCTGGTAGTGATCATTTCTTCCTTCTCTCTGGAGAAGAATCTGGGTAGAATTCAGTTCCTTACTCTCAGGGTTCAGCCTGCCCTGCGAGTCCCTTTACAGCCTGTGCTGGCCTCGAACTTATAGCAGTTTTCCTGCCTCACCATTTAAATGCTGGGCTTACAGCGTGAACCACCAAGCCTGACTCTTTTCTTCTTGAACATGTTTTGGGGTGTGTTAAATGGCTCTTTGATAAAGCAGAGCCCACTTGGCCTTTCAAGTCATTGCTTAAATTTTCATTTCATATTTGTGATGGTTTCTGCCATTTTAACTTAACACCCTGAATGCCAGCAGCAATGTCATGGTTTTTTTGCTTTAGTCCCTTTGTCATTAGATTGTGTAAGGCCCTGCTATGATTATAACTCAGGACCTGTTGACATTACTCTGACTGAAGTGATTTACAAAAAAAAAAAAAAAAAAGAAGAAGAAGAAGAAGAAGAAAGTGAGAGAGAAGTACAGGAAAGGTGATTGATTTATGCAGTGTTCTTGGAACAGACTGAATCTATAACCTGACCCCTCAGCCTCCACAAGCATGTTTTGAAAATACTTATCAATATTCCCAATATTGTATCAATTAGGCCACATAATTGATTTACATATATGTGGAGGATCAATGGAAGTTTTATGACTATTAGTTATAAAATAGTGTTAATATAGATTAGATTGATCTTGATTTTAAACATAAAAATCTCAGGTAAGCGATAACTGAATTCATTTTTCATGCTAGGGTTCATGTCAGGATAAATGAAATGGATCAAATGTGGGGGCTGGAACGCGCTTCTTAAAGGTGTGGCTTGGCCTGGGTCATCTGCCTTCACAGTGCTGCTGTCCTGAGTCCCACTTCTTTTGTCCTGTCTCAGACCCCTGCCAGAATGGAGGCTCCTGTGTGGACAAAGTGAATACCTTCTCCTGCCAGTGTCATCCTGGCTTCATAGGCGACAAGTGCCAGACAGACATGAATGAGTGTCTGAGCGAGCCCTGTAAGAATGGCGGGACCTGCTCCGACTATGTCAACAGTTACACCTGCACATGCCCTGCGGGCTTCCACGGAGTCCACTGTGAAAACAACATTGACGAGTGCACTGAGAGGTGAGCAGGGTGGACCTGGGCACCAGCAGCTCACAGGGTGGGAGGGAGGGAGGGGAGGTAACATCACAGCAGCTCACAGGGAAGGGGAGGGAGGGGAGGTAACATCACAGCACATCACAATACAATGCCAGGATTGTAGGGCAAGGATGAGCTGCACTTGAGACCCTTTCCACAGTCCTCTCTCATTGCTCAGTTTTTGAAAGACATGTAATTGGAAGGTCAAAGGTCAGAGGTTGAAAGGCTTTAGTGGGCTAGACTAAATAGATAGCATTACTTCTTTCTTGCCATGGAGCAGCAGCAGAGCCATCAATTCTGGTCTGTTCTCTTGTCTCTTTGTTCTAGCTGTAAGATTTCTCTCTCTGTAGATCTGACCACTGTGTAAGTACTGTTTAGAAGGTCTGTTTGATTTCTTTTTATTATTTTAGCAATGTGTTTATTCTCTTTCATAAAGAAATCTAGAGTGAAAAGCTATTTAGGACTTTTCATGTAAGGCTGATTGATATAATGATAAAATATGTTATGGAAACCAACTCTCTTCAGGATTCTAGGCAGATCTGTCTTCCAGATGCTCCTAAGATGGGTATTAGGAAGGAAGTTGATACTGCAATCTCTGACCCCCAGTCTAGTTTAGAAGACTTTAAAACTTACTGGGCATAGGCATTGGAGTCTCAGACGTGTTTGTCCAGTTACATCCTATATTTCTCTGCCTTTTAAAAAAAAGATTTATTTATTTATTTATTTTATGTATATGAGTACGCTATAGCTATCAGCAGACACACCAGAAGAGGGCATCGGATCCCATTACAGATTGTTATTAGCCACCATGTAGTTGCTGGGAATTGAACTCAGGACCTCTGGAAGAGCGGTCAGTGCTCTTAACCACTGAGCCATCTCTCCAGCCCCGACATCCTACATTTCAGCAGCCAGACTTTACAGTAGCAGCTCGGGGCCTCAGTTCACATAGCTGATGTTGTCTCTCATTTGCTCCTCAGCTCCTGCTTCAATGGCGGCACGTGTGTTGATGGAATCAACTCTTTCTCTTGCGTGTGCCCTGTGGGTTTCACTGGTCCCTTCTGCCTCCATGATATCAATGAGTGCAGCTCTAACCCGTGCCTGAATGCGGGAACGTGTGTTGATGGTCTGGGTACCTACCGATGCATCTGTCCCTTGGGCTACACCGGGAAAAACTGTCAGGTAATCAGCCTCCCTCCCATCCGCCCGCCCACCCGGCTCCCCACAGTAGCCAAGGACTCTGTCTACTTCCCAGGCAGGGTGAACCATTTGAGAAGAGAGGACTGCATCCCAGGTGCTCCCTGAGGTGCCGGACCCACCTTATTGATAGCTAGAAGGGTCCAGGCTGGTGACACCAGCAATGCCATATGGGCTAATAAGCTTCTGGTTGTTTGAAGAGGCTTACCAAGAGGAAACTGTGACTGACAGCGAGCACGTACACACCTTCGCAGTGCCTATGCAGGAAGAATGGTTGTGAGCTTTTCATTGCTAACCTAAACAACAACAACAACTTAATAGGAGTTTGGTTGGGGTTTGGGGTTTCAGAGATTTTAGGCTTCACTGGCTGCTTCTGTTCATGGGCCTGAGACAAGAGTAAGAGTCATTGGGGCAGAGCTGGTGTAGGACTCTTCATGGTGGCCTGAAACAGAGAGGGACAGGAGAAGAGGAGGGGAAGGGAAGGGGAAAAGACAAGGGAAGAGAGGGAGAGAGGAAACAGAGACAGACAGATGAGGCAGGGAAAGCCAAGAACGAGATGTAGCTTCCCCAGACAAGTACCCGGGGAGCCCCCTTTCCAGCTGGCATTTCCTCTAGTTTTCAGAATTGTTCAAAAATGATACCATCCTTGAGAACCAACCCCCTAATTCGTGAGCCTCTGAGGTCATTTCATATTCAAACACAAGACAGGACAATCAAAATCAAACCAGTAAACACCAGGTAGAACACCAGGGGTACTGTTTACAGTGTTATAACATAGCCATCACCAAACTGTGCATCCTTAAAACTCAAATACAGAAATATAAATCTGTTATAATCTTAGGATGGAAGGAACCCTCATAGGAAACTGACTCCCAATTTATGGAGGAGAAGTAGCCTCCACCTGATCCCCAGAAAGGACAGTTTCTAAACTGTCCAAGGTCACATACAAATGGTGATTTGTGCCACTTTACATCTTCTGTAAGAGTGACAGAACTCAGAGAGCTCATGAATACGTGACTAATTAGAGACCACATTGGATGACACTGGACCCAGAAGCGGCCATGCTCGCATGAAGCAGCTTGCTCTTGCCCCACCCGCCACTGACCGTCTCTCAGCCAGCAGCAGTCTGTGTCAGGAAGGCAGCCCCATCTCTGCCTCATGTTATTCGTGAGCCTGACGTTGAAAATAAGGTTGTGGACCGTTTAGGCTTTTGAATTGGATCATTTCACCCTTCTTCCTGTAGGCAGGAGTGGTCAGGGTGCATGTGGTCCTGCGGGGTTAACATAGGAAGCGGGGGCCCAGACAGCAGCTATAGCCCTTGCCAGCCTTGCAGGGAGGCCATGTATGCTCATAGAGTCCTGTCTAATGCTCTGGGGATAACAGCTTACTGAGCCTCTAGAGTGGTTAGGTTCCTGAGGTAAGGGCTTTCAAAATGACACTGGCCAGACAAACGAGGCTGTAAAGTGACACAGTGTGTCTAGGACAGTGTGCCCAGTGAAGGCTTCTGTGAAGGTGTCCCTTTCTTTCTAAAACAAATCCTTTCCTTTGACATCTTATGACACACTGTAATTAGAGACTTCATTTATGGTGTCTGGATTTTGATGCATGTACATCCTTGCCTCCGCTTCAGACCCTGGTGAACCTCTGCAGCCGGTCTCCGTGTAAAAACAAAGGAACTTGTGTTCAGGAAAAGGCAAGGCCCCACTGCCTGTGTCCGCCTGGATGGGACGGTGCATACTGTGATGTGCTCAACGTGTCCTGTAAGGCGGCAGCCTTGCAGAAAGGTGAGCTCTGTCCCAAGCATCAGGTACTGACATACATGCTGGTATCTTAGGGCACAGTACTGAAGGGTCAAGGGTCTGAAGAAAGGCTAGAGGCACACGTAGAGATCCCAGAGAGAAAGGCGGTTGAAATGAAGAACTAGACACAGATGAAGCAAATCCTAGAGCAGCCACTAGCCAGGCTCACTTGCGTTTGGGTTGAACCTGCCGTGGGTCACTCTCTCTCTGATGCGTCTCTCTTCACCTGGCGCCCAGGAGTACCTGTTGAACACTTATGCCAGCACTCGGGCATCTGTATCAATGCTGGCAACACCCATCACTGCCAGTGCCCCCTGGGCTACACGGGGAGCTACTGCGAGGAGCAGCTTGACGAGTGTGCATCCAATCCATGCCAGCATGGTGCCACCTGCAGTGACTTCATTGGAGGATACAGATGTGAGGTGAGGAGATGGCTGAGCTCAGAGGGCTCCGATGACATAGTGCCGGTGTTAAAAACTGGTTACCAAGTCCAACGGTTTGTGTCCTATGGAGTATAAATGTCTGCTCGCCCTTACCGTAGTGTTCGGCAGCCAGTGTTTTTATTTTCAGCCGTGCTTTCCCGTAGCTCTGGTAAGATATCTTCACAGAGTCTGGACCTTCCCTCCTTAACTGGTTTGCTCTCTATGTTGGCATCCTGCAAGCTCACCTAGTACAGTAGTCCCTGCGCTTCCTGAAGAGCAATACAGTTAGTTCATCAGCCAATGAGTAATTCGCTCACACCAAAACAAACAAACAAACAAGTGTGTTGTCACCTGTTGTGCCGCAGCTCCATGCTCAGGGTTACTGTAATGTTTAAGGATGTGTCTTTTTTCAATGTCTGAGCTGATAGAAGTTAGAGCCAGATGTTAAACAAACACCAGAATGGGAACCTGAAACCCACCAGACCACCAAGCAACAACAGAAGGCTTCTCTCCCGCTGCCTCCGTTGTTTATCTCCGAGCAGGCCGCTCTCAGAGCAGGCCGCAATCTCTTAGTTCAAAAGCCTGCCACTGCTGAACTCAAACTTCTACACATCTGACTTTTTTTTAGTAGCCCATATGAGCAGAATTATAGCCATTTAATATCGCTTGCCTTGTGTGGCCTGCAAAAAGACACACAGTGAGTGTGTCCTAGGTAGTCAACTCTGGAGTCCAAGGGGCCTGAACTCCCTCGGGAGCTCCCTCACTGTAAGACTGTTGTTGCTGGGTCACTGAATGTCACCACACATAGTTTTAAGCTATGGTATCCCCTCTTTCAAAGTTTGTTTCTCCTCTTACTCTGTCTTCTTGTGCTGTGAGGGACTTCCTCTGCAGACACTGTTGGCATAGAGGTGCCTAAATGAAACTTCCCCCACAGTTGTCTGTTTCCTTATCAAGTCTTGTTTCTTCCAACTCCTCCATTGCCCCCTGCCCTCCATCTCCCCCTCCGCCCTTCATCTCCCCCCCCACCTTCCATTGCCCACCACCCTCCATAGTCTTCCCCCCACCCCCCACCCTCCATTGCCCACTGCCTTTAGCCTCATTGTTTACCCATTCACACAATCATGCAATGGGCACGTCGTCTTTACTACTGCATGCACGTGCAGTTTGAGCCTTAGGCTGCACATCGTGTGTGAAGGGGTGTGCACTACATGGATGAGGAAATCCTTACCTGGAAGTTTTGCTTGGGGGATGTCATGAAAATGACCCTCAGAACATACAGTCCTCACTTTCCTTTAAAGTGGCTTTGGGGGGTGAAGGGGCTAGAAGAGAAATAGGTAAATGTGACCCTGCACCAGGAAGCAGCAGAGAATGCCATGGTTACAAAGGGACAGATACATAGTTGCTTAGTGGGATGGAAGCAAAGTCATGGTAACCTGAACTCTCGCTTGGCCCTGTGGTCAGTCTGCAGCAGTGACCCCTTTCTCTGTGTCCTTCTCTCCTGACAGTGTGTTCCAGGATATCAGGGTGTCAACTGTGAGTATGAAGTGGACGAGTGCCAGAACCAACCCTGCCAGAATGGAGGCACCTGCATCGACCTTGTGAACCATTTCAAGTGTTCCTGCCCCCCAGGCACCCGGGGTACGCAGTCTGCCTTACTCTTTCAGCCAGGGCCATTCCCTGGGTCTGACATCCATTCTTAGTGCTGAAGCACCTTTTAAAAACTGAGACAATTTAAAGAAGACTGGCTTCATTGTAGCCACTTACTCTTCACCCACTCTCACTCTGATCTCCTGCCAGCGTCCATGTAGGTTTGGCTGTTTCTTATGTTCAGGAAACAGAATACAGAATTGTCAATAACCCTGGCTAACCAGGTTTTTTGATGCTTCAAGTGAAATCAACCGTCTGCCTTTTAAAGGAAGTGAATCCGCATAGGCCTGCTTTTTAATTGTTTAAGCTAGCCAAGTCTGTGTCCATAGAATGAGGGAATCTATGAGATGTGTTTGGCTGCTGTCCCAGGAGGCTGCAGACGGGAGGCTGTGCTGTTGCACCTGCAGCTGCACCCCTGGACTGTGGACTGTAGAGCATCAGTGTGCTCTGGGAATTGCCACTTGCTCCAGACTGTCTCCTGGAGAGAGCATTGCTTGTTAGGGACATCTGGTGCTGAAGGCTCTGCATAGCCTGTGAGCAGCATGGCAAAGATAGCAGTCGTACATTTAGGCAGCAATCAGAGGAGACCCTCAGAGCTGGCTTTGTGTTTACATAGACTTTTGTGCCAGTGCATTTGAATAACTTTTTTTCCCTAGAGATCAAATTTAGTTAAGTTAAGGCAGAAGAATATTCCATTAATAGGTACGTAGTGCAGAATGAGTCTTAGGGAAGGGAGCGCTGAGGACCAGCCTGCAACTAACTGCTTTAAAATTCCTTACATGCTTCCTGGTCTAGAGGTAGCAAGTCCCATGGTACGAAGTTCCAGGTGCTACTACTGCATTCCTAGTGCTGGGTTGCTGCCTGTCTCTGTGCTTTGGGGCTGTAGGCTCCAAGGCTGCCTCAGCAGAGGTGGAGAAAATGTACAGGGCTGTGCGGGGGCTTTCGCTCAGTGCGGAAGTGACACACATCATGTTCCCAGAGGTGTGTCAGAACCACTCACTAGTGTTCTTCCATGGCCTGTGGAGGCTGAGAGCCTAGGAGAGGGCATGCGTTTGTACTGTACCACAGACTACCACATAGACATAGATGCATCCAGTCCCAGAGTGGAACATCTCCTAAGACAATGAGATTTTTGTCTTTTCTCAATCAATCAATCAATCATTCAGTCGACTGATCAATCAATCTCTTTTTCTCTCCCCCCTCCTTCTCGTCTTCTTCCTTCTCCTCCTCCTTCTTTTTCTTTGTTTTTGTTGTTGTATTGAGTCAGGGTTTCTCTGTATATCCCTGGCTTTTCTGGAACTTGTTCTGTAGACCAGGCTGGCCTCGAACTCAGGGATCTGCCTGTCTCTGCCTCCTGAGTGCTGGGATTAAAGCCTTATGCCACTGCTTGGCTCCTAAATACTTCTTTGTGGTAGCTTAGAATAATAATGCAGTGTATCTTCTGACCTGTTGACTGTTTTTTGAGCTCACTGATGTTCCTGCTGTGTTCTTCACCGAGAACTTAAGTTAGTCTTACTGATGGTGTCTCTGGATTCCTGGCTCTCCTTTGTAGTGTTTCCAAGATTGCCTTTTAATGGTCTGTTATAGTGTGGTTCTCTTCCAGTGCTCTATTTGAATGTTTGTTGCTTATGTCCTGTGTGCATTTCCAGGTGCCTGACATAGTGTATATTTGTTCTGACTCTTCCTCTCTGGTTATCCATCCATCCTGTCCATCTGTGACTGCTCTCTCACAGTACAGTGAGTTATCCCAGTGCTTGTTCTCAGCACTGTACTCCCAGGCCTTGGATGTTGCCTATGCACACCTCCTGCTTCCAGGGCATAGGCTAACCTGGAACACTTCTGTCATCCTGTGTTTGCATCAGGCTAAGAATGAGGTCACGCTCACTTGATAAGCTGTGTATCACTGATAGTTCTGTCCACATGGATGCTTTATGCTTATTTTACTCCTCATGCCAAACATCAAGTATCCTGTAAGACTGGGAACATGTCCTCGCTTTGTTTGCTTCCACTTTCTGGTTCCCAGTTTAATCTAATCTGTGAGTAGATAAGGTGTTATGTGCATGTGGGCAGGGTAAACATGTCCACACATGCATGGAAAGACATGCAGTAAAGACACGTTCCCCACTGTACTCACCCCCAGCACCCCACCCTCCCTTTCCCCTCACACTGCAGACAGCCTCTTGTGCGTCTCTAGAGGAATTACAAGGCTATCTTTCAGAATTGCATTATGTATGTAGGAGCCAAATACAAAGGTAGTTTTACCCCTCCGTTTTTAACTCTAAAGATGTATCAAGGTGCTGTCTTTCTCCTAACCTTTTTACTTAATTGGAATATTTTCATACCAAAATAGGAAACTTCTTCAGTGTTTTCTCATAGTTTCAGAATTCCCCTTTATGACAACATTATGTATTGTGCTTAATTGTGATAGACATTGGTTTGTTTTTTTTGAAGGGACACATATAAGTGCTTGTTACAGAATGTGTTTTCAGAAATAGGGTCTGCTGGGCCACTATACCGAGTTGAAGTGTCATTTAAGTGGCAGTGCTGGCGGCATCCTCTCTGTGTAATTCAGCATCTAGCATATTTATGAGTTTCTGTTTTCCCTCTGAGATTTACCCCTTCCTCCTTTCTGGATAGACTGTCTATCCTTACTCTGTGCAGAAGTTGTTTCTCTTTGCTGTGTGGTGTGGATATTTTCCTGATGTACTGAGGTTATAGTCTTTCAGATGTCTTATTCTGAGGTCGGAATCTTTCAGATGTCTTTAGTGATTTTTTTACATGCAGATTATTTCTAATCATGTTGAATTTATCCATCTTTTTTATTGCTGCTTGCATCTGAGTGGTAGTTGATTTTATCATCCATGTTCCAAAATTAATAAAGACATTCTTCTGTGTTATCCTGGGCTAGAATCCTGAAGTAGCTTTCCCATGTGACTGGATGGTTGATGTTTTCTGCAATGACTTGGGATGGGACTTTTATCAAGTTCTAAGCTCCGCATGCATTTGGGCTGTTGTTCTGTCAGTCGATTCACGAGAAACTTTTCACCATGAAGGACTCTTCTTCATGCTCTCCTGGCTGTGATTTGGTTTTTCTATATCATTTTTGAGTCAGTTTGCCATTAAAAAGTATTGCTGATATCTTTTTGAGATCATATTACATTCATTATATAATACAGTGAGCATGCCTTTGTCATGGAGTCGCATAATCAGATAATGTATGTCTTCCGTCTGTCCATGTCTCCTCTGTCAGAGCACTTGCCTGAGAGGCCACACAGCTGGTTCTGATACTCTCGGCCATTTGCCTTTTGACACTGCTAGTGACAGTGAGGTGCATCTGTGTCTCCTTCCCTTTTTACGGCTTGCTTCTCATAAAGTATACCAAAACATTATAGAAGTATCTTCATTTTTAACCTTTTCAAATTACTTTGTGGAATAGTCATGATTTTGTTGTTTCTAAACATATTCACAGTTATTTTAACTAGATGGCTCATATATCTTCAGTGCATTATTTAGCTAGAATAATCTTCAAATTCTTAGCAAGATAATTCCACTCTGTTGTTGTCTTAAATAAAAGACATTAGTGCACCTATCCTCTTTGGTTTTTTTTGAGACAGGGTTTCTCTGTGTAGCCCTGGCTGTCCTGGAACTCACTTTGTAGATCAGGCTGGCCTCGAACTCAGAAATCTACCTGCCTCTGCCTCCCGAGTGCTGGGATTAAAGGCGTGCGCCACCACACCTGGCATGCACCTATCCTCTTTTAAAGAAAAAAAAAAGTCAATGTTTATAAAACATAAAATACTATTGCCCCAAATCTAATCCCAGCATAGCCTATGTAGTGATAGAGTGTGTTCCATGTTGAACTGTTTTCATAGTTTGATTAGGGTTGATAAGTGATGGAAACTCTCAGAGTCTCCTGAGCTTTGGCTCCTGTGTGCTTGAGATGGCACAGTTGTCCCTGCTGCTCTGGATCAGGTAAAGTACAGGTGGAGCCTCAGGGTGCAACTTCTTCTCACGTTGCTCCCCAGGAAGCAACTGCACGAACTGCATGCAGCTGGCATGGACTAAGAATATTTTTTGCCTTGCCCAATTTAAAAGCTCCCACTGTAGATTGAGGACTATAATCGAGCTAATCTCTAAAGACCACAAGGGCATTTATCCCCTGCTAATGGCGGGTATGGATTTTCGTAATTCTGTCTTTCTTCTCTCATAGGCCTGCTGTGTGAGGAGAACATCGATGACTGTGCTGAGGGCCCCCACTGCCTTAACGGCGGCCAGTGCGTAGACCGGATCGGAGGCTACACTTGTCGCTGCTTGCCTGGCTTTGCTGGGGAGCGGTGTGAGGGGGACATCAACGAATGTCTGTCCAACCCTTGCAGCTCCGAGGGCAGCCTGGACTGCATTCAGCTCAAAAATAACTACCAGTGCGTCTGCCGCAGTGCTTTCACAGGTGAGAGCCTCTCGGCCCTTGCTAGTCTGATGTGCAGGAGGCTTGAGTAAGCAAACCATGATCTCTGTGGACATGTCTGACCTGTAGCGAGCCAAGACCAGCTTAGGGCAAGGACGCAGGGCCCAGGTTTCCTTAAGTCTGTACACCATGGGTGTCAGAGCTAAGCTCATCTTTACCTTTGCTTTTCTGAGAGATACTTTTGTGGTGCATGGATTATATCATGCCGTGGCAAGAATATGAAAAATAATCTTTTGGGGTACAGGGAAAAATTAACATTTTTTCAATTGAGATAAATTAAACAAGACATAAAACTTGCCATCTTCATCATATTAAGCCTATTGTGCAGTAACTTTCATCACTGCAGTGACTGCAGTAGCGTTCAGCACACCCCCACTGCAGTGACTGCAGTAGCGTTCAGCACACCCCCACTGCAGTGACTGCAGTAGCGTTCAGCACACCCCCACTGCAGTGACTGCAGTAGCATTCAACACACCCCCACTGCAGTGACTGCAGTAGCATTCAGCACACCCCCCACTGCAGTGACTGCAGTAGCATTCAGCACACCCCCACTGCAGTGACTGCAGTAGCGTTCAGCACACCCCCACTGCAGTGACTGCAGTAGCGTTCAGCACACTCCCCACTGCAGTGACTGCAGTAGCATTCAGCACACCCCTACTGCAGTGACTGCAGAAGCGTTCAGCACACCCCCACTGCAGTGACTGCAGTAGCGTTCAGCACACCCACACTGAGTACTACAGAGATCACTGTTTACTCTCAAACTCTTATGTGAAAATACAAGGGCTGGCAAGATGGCTCAGCGGGTAAGATCACTGACTGCTCCTGAGGTCCTGAGTTCAAATCCCAGCAACCACATGGTGGCTCACAACCATCTGTAATGAGATCTGATGCCCTCTACTGGAGTGTCTGAAGACTGCTACAGTGTACTTGGATATAATAATAAATAAATCTTTGGACCAGAGTAAGCAGGGACTGAGCAAGCAGGCTGACCAGAGTGAGCGAGCAAAGGTCCTAAATTCAATTCCCAACAACCACATGAAGGCTCACAACCATCTGTACAGCTACAGTGTGCTCATATACATAATATAAATATATAAATCTTGAGAAAGAGAGGAAGGAAGGAAGGAAGGAAGGAAGGAAGGAAGGAAGGAAGGAAGGAAGGAAGGAAGGAAAAGAAAATACAAGACGTTTATTTTCAGGAGCCATATATCTGAGTCTGGGTGCACCCACCACCCTGCACCTTTTGACACCTGATGATGAGTTACTTTGCAGTGTCTGTGCCTGTCATCTTTCTAACTTGGGGAGGCCTGTTAGGACCCTTATAAGATCAGGTCCAAAAAGCAGCTGATGCGAACCCTAGGGAAGCTGCAGTAGGCACGGTCCTACTGCATGGCTAAGGCTTGGCTATGGCATGAAGAGAGCAAGCGCTGCCTCAGAACAGGAGCTCTGTCAGCCACCTAGTCACTTACGGTGACATTTGGAGCTAAAGTATTTGCCAGTACATAGATTCGTCATGGTCAGAGGCTTTGAAATCTGTCCTGCACTGTCTGGAACCTGCTTGGACTTCCTATGCTGGGCGTGTCCTCACACTCTGGAAGCCTGGTAACAGCACAGCCCCCTTACTAACCGGTAATTTCCAGTGTGGATGCCGGTCCATGCAGAGCCCCTGTCCAGCTTGCATGCCTTCTGTCATCTTTTCTCCCCCGCCCCCTTCCTTCTTTTCAGTCTGAAATACATGCCACTCTTAAAATGCTTGGAATTCTACAGAGAATGGATGGGATTTCAGTGTGAAATCTGCCTCGGTGCAGTAACTCCCAACAAGAAAACCGTTCTTTCCAGCTGTTACAGCTGCTGGGGCAGTGTGGGCTCCGAGGATGCTCAAACGCTGACCAGAACTTTAAAAAAGGAGAAAAAGGCAGAGGGGCAGGACAGGGCGAGCGAGGTTTGGGGACACCTCAGTGAGTTTCCCACAGTCAGGAAATGCTGTCTTCTCATGTCCATGTTGGAAGTAGCCCACTGAGCTGTGCTGTGAGATGCCCCCTCTAATGGTCAGCGAGGGCTCCTGATGCTGCTGTCCCCGTCAGCTGTTTCACCTTAGTGTCTGCCTCTGTGATCTGAGAGGCCCGGCATTTCATATTCTTGTTTCTTAATTCTGAATGGCAACAGCACTGCACTTTAAAGCTTTTGTTAGTTTAAATCTCCAAATGGCCACAGGGCAGATGGGACCCTTTGCCTACTATTTGCCAAGAGACCCCAGCAGAGCCCCATAGTCCTTCTGTGATTCCAAGCACCTGTCCAGCGTATCAGGGAGAAGCAGCCAGCAGGTGTCTTCTGCCTTAGGACTGGGTTTAGAGGAGATGAACTCTGGGCAAAGTCAGATGTATTTTAAAGCAGTTTGGTCAGAGTAGCTAAGACAAGATGAAAATTCTCCAAACTACCAGTCCCCGGTTAGGTGCATGCTTTGACCTAATGTTGCTGCTTCTGTGAGGTAGTTGAACAAAATGCTAACAATACTCTTCAACCTAACAAACGAGACACGTACTAAAGCCGAGGCATAGCCTCCCTTTGCCTGAAGGGGTTTAGTTTTTGTTTCTTTGTTTTTTATTTTTCTGTTTGTCTGTTTGTTTTTCGAGACAGGGTTTCTCTGTATAGCCCTGGCTGTCCTGGAACTCACTCTGTAGACCAGGCTGGCCAGGCTCGGGTAGATGGTTCTTGTGTGCTTGCTGTCTCAGCAAGATACTTGAGGGACTGGTCTGAGTAGAGATGGGCCCTTTGTGTTGAGGTCCACAGAGTGTCCTCTCGCTATCCTGTAGGCTTAGAACTGCCCTGCCCTGCCTCTTGCTGCCTCTGAGGCTGCTTCCCATCCCTTAGGGTAGTGTTTAGTGTCTCTGAGTTAATAGTTATACCTTTTAAATCTGCTGTTCATGTTCTCTCCTAAGGCCGGCACTGTGAAACCTTCCTAGATGTGTGTCCCCAGAAGCCTTGCCTGAACGGAGGAACTTGTGCTGTGGCTAGCAACATGCCCGATGGCTTCATTTGTCGTTGTCCCCCAGTAAGTGGCCTGCTGCTGATGTAAGGGATGCACCGTCTTCCATATGCTCTAGGGAGCCCAGATTGAGCCTGTGTTTTTGTGCCCCCGGAAGGATGCTAGGGTGTTAGTGTCTTGAAGGTGGTATGGGTCTTCCCCGGCTTTAGTTGTTCTGCCACGCTCAGCAACTAAGCTTCCCAGTCAAGCCTGTCAGCCGTCAGAGCATTAAGGGGGAACCACGAGTGGTCTGCTGTCCCCTTGAAATGGGGCCAGCGCCCCGGCTTCCCAGCCTAGCCCTGGTGCTGTGGCATGGCGACCTCCCTGCCCTGCTAGGTGAGCACCATTCTGCTCCTGTTCTTTGGCAGCGGCCATTGGCGAGTAAGTGCTTCTCAAACTAGGAGGAAGCTTGATGCAGTTTTTCCTGTGCAGATGCCTTTGCCAGTGCCAAAGGCTGGAAGTCCCCTTATACAGAGAGTGCTGTGTGGGACGATACTCAGAGGACACCTGTCTAGTAAGGACCTTAAAGTGCCACATTCATGCCATGAGCCTTCAGCCCTTACCTGTTGGCTGATCTGAAGAGGTTATTTCTAGAACACTGGTGAATATTACCCATGGGCAAGCTCTTAAGCCCTTCTGCCATCCTCATTTCTTTGCCGTGTCATACAGGGGTTCTCCGGGGCAAGATGCCAGAGCAGCTGTGGACAAGTGAAGTGCAGGCGAGGGGAGCGGTGTATTCACACTGCCTCCGGACCCCGCTGCATCTGCCCGGACCCCAAGGACTGCGAGTTAGGCTGTGCCAGTAACCCCTGCCAGCACGGGGGCACCTGCTATCCTCAGCGCCAGCCTCCTCACTATTCCTGCCGCTGCCCTCCGCCGTTCCGGGGCAGCCACTGCGAACTCTACACAGCCCCTACCAGCACCCCTCCTGCTACCTGTCAGAGTCAGTACTGCGCTGACAAGGCTCGGGACGGCATCTGTGATGAGGCCTGCAACAGTCATGCATGCCAGTGGGATGGAGGGGACTGTTCCCTCACCATGGAGGACCCCTGGGCCAACTGCACCTCCACGCTTCGCTGCTGGGAGCACATCAACAACCAGTGCGACGAGCAGTGCAATACTGCAGAGTGCCTGTTTGACAACTTTGAGTGCCAGAGGAATAGCAAGCCCTGCAAGTAAGAGCCCCGGGCCTCGGAGGCTGAGGGGGGCTGTCACTAACACACTCAGTCTCCTGTTCTTGCTCCTAACCGCTCCGGTGCTTCCGCCCAAGCCGCCTCTGCCTTTCAGATGGTGCCAGCCTTGTCCCGGCGCACGCTGCCCTGTTTTCCCTTGCTGACAGAGGGCCGGGACTGCTCACTGCATAACATCCCCTCTCTCTGCCTATCTTTGCCTTCTCACATGCTGCTCTTGCGACCGTGGGGGAAATAACCTTGGAAGTGGCGTTGCCACTCTCAGGTGGCCTCCAGCCTAGCCTGCTGCAGGATGGATGGAAAGGTCTGTACCGCTGTCTCCCTGCTCATTTCTTTCCTTAAGACTAGTTTCCCGTCTAGTTAGGAAGCGTGAGCTTAGGGGTGCTCTCAGGCCTCATGGCCCTCTCCTGTCACCAGTGTTGCAGACACAGTCCTTGTGGTAACTTTCCTTTGAGCCACTGCACTAAACCCCACGAGAGTCTCAGCAGCTCTGTGAGGCTTAGGTGTTGTTAGTGATCTTCCCTGGGAGGTAAAGAACTTGCCAAGAACATACACAGCTGTTGGAGTGGCCTGGTTTCAGTCAAGCAGATGGCATGAGAGGTTCTCCAAATAACAAAGGTCTGCGGTGGGTGGAAGGAGGAGAGAGAACCAGCCATGCCTCAGGGGGACCTTTGCAGTTCTCATTCTTTTGCCTGACATGTCAGTGGTAGTTGTGTATATACACAACAGTGTGTGTGTGTGTGTGTGTGTGTATGTATGTGTGTGTGTGTTTTGAGGCAGGGTTCCGTACAGCAGAGACTGACCCTAAACTCCTGAGTCTAGAACTTCTGATCCTCCTCCTTGTGTCTTCCCAAGTGCTGACATTATAGGCATGCACCACCACACCCAGATTTTTCCTGGCATTTGAAAGAGGGAAAATGAGTTAGAGCTCATACCCTGTATGAACATCTCCCCGCCCCATATCTTCTGTAATCAGGCATGCCTTACTCCAGAAAGAGAAAGAATCAGACCATTTTGGCACACTCCTCTGAATAGCACTTAGATAAGTTGGAGGTCTGGGGCAAGTTTGGACTCCTTCTGTCTCTAGAACCCTTTGCTCTGACTGAGTCAGTGGGGGAGAGGGAAGTGTGAGCCACATTGACTTTGGCTTCAGATAAGCATTCTTATACAAAATTCTGCCCTCGTCATGTGATTGGCTGAGTGGGACCTGCTAAACACATGCAGGATGATGGGTATAACAATATTCCCCTCTCCAGAGGCACGGGATAATGTTGAGTGACATAGCTGTATAGCCTGTGGTGTTGGAGTGCATGATTTATGGGGAGTATCTCCAGACATTGGGGTGCTGAAAATGAGCCAGAAAAGATGGGTAGGGAAGTGCACGGTCATTGTGAATGGAAGCCGAGGCTGCAGTGTGTTCTGATGCCCTCCTCCTCCCTCCTGACTAGGTATGACAAATACTGTGCAGACCACTTCAGAGACAACCACTGTGACCAGGGATGTAACAGCGAGGAGTGTGGCTGGGACGGGCTGGACTGCGCTTCCGACCAGCCTGAGAACCTGGCAGAGGGCACCCTGATTATCGTGGTGCTCCTGCCCCCTGAACAGCTGCTGCAGGATTCTCGAAGCTTCTTGAGGGCCCTGGGCACCCTGCTCCACACCAACTTGCGCATTAAACAAGACTCTCAGGGTACCCTCATGGTGTACCCCTATTTTGGGGAGAAGTCAGCTGCCATGAAGAAGCAGAAGATGACACGCAGGTCTCTTCCCGAGGAGCAGGAGCAGGAGCAGGAGGTGATAGGGTAGGTTTGTGTTCCTGGACTTAGAAGTTCCCAAAGGACCAGCATTTCCAGGCAAGTTCATAAAGCTGGGTACTTTGATCCCTAGTACAGATAGATACTCAGCCCATCCAAATGAAAAGCTCAAGTAGAGTACCCCTCATTTAAAACACACATCCTAGCCTCTTAAATGTAAGGATACAGATCTGCCTTGACTGAGGGGACCTAAAGATCAGCTAAGCAAGAAAAACGCAGGCATCAGAAAGGCCTTCTCAGGTCTGGGAGTTGTAATGTTTCTCCAGAGTTGCTGAGAACCACATTCATAATGTGTCTTTTTGGTTCATTATTGCCTCATTTTCAAGGCCCCGCTTCACGCCTGTGCTTGACCCAAACAGTAATCCTCAGTGGGTGGGTCTGTCGTTCGCGCCCTGCTGTATTGATGCTCTGTAACTTTCAGCCTTTTCCTTGCTGAGATATGAGTGTAGACACATAGGAGATCAAGGAGGCACCAAGCTGCGCTGAGCAGGTGGGGCTGGGGGACCACTAGGACCGCTTCCCCAGTTACTTGTTATGTGTCACCCAGCCAGGGGCTTATGTCAGCTGGATTAAGGGTCTCGAGGCCTCCCAGGCAGGAGTCCATGTTCAGCATCAGTAACATCCTGCTTTCTGAGTTCTTTCTCCCAAAGGTGGAAAGCTTGATGCTAAAGCGGGGTGGGGGGGTGGACCATGTGATCTTTTCTGACCCAGTCTGCCAGACCTGACCCTTTGTTTCTTTCCCCCATTCTCCCTCTAAGTTCTAAGGTCTTTCTGGAGATTGACAACCGCCAGTGTGTTCAGGATTCAGACCAGTGCTTCAAGAATACAGATGCAGCGGCTGCTCTCCTGGCTTCTCATGCCATCCAAGGGACCCTGTCCTACCCTCTGGTGTCTGTTTTCAGTGAGTGGCATTAGTGTTGGAGGGGGGCTGGGAAGGGCCCTCACTGGGGCTCACCCTCCTGGTAGGAAGAAGTTGCTGTTTCTACATCACTGTCCTATGTCTGAACTCTCAGGTGAACTGGAGAGTCCAAGAAACGCTCAGCTTCTCTATCTGCTCGCGGTCGCTGTCGTCATCATCCTGTTCTTCATCCTTCTGGGGGTCATCATGGCCAAGCGGAAGCGCAAGCATGGCTTCCTCTGGCTGCCGGAAGGGTTCACCCTCCGCCGAGACTCTAGCAATCACAAGCGCCGGGAACCTGTGGGACAGGATGCCGTGGGGCTGAAGTAAGAGGGCTTTACAATAAGACACTGTTCACAGGGAAAAGCAGAGATGAGCAGAAGGGCATATTACTGAATCATAATCTCAAATTCTAAACTCCACCTTTAGTCACCTTGACCACAGCTCCTTATGGCTTGTCTAGGTCTATGAGCACGGCCGCCTCTTTCTGTTCACACCTGACAAAGTGGCGCTTAGTGTTTGAGTGAGAGAACACTTTTGACATAGTCTCTTAATGAGAAGAGAAAGGAGTGCTCAGAAGTGTCACATCTTACATTGCCATCAGGGTTGGTGTGGTGGCCCCACAGGTGAAAGTGTCCCCCGCCATGTCTGCTGACCTGAGTGTGATCCCCAGTGCCCACATGCTAGAAGGACAGAGCTGATGTCCGCATGTTGTGAGTGTGTAATGTCATTAAAGGGCTGGAGGGATACTTCAGTAGTCAAGAACAGGAACTGACCTGGGTTCAACTCCTAGCACCCATGCTGGGTGTCTTACAGCCCCTGTAATTCCAGCTGCCATGGGATCTGTAGACACTTGAACTCACATGCTCAGATACACACAGACATAGACACTTAATTTTGAAAATTTTTAATGTAATTTTGAAAAAGTGCTGTGCATCCTATCCTGTTGGACCGAGTCAGAGGATGCGTGGGAGTGCTGGTGACGTGCAGAGAGCCATTGCGTTTGCCCAGCCATAACCTCTCCCCTTATTTCTCCCCTGAATATCATCAGAAATCTCTCTGTGCAAGTGTCGGAGGCTAACCTGATTGGCTCTGGGACGAGTGAACATTGGGTTGATGATGAAGGACCCCAGCCAAAGAAAGCCAAGGTAAGCTTTCCTAGGAAGCCATGTTGCTGGCAGTCATGTGATCACATTCTCAGTGTGTCTTTTCCTGAAGCCCCATCAGCAACAGGGGCCCATAGAGCACGTCTTTGTTGCTCATGTATGTTCTTCAGGAAGACCTTTTAAATAGTAAAGCCAGCCTGCCTTCTGGCTCAGGGGTCACACCTGTGTTTACTGAGTCAGGACTGGTGGTGTGGATGCGCACAGTTCCGTTTATGGGTACATCTCTGGCACTTCTGTAAGAGGAGATGGAGTTATCCCGTGAAGAAAGCCAAGACCATTAACTTCTGGGGAGGTCACTGAGCATGACGGTTAAGAACATTGCTTTAAACCAGCATTCTAGAGGCTGCGTCAAGGGAATCCAAGTTTAAGGCCAGCCTGAGCTACCTCTAAAACCAAATAAACAAATCAAACATATTGCTTAAGTTGTCCTGAAAACATATACAGGTAACATTGTACAAACTGAGCAGGTTGTATTTAGGGATATATAAGCATTTAACAACAACTAATAATAAAAGAAACTTGGATTTGAAAGAGAGCAAGGAGAGGTATATGGGAGGACTTGGAGAGAAGAAAGAGAAGGGAAAAATGGTATAATTATAATCTCCAAAAAAATGAAAGGGTAGAAGCAACAAGAAGCATTGCTCTAGTCAGGCTACTTGATTGCGGCTACTTAAACCTCGTTGTACTTAATATTCCTTGTCTATACGATAACAATAATGATAACAACAGTGATAGCTCTTTTCTCTCTGAGTTGCCAGAGTACCTCTTGCCTATCTGCTTTCACAGATAGAGTCAAGTAAAGGGCAGATGCTGATCTCTCGTCCTCTCCTCGGGGCTCCCCTGAGCACTGTCCTACAGGGTTTATTCCCCTTCTCAAGAACCTTTTAGTTGAAAGAAAAATAAAATAGTGTGTGCCTTCTCTTATGTGCGGAGTCTGTATTTAACTATGGAGACGGATAGGACAGAAACAGTACACACAAGGAGGCTGTTAGGATGGAGGCCAGGAAAGGGATGTGAGGTGAATGTATCAGCAAGGTACAATGATCTGTAAAATCCCAGTGTTTGGGGCTGGAGAGATGGCTCAGCGGTTATCAGCACTGACTGCTCTTCCAGAGGTCCTGAGTTCAAATCCCAGCAACCACTTGGTGGCTTACAACCATCTGTAATAAGATCTGATGCCCTCTTCTGGTATGTCTGAAGACAGCTACAGTGTACTTACAATGAATGAATGAATGAATGAAGAAAGAAAGAAAGAAAGAAAGAAAGAAAGAAAGAAAGAAAGAAAGAAAGAAAGATATTTTTAGAAAACCCACCGTTGTTTTGCACACTAAATTTAAATTCTTTTAAAGAAAGAAAGAAAAAGCTAGCATGGTTGACTGGTGATGCAGTGGCAGGTAGCACATACCACATGGTCAGCTGAGAAGAGAGAAACCACGCATTAAAGTCAAGAAGATTAAAGTCTTATTTCATTGAAGAGCAAAAAGGAGTCAGCCAAACAAGATGGAGGGGACCATCACAGGCAACTTAGAAGAGATGGTAGAAGAGACCCTGCCGCTCTCAGCCTTGTCGGCAGCTTCTGCAGGGCGTGGGTTACTGAGGGTAGCTTCTGCAGGGCGCGGGTTACTGAGGGGAACCTGCCTTCCCTCTCCAGGCTGAGGATGAGGCTTTGCTGTCGGAAGATGACCCCATCGATCGGCGGCCCTGGACACAGCAGCACCTTGAAGCTGCAGACATCCGCCGCACTCCATCCCTGGCGCTCACTCCTCCTCAGGCAGAACAGGAGGTGGATGTGCTGGACGTGAATGTCCGAGGCCCAGGTCAGTAGTGGGCCCTGCCCTCCATGGTTCTGGGTGGTCTGTGAGCGTTTCTCCCCCTGGCCAACTGCCCCTGCCAATTGCAGACCTCGAGGAAGCTCGAGGGAATGAATATGTGAGAAAGATTGTCGTGCAGAAATTATGAACCTGAGACAATGACATTGGTGGCTCATGGGTAAAAGTATTTGCCATGAAAGCCTGACCACCTGAGTTCAAGCCTCAGAGTCCATGACAAAGTTGGACAGAGTCGTCCTCTGGCCTCCACATACGTGTTATGGACATGTGTACATGCACATGCACACACATGTGCTCCTACATACACACCATACCAGTAATTTATGTACTAAGGCATATGTACACATATCATACACATACAATAAGATAAATAAATATTTAAGTAATTTTAAATTATGGGCTAGAGAGAGGGCTCAATGGTAAGAGCACGAGTTGCTCATACAGAGGAGCCACCCGCAGTTCCCGGCACCCATATGGTGACTTACTGCTTCAGTGCCGGAGCCAGCACCGTTTTCTGGCCTGCATGAGCACTGTATGCTCGCAGTTCAAAAACTCGGGTAGGCAAGACACTCATACCCGTTAAATAAATCCTTATTTTTTTTTCAACTGAAAATGCAGCTTTCAAAGAAAGGGAAGGATTTTGCAGTGCTTCATATACAGCATAATGAGAGAAAGCAGGCTAATCAAACAGTGGATTTTAGGGGGATAGAAAAATAGTATCTGTCTTAGTCACTGGTCTGATGGTGTGAAGAGACACTGTGACAGAGAGAGACAGAGAAATAGACAGAGGGGGAGAGAGAGAGAGAGAGAGAGAGAGAGAGAGAGAGAGAGAGAGAGAGAGAGAGAGAGAGAGAGAAACTGGGATTTTGAAACCTCAAAATCCATCCCCCAGTGACACACTTCCTCCAACAAGAGCACACCTTCTAATCCTTCTTAAATAGTGTCGCTCCCTGTTAACTAAGCATTCAAATCTATGAGTCTGTGGAGACCATTCTTATTTGAACCACCACTGTATCCCACAGCAGAAGGTGGGCAACTACTGTAGTTCCTGTTTTACAGGCAGATTAAAGTGTTGTCTGTTTAAAATGCTGTCTAGTGTGAGATGTCATAATTCCACTTAAACCCAAGCAGAAAAGCTTATCAGCTTAGGGAAGAACCTTGGAGCAGAAGGCAGCTGCTTCCCTACACTGTTCACATGGCTGGTGCTGTCATGTAAAACCTGTCATAGTTACTACAAGCACAGAGAGTCCACAGCCCACGGCATGATGGTGGTCAGCAGAATTATTCCCGTAATGGGTTAATTTGAATGTGTTTGCAACGTTCCTTTCCTACAGATGGGTGTACTCCACTGATGCTGGCTTCTCTCCGAGGGGGCAGCTCAGACCTGAGTGATGAAGATGAAGATGCTGAGGACTCTTCTGCCAACATCATCACAGACTTGGTCTACCAAGGTGCCAGCCTTCAGGCACAGACAGACCGCACTGGCGAGATGGCCCTGCACCTTGCAGCCCGCTATTCGAGAGCTGATGCTGCCAAACGCCTCCTAGACGCCGGTGCAGATGCCAACGCCCAGGACAACATGGGCCGATGTCCTCTTCACGCTGCGGTTGCAGCAGACGCCCAAGGTGTCTTCCAGGTAAAGAGCCGAGAGTTGGTTTGAATCTGAAGAATGAGGTGGCTCAGTGCGTAAGGTGTGTCTTGGTTACTTTTCTATCTGTGGTAAATCACCGTGTTCACAACAACTTATAATAGAGCAAGACTAATGGAGCCTGTGCTTCCAGAGGATCGCAGTCCATCATGGCAGAGCGAGGACACGGGGGAGGGGGGCAGGAACAGCAGAGAGCTCACATCTTGATCCACAAACGGGAGGCGGAGAACTACTGGGAGTGGCACTCATCTTTTTCAAATCTCAAAGGACGTCCCTGTGACAAACCTCCTCCAACAAGGCCATGCTGTCTTTCCCAAATGGCCACCAGTCTAAGTCAAATGCCCAAGACTTCCTGGGGACATCTCATTCAAAACACTACAGGTGTTTGCCACCAGTCCTGAGAACCCAAGTTCAATCCCCTGGACCCACATAGTAAAAAGAGAGGACTGATCCCTGCAGGTTGTTCTCAGACCGCTGTGTGTCTACCATTGCACAGACATGCCTGCACACACACAAAATAAAGTAACTATTACAGACCTGTGGTGGTTCAGCTTAACTAACACACTTACCCGCTCATTGAATTCATTCAGAAGTCTTTGAGAAACTAATTATGCTGGACAGAAAAGGGAGGAAGGCCAGCTGACCTAGTGTGAGTAGTCAGAGAATGATCCAGTCAGCAACAGGGTTCCGAATCTTATCAGCAATATTTTGATGTTCAGTGATGCCTTGCAGATGGAGGTCAGATGGGAGTAGTAACTGATCCAACTCCTTGGGTTACTGTTAACTCTCTGTATAGCTCTGCCTGTCTGTGGGCCCACGGCTCATCCCTGACATGAGTGGGTACTGTGTTCCTTGATACTGGTATTTTAACCTGATGAGGAACTTGGAAACATTCGAGCTGTATGCGTGATTGAAGTTGTGGCACCTGTACACACCTTTCCCTATATAGTGGTTCATCCACTTATTCAGCAAATACATGATTAGCCATTATAGCTCCGAGGGACACCTCAGTTTGAATGCTCTTGTTTCCTTCTTTTTCCTTATCTAAGGGACACTTCTCTGCTTCTCTTCTAGATTCTGATCCGCAACCGCGTAACTGATCTAGATGCCAGAATGAACGATGGTACTACCCCCCTGATCCTGGCTGCCCGCCTGGCTGTGGAAGGAATGGTGGCAGAGCTGATCAATTGCCAAGCAGATGTCAATGCGGTGGATGACCATGGTAGGGACAAGGGCGTGGCTCCATCTGCAGAGCGCGTCTCTACACAAGAGACTTGCTACTCCTGAGAGGACTTTCTCAGATCTGGAACTGGAGAGGCCCTTATTCTTCCCCATCATTTGCATGTCCTTCCTTCAGTCTGTGGGGCTCAGAGAACTGAGGCAATAGGAGTCCCACATTAAGATGAGAGGGGGTTTTAGTTTTAGTTTTTTCAGTAAGAGGGTTCTTGGTCCTCAAAGAATGTTCTTGAAAGTTTGCCTGTGGGTTCCTTGTCATAACCACTCTTACTGTGGGAGTGGATTCACTGGTTATGAGATATCCTAAATATGCCCTCGGTGTATAGTAAAACGTTTCCTATCTTCAGTTTGTGAAGCTTGGGCATGTGGAGGGCATGGATGTTCCACACCAGGGATCCTGTTAGCTAGAGGCTCCCAGCCTGTGCTGAAATACTCTGAGAGCACAAGGAAAGGAAAATACAAGTGTGCTTTCCTGTGGGCTCCCTTGGCCCCTGACTTCCTGCTGCTCTCCTGGGAGTTCAAGGTTTCTTGAAAAAAACAAAACAACAGCACAGCACTTTCCTTAGTGTCTCACTTACACAATGTTTCCCCTGCAGGAAAATCTGCCCTCCACTGGGCAGCTGCTGTCAATAATGTGGAGGCGACTCTTTTGCTGTTGAAGAATGGGGCCAACCGAGATATGCAGGACAATAAGGTACAGCCTGAGCCTGAGCTTGCTCACAGCAGTTTCTCTCTCACTTAGGAGGACACCAGGGGAAGCTTGTTGGGGGAGCTGAGTCCAGAGACCCTGGGGGGCGGGGCATGCAGGGCTTGTTGGGAGGCAGCCCCTGGTTGTCTGGCACTCACTGAACTGTCCTGGAAATCACTTGGCGCACCCCTCCCTGCCTTTCTCCTTCAGCAATCTGTCTTCTCTGGGATGTGCTCACCACCCTCTCTCACATTCTCTCCCTTCTCTCAGGGTAGTAGTTTGTTTCTCTGTTCTTGTGTTTGAGCTGCCTATCATGGCCCCGTTCCTGCTGTGGCCCCTCCTTTATTCTCTTGCACTTACTGTTTTCCTTCTTTTCCTCAAGTCTCCCCCCCCCCCCCGCTCTCGTGTTCTGCGTTCTTTGTACACTTTGGTCTCCCTCCTCTTTCCTATTGGCAGCCTGGTTTCCCCTTGGCACTTTGTGTCGACAAGCCCATCTCTCTTAAGTGAGGCTTTTGCTCTGAGGCCTGCTTCATGTCACTGGTTCCTGTCTAAGAAGCTGGTGGTCCTGGGAGCAGACTGGGTTCTTTGGGAGAGAGGAGATCGCTGTAGAAGTCGAAGATACACAATATGTAGGAAGTGATACTGTCTGTCCATGGTATTTCATAGAGGAAGCACTTCGGAAAAGTACTAAAAAGGTTATAAAAAAGTAAAGGTTAGGAACAGTTCTGTGTTCTCTGGGTATTAAAATGTATTGTACGGCCTTTCTTCAGGAAGAGACACCTTTGTTTCTTGCTGCCCGAGAGGGAAGTTATGAAGCAGCCAAAATCCTGTTAGACCATTTTGCCAACCGGGACATCACTGACCACATGGACCGCCTTCCCCGGGATGTGGCTCGGGACCGCATGCACCACGACATCGTTCGCCTCCTGGACGAGTATAACGTGACTCCCAGCCCTCCAGGGACAGTCTTGACTTCTGCTCTCTCGCCTGTCCTCTGTGGGCCCAACAGGTCTTTCCTCAGTCTGAAGCACACCCCAATGGGTAAGAAGGCTAGGCGGCCCAACACCAAGAGCACCGTGCCCACGAGCCTGCCTAACCTTGCCAAGGAGGCCAAGGGCAGCAGGAGGAAGAAGTGTCTAAACGAGAAGGTGCAGCTGTCTGAGAGCTCAGTGACTCTATCCCCTGTCGATTCGCTCGAGTCTCCTCACACATATGTCTCTGATGCTACATCCTCTCCCATGATCACATCCCCTGGAATCTTACAGGCCTCGCCCACCCCTCTGCTGGCTGCTGCTGCCCCGGCTGCCCCAGTGCACACACAACATGCACTGTCTTTCTCCAACCTTCATGACATGCAGCCTTTGGCTCCTGGAGCCAGCACTGTGCTCCCCTCGGTCAGCCAGCTGCTATCCCACCACCACATTGTCCCCCCAGGTAGTGGCAGTGCGGGAAGCTTGGGTAGGTTACATCCAGTTCCTGTCCCGGCAGACTGGATGAACCGTGTGGAGATGAACGAGACCCAGTACAATGAAATGTTTGGCATGGTCCTGGCTCCTGCAGAGGGAGCCCACCCTGGCATAGCAGCTCCCCAGAGCAGACCTCCAGAAGGGAAGCCCATGTCCACCCAGCGGGAGCCCTTGCCTCCCATCGTGACTTTCCAGCTTATCCCAAAAGGCAGCATTGCCCAGGCAGCCGGAGCTCCCCAGACGCAGTCCAGCTGCCCTCCAGCTGTTGCAGGCCCCTTGCCCTCTATGTACCAGATCCCAGAGATGGCCCGTTTGCCCAGTGTGGCTTTCCCACCTACCATGATGCCCCAGCAGGAGGGGCAGGTAGCTCAGACCATTGTGCCAACGTATCATCCTTTCCCAGCCTCTGTGGGCAAGTACCCCACACCCCCTTCCCAACACAGTTACGCCTCCTCAAATGCTGCTGAGCGAACCCCCAGTCATGGTGGTCACCTCCAGGGTGAGCACCCATACCTGACACCATCCCCAGAGTCTCCTGACCAATGGTCAAGCTCTTCACCACACTCTGCATCTGACTGGTCAGATGTGACCACCAGCCCAACCCCTGGAGGTGGTGGAGGCGGTCAGCGGGGACCCGGAACACACATGTCTGAGCCACCACACAGCAACA
Source organism: Mus pahari (assembly GCF_900095145.1). Lineage (NCBI taxonomy): Eukaryota > Metazoa > Chordata > Mammalia > Rodentia > Muridae > Mus > Mus pahari. The sequence continues at coordinate 88,255,581 of NC_034593.1, forward strand.
TGCAGGTTTATGCATGAAAAGTCTGCCTCAGTCGTAGAGATGGAAGTGCCTATCACACGTATTGCTGAGGGGCGAGTGAAGGTTATCCAAAGAGAAATGAAGAAACCTCTGTAACCAGCTTCTGGAGGCAGGAGAGAGATGCTCCAAACTTGAGACAAGCATGAGAAGCATTATCTCCATCTTCCCTGATTATCTGTGCAGTTTTAGGGGAGGACTCGGCTCCTACTGACCTTCACCCATCCTGCAAGTTCATGGAGATGCAAGATGAGTGGCAAGCCTTGAGACCCCTTGCTCTCTTCTAATTTGGAGAGTGCGTGGATGCCTTTTAGAGATCGCCCAGTCTCGCAGCCTGAGTAGCGTTTTAAGCCCCGGGGCTTCTGACTGAGAATTGTGCCCTGGGACTCTGTCCAGGCTGACACATCCCGTCTTCTCAGCCCTGGAATTGGCCTTGACGTCACTTGGTGCTTTTCTCTCTGCACCCATCTGTGGTTGATCCCCATCAGTGTGTCATAGGCGAGACTTCTGTGCTCTTAACCATTCCTGACCTGGAAACCAACTTCAGCCTCCTGTTCCCACATTCCCAGCACCCAAGGAGCCTCACAGGGTTTACTCTGGCCATGGGTCTCAGCCCTGGCCTCTGAAGTATGCTTCTATGGAAAATGCACACACTAGTCTTCATGTCTCATTCCTAGAAGGAAAGAGGAAGCAAAATATTTGGGGACTAGAAGCTTCCTTCTGAACCTGCACCTTAATTTCTCTCCCCTGCATGTGGGGCCCCATATACACTCGTCAGGGGGGGAGGATACGAGTTGTTCTTTTGTCAGTTGGCCTAGTCAGTATAAAATTGTACTCAAGGAGGCTTAGTACTGTGATAGTCCTCTCATTTTGTTGTAAAGTAGGGAAAGTGGGTGACTGTTGGCATGTCCAAGAAATAAGCTAACTTGCTCACGAGGCAGTCACCCGCCTGCAGGCCCTCCATCGACTGCCACTGTGAAGCACATTGATCACGCAGTCTCAGCACTCGTTGATCCAGCAGATGAAGGTACTCTTGGCTGCTGCACTGCTCCTCGTAGATACCCGCAGAAGAAAATGCCTCTCCGTTTGCCCTTGCCATTTAGGACAGAACTTGCCTGGGGCATAGGGGACCCAGTGACTGCCAGCTTCCTTAGGGCCACTTTCCTTTCAGATCAGAAGCCAGTTTCTCTCCACACCCTGTGATCTGAGTGATTGGTGCACACAGTAGGTTCTCAGTGAAGACATGGAATCTGTACTTGGGTTCCAGACGTGGAGAACGGACAGTCTCCTGAGCTCACGAGGCAGCATTTGCTAGTCGATGCTGCATTTTCTTCCTTCCCTAGAGTTCCCTTCAGATGATGACGGCTCCGCATTGTCCTTGTGTTCAGATTAAGATTGTACCTCACCCAAACCTGCTTCTTGCAGTGTGGTCTCAGTGACTTCTCAGACTCTCAAGAGCAGAAACATTTGTATCTGTTGTAATCTAGGATGATATTTTCTCCATCTTCCCCTCAGTCATAGGGCTAATAATTGGCCCTGTGGCCATGCCATCAGTCACTGCTTCCTGGTGCCATGATACCCAGCACACAGGAAGATGCGCCCTGCTGGAGCATTTGTGTAGATTATTAGGGGGACTGCCTGGGGGGTTATTTGTTGTTTTAGGGGTTCTGTTGTTATTTTTATAATCTTTATTCCTGTGATAGTTGAAATAAGTGTCTCTCCCCTCATTCATCAGTATGTGAACTTAGTAACTGTGTATCTGTTACACAGCATTCTATAAACAAGTGAGTATTTTAGTCCCATTCAAGTTCACTGAGTCAACAAAAATAATGTGTTCTGTCCTGGTCTATGGCAGATTAAGTTTGATCATTTGACTTTATTCTCACATCATCTTACCAGCCCCTTTCATGGAATAGAGACATTTTATTGCCCTAAATGGTGACTGTCTCCCCACACACCCGTCAGTTAGTCCCAGATAAAGAGAACCTGTATGTGGACCTCTCTGCCCTAAAGCTCTAGTGCCACTGCCTGCGAATAGCCAAGAATTCAGCCACTGGGTCTGTGGTCACTGGTTCTAATCCAGACACAGAGAAGAACAAACTTGCTGTTTCTCCTTCAAGGATCCCTCAAAGAGCATCCTTTGGGATTGGGAGGAGGGATGTGCAAATTGCCGTGACAGACAACAGACTACAGAGATGAAGAAGACAACACTGCCAGTCAAACATCTGATCGGTCCCGTAGGTGTGAGAATTCTTGACCTGTGTAGTGTCTAGGAAAGGGAAGGGGGATGGGCAATCCCTTTCTCCGGGATCTGAATCAGAGGCTGAGGTTGTATGAGGCACAACCTTTATTCCATACACAGAGCCCTGTTTTGGACTTATTTTTTTATTCCTGTGAATTCTTCCTTTGACTTCCACCTGCCTTTAAGGATATTTTTTTAAATTTGTTCGTTTTGTTTTGTTTTGTTTTAAGCATAATTTTCTGACTTATGCGATGGTGGGGGGATTGAAGGAAAGAAAGACTGAGTTAAAGATTTTAGTTAAAGCTGTCAGCACGAGTTGGTTATATCGTTTTGTTAAACTTGGCCACTTGAAGTCTTGCATAGAAAAGAACCAAAGGTGTTCACTGTTCATGTGTGACTTCAAGACCCGGACTCTAACCAGCGCGTTGAATGTTCGAGGACTATTTGGAAGGACACATGTCTATGTCCTGAGGCCCCCACCCTTAACTGTTTTGGTACTATGGCAACTTCCTTGTGTACATTTCCCTGAAAAGTGACATTATATCTGTTTGTATGAGAAACTCAGTAACCAGAAAATGACTTCGTGTTCCTGACTAAATATAGGAAGGAATATGCACACTGTTTTTACTTTTTAAAATTTCATTCTAAAAGTAGTTTAAGATGAAATTTATATGAAAACATTTTTATCACAAAATAAAAAAGGTTCCATGTCAAAATTCAGTGACTCTGTCCTTCCCCATTGCTGGGGCCCTGGTTCCACGGTGATCACCTCATGATGCCACAGTTGTGAGAGAAACTTAAATCTTCCTCATCCTGAATCTTAAGCCCAGTACTGGGGTTCTTCCATTTTCTTGTCTAGTTTGATCACAAATAAATGCTTCTGAGGGGGGAAGTTTTCATCCATTCAGAAATGCCATAACATGGAGTCATTCCTCCACACCCTGATCATAGGATGTGACCAACAGACAGCTGCTTGGGACCAGGTGCAGCGCCCCCCCCCCCCAGAAGTGAGGAATGTATGCTGGGGCAAGAATTGGGATAGAAAACACCTACTGGTTCATTTGCCCGAGCAAATGCTGGTTTGTGTGGGCTTGTGTAGGATATAATATAAAATAGAATTATATGTTAATATCGGGGTATAGATTTGCTAACAAGTACATTTATTCATAGAGGCAATCAATGAGAGTATGCACATGAGTGCCTGGGGTTGGCACAGGACGATGCCAGAAGTCTTACAGCAACCGTACCATCGAGCTTATTTTCATTTCCTGGTGTTTTATAGACACTTCTAGATCGAGTGTGCATAGTTACAAAAAATAACGGTTTGGTTTTTTCTCCTGAAATGACTTGATTTCAAATCTTGTGAGATGCTTTGGTTAAGAAAGAGTCAGGACTTCACTAAGACGTGTCAGCCTCCACATGGGTTTTTTAATTGGTGTGTGAAGAAAATGAGAGCCTCAGAGGGATGCCCCACAGGCCGTTCTCAGAGCTGGAGTTGCTTCTTGCAGACTTTTGTGGTGCTGAGTCTTGCTTGGAGGACACTTCGTTCCATGGATTCCACTGGTCTGTTGATCTCCTACCCTTGCATCTGGAAGCCGTGGAGTCTTGCTCTCAAGTGTGCCCTGCTGTAGATCAACGGGACCGGATACTGCCCCACAGTCGTGGAAGGAAAGGGAGTGAATTGTCTCCCTCAGCCAAGCATCAGTCAAGCCTCACAGCCCAAGAGCTGGGAACTGGCTTACATCAGATTGGGATGAATAAACTAGGGCAGCCTCCTATAGAACCAGCACACTTAACAGGCTGTGGGGTGCCTGGGGTCTGTGAGCTGACCACTGCCTCTGCCATGGGCAGAGAGGGTGAGGAATAAATAAAGAATACAATGTTTCTTTTGGTATAGAATAGTTAACATAACTAACAGGTGACAGTATTCCCAATACTGGGGAATAAAGTCATGAGAATCCCATTTTTTTAAATATTTATTTATTTATTTTATGTATATGAATATACTGTAGCTGTCTTCAGATGCACCAGAAGAGGGCATCAGATCTCATTACAGATGGTTGTGAGCCACCATGTGGTTGCTGGGATTTGAACTCAGGACCTCTGGAAGAGCAGTCACTGCCCTTAACCTCTGAGCCATCTCTCCAGCCCAAGAATCCCAAATTCTTTATTTTTATTTTTTATTTTATTTTTCTTAGAATCCCAAATTCTAAGATCATCTTCAACTACATAGTTCAAGATCAGCTAGGGTTACACAAGACTGTGTCTCAGTAAGGGAGTGGATGCATGAGTGTTAGAAACACAGCATGGAGTGCAGAGACCCCCCTGAGTAGCATTGACCAGTCTATTAATTTTTAGTACAAAGGAATGGAAGCCAAGAGGAGTTACTGAAACCTGGAAAGAAAGCTACCTAGCACAGGTTCTCTGTCAAGGCACGCCGTAGACCTTGCATGTCTCCCCCCACCCTGAGAGATGGCTCAGAGTCCTGGGCCAGAGTTTGAATGGGGAGGAGGGTGTATTTGAAGGCTCAGGTCTTCAATCGTTGTCCAACCACATTTTGGGGAAAACTTCAACTGTCACTGATGTGTTAGTCCAGGAGACACAAAGTAAAAGGGATTCTGTGTTAATTGTGATGAAACTGCTTCTCCGGGCCTGCTGCTGGGTTTCCTTAGCTGTGATGGCACAACCTGGAGACAGTCCAGCAGCAGGATAGATAATGGAAACGCTTCAAGCCCTGTAAAGTAAAGATGAAATGGCTCAATGGGTGAAGTCACCTGCCGCCAAAACTGACAACCTGAGTTCCATTCCAGGGACCCACATGGTAGGACAAAGAGAACCAACTCCTCAAGTTGTCCTCTGACCTCCACATGTGTGTCATAGAGGAAAACATGAAGAAAATTATAGATTCATCTTACTTATAGATAGAAAAATCGAAATCAGCTGTTACCAACCTAAAACTCCAGTGAAGATCTGATCTGTTTTGCTTCCTATCACCGTGGTAAACTCCATAATCAAAAGCAATTTGGGGAGGGAAGGATTTATTGCTGCTTACAATTCATGAAGGGAGGGAGAGCAGGACAGGAACCTGGTGGCAGGAACTGAAGCAGAGGACATGCTGACTGGTTTGATGTTTGGCTTGCCAGGGCAGCACCATCCACGGTGAGATGGGTCTTCTCACATGTCATCAATCAATCAAGGAAATGACCCTTACCTACAGGAGAATCTGGTGGGGGAGGTTTTTTCAGTTAAGTTTCTTCTCTGATGACTTTAGCTTGTGTCAGGTTGTAACCTAAATTGGCACAAGTGAGTATTATAACATTCCATCTCCTAAGGAAATAACTGCAAAGAAGTGTATTGATAGGACTGGAGAGATGCTTGGTGGTTAAAATCACTTGTTCTTCCAGAGGAACTAGATTTAGAATCTAGCATCTGCATAGTGGGTGGCTCACAGTGCTCTGAAACTCCAGCTCCAGGGGATCTAATGCCCTCTTGTAGGTTGTGGGGATCCTTCACACACATACATGTAGGCAAAACACCCATAACAAATAAAATAAAAACGAACATTTTTAAGATGCTGCTCCATCAAGAAAACTCACAATCAACTTCAGGGAAATCAAGAATGTGCTGATAAAATTACGTGCTCATGAAAAACTATGAAATAAATTATGCCAGGGAATGTCACAAAATAAGGTATCAACTACCATTTAAAACAAATGCTATGCTCATTGGTGAAAGAGTAATCAAAGAGGTTAAACACAGGTTCCAGCTGTCCCTTATAGCTTGTACTCAAAAAGATCTTGAAGTGCTACCTGTGTTAAGGAAAACAAAAAGAATAGACATTAGTTGGTTATATACATTTACTCAGAGATAGCCATTAAACCACACTCCCAACTATTGACATTTGTCTCCACTGCAAAGAGTGAACACAAGAAATATGATGATGTATTTTTATAGCTGCTGTGGGGTGAGGACTATGTTGGGTAGGAAGGCTGGTTTGTGGCTGAGCAAAAATTTAGAGCTGTTAGTAATCTGATAAGAGAAGATTGGGGATCAGGAATTATGAGTTTGAGACTACATTGGGTTATACAGCAAGACTCTGTTTCAAAAGCAGATGGTTGGCTGGAGAGATGGCTCAGTGGTCAAGAGCACTTGCTACACAATCGTGAGGCCCAGATCTGGATCCCAGTACCCACAAGCCAGCACGTGCCTGTAATTCCAGGTTTGAAAGAGTAGAGACAGGAGCTCAGGACTTGCTAGTCCTCTGGGCCTACCTGAGATCACACCAATCTGAGGTTTACAGAGAGAGCCCATGTCTTAGAAATAGGTGGCATGATAGAGGACACCCAATGCCAGCTTCTGGCCTTTGCACACAAAGGCACATGTGCATATGCATACAGTCATACACAACACACTATCTATCTATCTATCTATACATACATACATACATACATAAATACATTATATATATATTATATATAATATATAATGTATATACATATACATATATATACATTATATATACATATACATATATGTATACATATATACACATTATATATGTATGTTATGTATACATATATACACATTATATATGTATGTATATATTTATATATATATAATGTATTTACATTTTTTGGTTGAAAGTTGATTTTATTCGATATTAGAATGGCTACTCCAGCTTGTTTCTTGGGACCATTTTCTTGGAAAAATTTTTTCCAGCCTTTAACTCTGAGGTAGTGTCTGTCTTTGTTGCTGAGGTGTGTTTCCTGTATGTAGCAAAATGCTGGGTCCTGTATACGTATCCAGTCTGTGAGACTATGTCTTTTTGTTGGGGAATTGAGTCCATTGATGTTAAGGGATATTAAGGAATAGTGATTGTTGCCTCCTGTTATTCTGCTTGTGGACGTTGTACATCGTGGTGCGGAGCCTAGTGCGCACCACGATGTACAACGTCCACAAGCAGGATGTTAAGGGATATTAAGGAATAGTGATTGTTGCTTCCTGTTATTTTTGTTGTTAGAGGTAGAATTATATTTGTGTGGCTATCTTCTTTTGGGTTTATTGAAAGAAGATTACTTTCTTGCTTTTCCTAGGGTGTAGTTTCCCTCCCTGTGTTGGAGTTTTCCATCTATTATCCTTTGTAGGGCTGGATTTGTGGAAAGATATTGTGTAAATTTGGTTTTGTCATGGAATATTTTGGTTTCTCCATGTATGGTAATTGAGAGTTTTGGTGTATATAGTAGCCTGGGCTGGAATGTGTGTTCTCATAGGGTCTGTATGACATCTGCCCAGGATCGTCTAGCTTTCATAGTCTCTGGTGAGAAGTCTGGTGTAATTCTGATAGGTCTGCCTTTATATGTTACTTGACCTTCTTTCCCTACTGCTTTTAATATTCTTTCTTTGTTTTGTGCATTTGGTGTTTTGACTATTATGTGACAGAAATTTCTTTTCCAGTCCTATCTATTTGGAGTTCTTGTATGTTTATGGCCATCTCTTTCTTTAGGTTAGGAAAGTTTTCTTCTATAATTTTGTTGAAGATATTTACTGGCCCTTTAAGTTGGAAATCTTTGCTCTCTTCTATACCTATTATCCTTAGATTTGGTCGTCTCATTGGGTCCTGGATTTCCTGGATGTTTTTGCATTTTGTATTTTCTTTGACTGTTGTGTCAATGTTTTCTATGGTGTCTTCTGCACCTGAGATTCTCTCTTCTATCTCTTGTATTCTGTTGGTGATGCTTGCATCTATGACTCCTGATCTCTTTCAAAGGTTTTCTATCTCTAGGGTTGTCTCCCTCTGTAATCTCTTTATTATTTCTATTTCCATTTTTAGATCCTGGATGGTTTTGTTCATTTCCTTCACCTGTTTGGTTGTGTTTTCCTGTAATTCTTTAAGGGATTTTTGTTTTTCCTCTTTAAGGGCTTCTACCTGTTTACCTGTGTTCTCCTGTATTTCTTTCAGGGAGTTATTTATGTCCTTAAAGTCCTCTATCATCATCATGAGATGTGGTTTTAAATCTGAATCTTGCTTTTTCAGTGTGTTGGGGTATCCTGGACTTGCTGTGGTATGAGAACTGGGTTCTGATGATGCCAAGTAGTCTTGATTTCTGTTGCTTATGTTTTTGCACTTGCCTCTCACTATCTGGTTATCTCTGGTGTTAGTTGGTCTTGCTGTCTCTGACTGGAGCTTGTCCCTCCTGTGGGCCTGTGAGCCTGATCTCAGGTGAGCCAGCACTCCTGGGGAGAACAGCTCTCTCTGAGCAGGATTTGGGTGTGAAGGGCTGTTGGACAGCCTTAGCTCTGAAGTGCAGATGGAGACTGGAAGCCACAACACACACACACACACACACAAACACACACACACACACACACACACACACACACACAAGATCTATTAAACTTTTTTTTTCTGGCACTCTGCTAAGCTTTATCAGTACACTGAGCTGGAAAGAATTTTAAGAGTGAAAACTTTTCCTTGTTGGTTCTAATAGCTCCATAAACAAACTCTTCCTACATTATTTCAAGCACATTCCCAAGTGCCAGGTTCCCAGAGTGTTTTCTTTTTAAGGGTGTATGTGTTTGTGTGTGTGTGTGTGTGTGTGTGTGTGCTGTGGTGTGTGTGTGTGTATGTGATGTAGTGTGTGTGTGTGTGTGATGTGTGGTGTGTGTATGGTGTGTGTGAGATGTATGTGGTGTGTGTGATGTGTGTGGTGTGTGTGATGTGTGTGTGATGTATGTGGGGGGTGATATGTGTGGTGTGATGTGTGTGTGTGATGTGTGTGTGTGTGGTGTGTGGTTGCAGTGTGTGTGTGTGTGTGTGGTCTGTGGTTGTGGTGTGTGTGTGTGTGGTTGTGGTGTGTGTGTGTGGTTGTGTGATGTGTGTGGTGTGTGTAATGTGTGTGGGATGTATGTGGGGGATGTGTGTGATGTGTGTGGGATGTATGTGGGGTGTGTGTGATGTGTATGCTGTGTGTGTTATGTGTGTGTGTGGTGTGTAGTGTGTATGGTGTGTGTAGTGTGTGTGGTGTGTGGTTGTACTGTGTGTGTGTATGTGGTGTGTGGTTGTGGTGTGTGTGTGTGTGGTGTGTGGTTGTGCTGTGTGTGGTTGTGGTGTGTGTGTGTGTGTGTGTGTGTGTGTGTGTGTAAGTGCATATGGAAGACAAGGCAGGATAGAAAGCATCTTCCTATCATTCCCTGCCTCCTTATTGCCTTGAGGCAGGGTTTTTTACTGAACCATTTCAGCTAGGCTGGCTGGGCTGCAAGCTCCTGGGATCTGCCCCACCCCTCGTGCCACACCCCTGAGTGCCCCACCCCTCGGTGCCCCACCCCTTGGTGCAGGAGTTACAGGGACACACAGCTGTGTAGCTCTCAACATGGGTGCTGGGGATTGAAAGTTAGGTCCTCAAGCTGCAGGCTCACACACTGAGCCCTCTCCCAACCCCTGGAAATGTTGATATTTTTGACAACTAAAAGCAGATTCACTTTCAGTTACTAAATATACCCCACCTTAGTAACAATTCAAGGATGCAAGGTAACTATTGAACTACATTCTTTTTCTAGTGAGAATCTTAGCTATTATACAATGTGGAGAATGGCTCTCAGGTGCCTGTGCTCTCTCAGACGACAGCTACTGGCACATGCTGCTAATTAAATGATCTTCTAATATGTAAAATCCAAGAGTGCAGTGTGGCTCTTAGTTTGTAAAGAGCCCATTTTTAAGGGCGAGCCAACATTAGTCAGTGTAAGGGTGAGCCACGTTAGTCAGTGCGGACACTTTCACTTTCTTTGATCTATTCTAGCAATCTAACACAGTGGAAGTAGTTTCAAGGAGCAAAAAAATGTATGTATATATAAACATACATCTTAATTGTTGTAATGTACATATTTGTTCATGCTCACTAGCATAATATAGGAAAACTTAAAAACAGGATAAATGAGAAGTTTTTGACTAGCATAACTGTGGCACACAAGAGAAACTGTCACATCAGAGAGTAGTGTATGCTGCTAGAATACTATGTACCTGTCGGGGCCATTGAAGTAAATCTAGAAAATTATTTGCAGTATTTGTTGTTCATTGGGAAAAGCCAATCTTGCAATAAAATCAACAACATGCACTATTTTCTAGGTTTAAGTCACTTTCTAAAAGGGGGCTTCAAAGGACAGGGTAGAGAAGGCAATAGAACACGTGAAATAAGGGAGGGGGAGAGACTTACCAGGAGCAGAAACACCATGGAGAATCAGGGCAGGGAGGTGGGTGTGGGGACGGCCATTGAACTGAACTGGTTCATTTTAGTCATTATTTCCTAACACTGTATTTATGTACCATTTATATTGACCTAAATATTACAAATGCAAGAATAAACAATACTCACTCTACTGAGATACGATCCACATATAAATTGCTACACATATTTAATACGTCTATATACAGACTCATGTCTATTACATATGTACATGCATGTTTGAGATGTGTGTATACCTGTAGAGCAGTCACCATTGAGATCATTAGCAGAGCCACTGCCTCTCCAAAGTTTCTTCTGCCCCCTTTGTCATATTTGTGGGGAAATACCTAAAATAATCAATCATAAAGGAAAGGGTTTATTTTGACTTATGAGTTTGACATACTCTGGTCACTTGACCTGTATCTCTTAGGTTAGTGCTAAAACAACATCGCAGTAAAGAATGTGAGAAGCTGTCACCGCATAGCTAGGAAGCAAAGAAGAAGAGGCCAGTGTCCCCATATCCCCTTGAAGGGCATATCCTGGGCGATGCAACTTCCTCCAACTAGGTCCCATGTCTCAAGAGTTCCAATATCCTGCCAGATGTGGTGGCAAATGTCTGTACTCCCTACGGGATCCACAGACTTGGGTCTCACTACAGTTTGAACATAGTCGCAAGACTGTGACTCTGAAAGAGAAAGATGTTCTCTTTATAAAAGAACGTTCTGTTATAATAGCAGTCCCATTATAAAATAACTTAATAATCACAGATGTAATTTTAGGAATGCTTGTAGGATCACCATGAAGACTTAAGTCCATCTCTTTGTCTATATAGCATCTCTACATGACAGTACATCTTCGTGGATCTGCAGAGATCTGCTCCAAAGGGGTGGGCTACGACTTAGGGATGTCTTAAAATGTAGGATTTCTATATTTCTCATGGTGGAGAGAGTCTGGGGAGCGATGGTCAGGGGATAATGCAGCCTTTCCTCAGCGACTCTGTCTGCTGCCATTGTTTGCACATGTGTTCTGCAAGGCTTTCACAGTAGAGGAGACACGGGTTCTCTCCAGGCTCCTGGGTTCCCTTTGCCAAGTCCTCCCTCTCACTGCCAGAGGCTGAGCTCACAGAGCATGTGGGGAGGGGGGAGGGGAAGGCTGGCCTCACCTTCTAACCCACAGTGCTGTGTACCAAGAGGCCCTGCCTCAGCAGTGCCCAGCCTCCTGCTGTGGAGCCCCACCCCTGGGGCATCCCAGCCCCTGAAGGCTGGCCTGGCTCTCAGCAGATGAGAAAGATTAGAACCCTGTCATTTTAAACTTTCCTTCCTGTCATGGTGTCCACACCAGCTTCTTCTTCTCTTTTGCCCAGCTGAAGAGGTTAGCTGGTTTTGCTAACTAGTCTCCAGTTTGCATACCTACATCCTGGCGTCTGCTTTAGCTCATGAGCTCTTGTCTGAACCAGCTCACACTGTTACCATAGCCTTCATTGGCTAAATTCAGCATTCCTGGAACCCTGCTTGGCTTCCCTTCAACCTGCCCTTCCTTTTCCAAACCCAATCCTCAGCCCACCCTCCAGCCTCTCCTTTTAGCCTGACCATACATCCCAGGTTTCCTGGGGTCTCTTATTTGGTCTCCCTGTCTGCTTTCCCTCACCCATTTCCACGGAGGAATGTGATGGGATGTTCTGCTGATGTGAGGTTCTGCTGATGGTGCTGGGATGGACCTAGCCCAGGATATGTTACCTTAGGATGTCCATGTACCTGACCACATTTAAAATTCTGTCTAGGAAGGGGAATATCATTTGAATGTAGACAAATAAAATGAATTAAAAAAAAAGTTAAGATGAAAAAAAAAATATTCTGTCTTTTCAGGTGACTATCACACACACACACACACACACACACACACACACACACACACACCAAAACGAAGAAAGTGCAGAGACTGACTCCTGTCTATGGAGTGCTCAGCCACAGAGGTATCTGTCATGCCCCACACTACCCTACAGGGCTCAGGGGCCATCAAGGAAGAGAGGGTGAAAAGACTGTAGGAGCCAGATGTGGAGGGGACCAAATGAAACAGCATCCTCTAGGCATGATGGGATCACCACAATTATGAGTACAGAGCAGCTGTGGCTGCCTGCACAACACCAAGTCAGTTAACATTCCAGCCTGGAGGGCGGAAGGGCTGGCAAGCTGCCACCTCTGAGTATGGCAACAGCCTTTTCAATGCTCGCTCACATCTTTCATTCAGGGAAAGTCCTCCTGCGGCCTCCACCCCTCCATAAGTGCTGTGCTCTTCTCCCATCGTCCTCCCTCCCCTCCTCCCCTCCCTTTCCCTCTCAGCCCAGGCCAGGCCTTCTGCCCATCTGGGCCACCATGAGAAAGGTACCCACCATGTACCTTTCTCAGAATAACCCTGGATTTCTCCCGACCCCAACAAGTGCTTACAGTGCATGGTGACACCATCATGAAAATTCTTGACCTGCAGCAAAAGAGGCAAAACCATCGCTTTCTAGTTTGGCCAAAGAACTCTGAAAAGCCACCAGCTGGAAGACCCTGAGGCAGAAGGGAATCTGGGACTGTCTGATGTGTCTTCAGCTTCTTGGAGAGACCCACCAGAAAATGGGGCACACTTACTAGTGAGGTGTGGGAGGCGCTATAAAATGTGGGAGTTTTTTGTTTTGTTTTTGTTGTTGTTTTTGTGTTTTGTTTTTGTTTTGTTTTGGTGGTGATGGTGGTTTTGTTATTGTTGTTTGTTTGAGGCAGAGTGAGTCCTGGAACTCACTCTGGAGACCAGCCTGGCCTCAAACTCACAGAGATCCCACTGCCTCCGCCACTCACTGGGATTAAAGGCATATGCCACAACCAACGGGCAAAACGTGAATTTTTTTCTGTTCTCCTGTAGACAGGCTCCATAGTAAGTTGTCTTCTGAGCCAATTTCCCTATTTTTTCTCCATTTCTGACACTACAACCACCCCTCTGCATCCCACATGTTCAGAACACGCTGTGGCGCGGCTTCATTCTATTGTTCGCGCGCTCCACTCCCTCTATTCTTAAGCGCGAGCTTAATTCACTGCCGGGGTTGGGGGTGGGGGAGGAAAACGGAACTGGATGCGTTAGGTAAGGGGCGCGCCTGGGGAAAGCCCCGCCATCTAGGCCCTGAGAGTCCCGTTTTCCCAGGAAAGCCTGCCAGGGGAACAGTGCGCCTGGAGCTCCTACGCTTATAGAGGAGTCCCATGGAAATCTGATGCACAGCCCAGAGGCTGGAGTTGCTCCTGCAACTCCTGGGTCCAGGACAAACCAAGCGGGGATAAACAGAACAGATCATGAGGTCAGTATGGGCCTTCCTGCCCCCGCACCGCTGGCTGTTTCTGACGATGCTCATTCTCCAGGCTGTGGGTGAAGAAGACCTCCTATTTGACCCTGACTGGGGCTTTGACTCATATGAAATCACCATTCCCAAAGTACTAAGCTTTAGGAAAGGGGCGCGGGGTGTAGACAGTTCTTTGTCATACCTCTTACAGATAGAAGGCAAGGAGCATGTCGTTCACCTGCGGCCCAAGAAGTTACTGTTGCCGAGACACCTGCCAGTTTTCTCCTTCACTGAAGAGGGCAGTCTGATAGAGGATTACCCGCATATACCAGACCAGTGTAATTACGTGGGCTCCGTGGAAGGCTCTCGGGAATCCGAATCTACTCTGAGTACATGCATGGGAGGTCTTCGAGGCGTCCTGAACATTGACTCCAGATTCTACCAAATCGAGCCCCTCAGGGCCTCTTCCAGTTTCGAGCATGTGGTGTATCTCGTAACTGAGGACAGCTTTAAAAATGAGACTTGTGGTGTGGTTGATGAAGAAACAGGTGGACAAACAGCCGAGGAAGAGGAGATGGCTAGGATAAGTAACTTTCATCAGTCCTACAAGCACCAAAGGTACCTGGAATTGGTCATGGTCTTTGACCTGAATAGATTTTTGTTTGCCCGTGGCAATATGTCTAGGATGGTGGATGACGCCATTCTTTTGGCTTCAATTGCGGACACCTACTTTCAGGACGTCAGCTTGAAGATTCAACTGAAAGCCCTTGAAGTCTGGACATATTATAATAGGATACGTCTTTATTATTCCCAATTATCTGAAGTTTTAGGTCAATTCGTGCATTACAAAAGATCCTCAATGCATCACCGGCTTCCCGCCGACTGGTTCCATTTATATATTGCGAGAAGATATATAGATGCTACTGCATGGTCCTGGGGAAGAGCCTGTGAAGAATTCCATGCTGGATCAGCAAGCAGCTTCCTCAATGTTAATATCCTTGGACCTGCTACTTGGACTGCTCATGAATTGGGCCATTGTGTGGGGATGGTACATGATGAGGAATTCTGTCAGTGCAGAGGGAGGAAGAGCTGCATCATGGGGACAGGACGTACAGGGTTTAGTAACTGTAGTTACCATCAATATTTTTTACACGCATCTTACAAAATGTCCTATTGTCTGTCTGACTTCCCAAAGCTACATATAGTAGAGAGGTGCGGAAATAAAATTGTGGAAAACAAAGAGGAATGTGACTGTGGTTCCAAAGAAGACTGCAAAGAAGACCTGTGCTGTGGGCCGGACTGTAAATGGAAAGAAGGTGTCAACTGTTCCTCTGGGCTTTGCTGTCATAAGTGTAACTTCCTTCCATCAGGATATGTGTGTAGGAAGGAAGTGAATGAATGTGACCTCGCAGAGTACTGTGACGGGGCCTCAGGTTTCTGTCCAGATGACTATTACAAGCAGGATGGAACTCCATGCAGAAACGGAGGCTTTTGTTTCCGTAAGGGATGCAGATCCAGGTACATGCAGTGCCAGTCCATCTTTGGACGTAAAGCCAAGGAGGCCCCTCACCAGTGTTATGAAGCAGTGAACATGTTAGGTGACCAGTCTGGGAACTGTGGTATTGTAAATGCTACCCGATATACAAGGTGTCATAGAGGCAACACAATCTGTGGCAGGCTACAGTGTATCAATGTTAAAGCCCTCTCCAAATTTCCAGATCACACCATTATACTGTCCACCTATCTGAGGAGAGATAATCTCATTTGCTGGGGCACAAGCTATCATGGAACCATGATACCCCATGGGGTACCTGACATAGGTGACATTAGTGATGGTACCTCCTGTGGTCATAATCAGGTGTGTCTTAACAGGACTTGTGTTGATTACACCAACCTGAAGTTTGACTGTTTGCCTGACAAGTGCAACAGCCGAGGTGTTTGCAACAATAGAAGGAATTGCCATTGCTCATATGGCTGGGAACCCCCATTCTGTGTAGAGGTAGGATACGGTGGGAGCCTTGACAGTGGGCCTCCTGGACCCAGGACAGAAATACTTTCGACTAGCGCTCTGTACATGTTGCGTACTATCTTATTCCTCATCTCCATGATCATTGTGTGTTTGGGGCAGCTGATAAAAAATTTTGTTTCATAATCACCACTGTAATCAACAACAACAACAACAAAAACCCAGCTGAGACTCAGGAGAAGAAGAGGTGAGAGGGAGCGACTGGTAGGCGAGGAGGGAGAGGGAACTGTGATCAGGATGTAAAGTAAATACACTAATGATTGAATGAAAAGTAATCCCTTTGTTTTGTCTTCACACAGGGTGACTTTGGCACTTTGAGTGGCATTTTTGCATTAATGGCTCATGTTAAAAGTCTTACTAGCTGCAATACATTGTAGTGGGACTTTCTGGATCCTCCAGTTAAATGATGACACGGAGACTTATTAATTTGCATGATAGCTTAGGCCTTTAGCTGGGCAGACTCTGAGCTATCACGACCTGCCTAGTTACCTCTCTGCGTCTGCTCACATCTGGCCACCTCTGTGTCCCGCTGCTGAATCCCTACTTCTAGTGGTTTTCTCCCAGAGACCCTATCTCAGTCCAGAAGTTCCGCCTTCCCCTTTCCGCCGTTGCCCACCAGTTCTTTATTAAGCCAACCGACAAGTGAGAAGGTGACTGTTTATGAAGTATAAGGCAGGTGAGAAGCCGTGGGAATAACAGGTCTCAGCTCTCTGCAGGTACAGTGGTCAATGGTTGGATATACAGAGACAACTTTCACACAGTGCATCCCAACAATCTATAGATCTTGCTCAGGATCCTTATTTAAGTATTTGATCAGTGCTATATAGCTGGGTCACTATATAGCACTCCCCTGAGTGAGTGAGTGACACTCCCCTGCTTATCACTGATGCAATTCCTAGGCTTCCTTCTCAAAAACAAAACTATAAAAACTCCCCAGGAGCTGAGTGTGGTTAGTGTAATTTACTTACATTATCTTTACTTAAGTCACCCATAAGGCCATTAAAATATAAAACATGATTCAAATGTTAAAAAAAAAAAAGCAAAACCAAAAATAAAACAGAACAAAAATAGCAAAGACTATATCTAAAGCAAAGAAGGTCAGGTCATAAATGTGACCAGCAATCCTGTCATCTAATATATTTGGTCATTTAACAAGTTCACCATTTATTCAAATGACTCTTCATTATTTTCCCAGAATGATGTCACACAAATTTCCCATACATTTCAAAGCAGCAAAAATAAACTATATTATTGTTTGGAAACAAATCAGTGCAATTTCTCCTCAGGATTCGTTTTCCCTTCAGTTTGGGAACAAGCATTGCATTACCTGAAAAGATGGCCAATGGTCTGTCTGAGTGCAGTCCCTGTCAGAGGACACCTGTGGTGTTCAGAGTACAGCCCTGTCTTAGCATCCTGATGAAGGAAGCTCGCCTCTCTCCTGCGTATCTTTCAGCTTCTTTGGTGCTAGTATCTGCACCTGCTGCACGCACCTGTGCACCTGCTGCAGGATACACTTGGTGAGAACACATTTTCTAAGTTAGAAGAACAAACAAACACAAGATAGAAGGGTTGATCCCTTCAGTGAGACTTTCTGTCATGTCTCTTCTGGTGGGTACAGACAGTTCTGTCTGTCTCTGCGTGTTTCAGATGAGGTGAGCACAGATGGTCCACTATCCTAAACTGTCATAACACCTGTACTCTGTATAGTCTATAGATGTCAACTCCCAGCAGTCTCTTAACATGACTGCTAACAAAAAATAATGTTTGCTGCATGGTCTGGGCTACTTTTGTTTTGTGTAACAACTTGACGGAAGCTGAAGCTTTCTTTAAGAGGGAACCTCTGTTGAGAAAATGGCTCGGTCAGATTGGCCTGTCTATATGTCTGAGGAATCATTTTCTTGATTCATGCTTGTTGTGGAAGGACCCAGCCCAGTGTGGGTGGTGCCACCCCTGGGCAGGTGGTCCTGCGTGCTTTGAAAACACAAACCGAGCAAGTCCCGAGGAGGAAGCTGGTAAGCGGCGCTCCTCCGCGGTCTTTCAGGTTCCTATCTTGAGTTCTTGCCTTGATTTCCCTTCGTGATGGACTGTAAAGTGTAAGTTGAAATAAATCCTCTCCTTTCCAAATTGCTTTTGGTCATGATACGGTGTTTCTCATAGCAACGGAAAGCTAACTAGGACAGTGTGTCCGTTTCACAGGTAGGTCTTTGTTGAGTAGCTCTGGGTTTGTTGCACCCCTAAGTACAATTCAGAGACTGAAGAATGCCTTTTACCCCACTCTCCAACCCCCAACCCACCCCCACTATTCTTCAAGCCTCTAATCTTTCCCCTGTGCACAGTGCTGCCACTCCAGGAGAAGAGGAAAACTAATTTCCCAGGAGTCATTGCCACATCTATGTCCAGGGAAAGGCTCATCCCACTTCCATACTTGGGCCAGCCCCAGTGGTTGCATCCTGCTCAAAGCTGGATCTTCCCACCGTTCCTGTCAACAGCACCGCAGCCTTCTACACCCTGCCCCAGTTGTGCCTTAACTACACCCAGCAAGACTCTCTTCATCTTACACAAGCAATACTGTATATGCCCCATTTTTCTTCCCGCCCCCCCCCCATTGTCTGCTTTCAGTCTGTGAGACTTAGTGAACTAGATCCGTCATAGAAATATATTTATGTGGTGGTTTTCTCTTTTGTGACTGGCTTCACTGAGCACAGTTTCTGGAGTCTATCTGTATTGTAGTATGTTGATATTAGGGAAACCCTGACATGGCCACATAATGGCTTACATTTTCCTTCTCCAAACATTTGCTATCCAAATGCTTTCAGCTTATAGGCGTGAAAGACATTTTTCTAACTGCTTTGTAACTCAGTTGCTGCCAGTTACAGAAACGTGCCCCAGTCCCTGGTCTATTTCTAGCAAACATCAATGATGGTTCAACAAACCCTTTTACTTCGGAGATTGTCCATTCTCAACAGTTTTGATTCAACCATGTGTCAGAATTCTCTTCTTTTATTAGACTGGATGACATCTCTAGGTGTCTATATACTACGTTTGCTTTTTAAAAATTTAGTGGTCTGTTAAGTTGTAAAGTTTTAAAATTTTAAAGTCTGATTTTGTTGAAAATTTTACACCCCTATCCAAGTACTTTGTTTACATCATAACCACACCCCCTCTAACCCAAACCTATCTGCATTCCTTAACTTTCGCTCTAATCCATAAGCCCTGAATTGAGCATGCTGTTCATTTAGTATTGCTCATTTAGTAGAAGCTGACCACTTAGGAATGGCTAACCTTACCAGGGGCTCCGCCCTAGAGAAAACTGATGCTGCCTCTCTCACCGGCCTTTGATTGCCTAGCTCTTCATCTAGGGGGTGGACCCCTGGGAGATTTCCCTCTTCCCTTTGCCATGTTAGCTGGTGGTATCATCATGTAGGTCTTGCTTACGAGATCATATTGTTAAGATCTGTGTTTCTTTCACCATTCAACTCCAGTTGTTTCTACCTTTCTTCTATTCTGTGTAATGCTGCTAAAAGCCTTGGTGCAGAAACATTTTTCTATGCATGTATTTTCAATTCTTTGAGAGAATATGTCTGAAAGTGGAATTGTTAGATCTTAGGATATTTATATTTTTAATTATGATTTTTTTGAGCTGCCTTACTTTTCTTGCTATGTGTGGGTACCTTTTCACATGCTGGCTAGCATTGCCCAGGGGTTCCAATTCCTTTCTTTTTAAAATCTCCTCTCTGTATATACATACATACATACATACATACATATTACACATCACAAACACACAAGGTGCACATGAGGAGGGTAGAAGACAACTGTGGGTGTTGGTTCTTCCCTTGCACCTTGTGTCTCTTCTCACTGCAGTTTCTGCCCTTGAGCTACAGAGGCATCTCTTCAAGGGTTCAAATTTCTGCCCATCCTCATGATAGGACATTTCTGACTCTAAGTAAAAGCCTTTCTATGCTTCTAAGGTACTATCTCCTTACAACTTATTTGATTTACCGATTTCCTGATGATTAGGGACGGTGAGCATCTTTTTTATACGTTTATTGGCTATTTGTGTGTTTTCACTGCGAATATGTACTAAAAATCTCTTGCTCATGTTTTCATTGTTTTTGTTTATTTGGTGTTTTCCAAGAACCAACTAATGGTTTCATTGATGTCAGTCTGTTGATTTTCTGTTTTCTACTATTCACTGACTCTGCTCACATCTTTATTAGGCTTTCCATCCATGACTATGGCTTAGTTAATTTTGTTTCTATTACCTTAAGATGAGTTTATTTAAGATTTTCTTTGGGGGGGGTGATATTGGGATTTAAAGTGAATATATAAATAATTTATTTTTTAAAAAAAAGATTTTCTCTCATTCAGTGTCTTTATAACTAAAAGTTCTCTATCAGGACTGTTTATGGTATATTAATAAATTGGGTTCTTAAATTTTTTTTATGTCTATAGATGTTTTGCCTGTATAAATGTCTGTGAACCACATTCGTATCTGGTGCCCCTGAAGGGTTGGGCAAAAGAGGGCATCAGATCATCTGGAACTGAAATTACAGATGGTTGTAAGCTGCCATGTGGATGCTGGGAATTAATTGAACCCATGGCCTTTGCAGGAGCAGCTTGTAGTTTTAACCCCTGAGCCATCTCGCTAGTTCCTGTGCTTTTAAATTTGCTGTCTGGTATTTACATTTTTATTTGTGTCAAGATGCTTTCTAATTTTCCTTTTAATTCACGCTGCAGAGCTGAGGATTCTCCAGTTCTGTTCTGCTGCTGATTTCTAGCTTCATTCCACTGTGATTGGAAAAGAGAACGTCGTGTGATTTCTTTTCTTTTTTCCTTTTATTGAAAGTAGTTTTTTTTCTTCCATAATATATCCTGATGACAGTTTCCCCTCCCTCTACTCCTTTCAGTTCCTCCCCATCTCCCCTCCCATCTGAATCCATTCCATTTCTGTCTCATTAGAACAGAACAGTCTTCTAAGAGATAATAAGAAAATAAAATAGAGTAAGAGAAAACAAAATCTATCAAATCAGAGTTGAACAAGACAAACCAACAAAAAGAAAAGAGGCCAAGAGAAGGGGACAGAAATCAGAGACCCACTCATTCACACAGTCAGGAAACTCATAATAACACTACACTGAACACACAAAGCAGAGGACCTGGTGCAGACCTATGCAGGCCCTGTGCTTGCTGCTTCAGTCTCCATGACTTCATATGAGCTTTGCTCCTGTTGATTTAGAGCATCTTATTTTCTTGGTGTCCTTATCCCCTGTCATCCTTACACTCTGTCTGTCTCCCTCCTCCTCCGTGGGGTTTCCTGAGCTCTGAGGGGAGGGATTTGATAGAAAGATATGCCATTTAGGGATGAGAGTTTCCAAGGTCTCTCTCTCTGCACAGAGTCTGGCTGTGGGTCTCTGCACTTGTTCCCATCTGCTGCAGGAAAAAGCTTCTCTGATGATGGCTGAGCAAGGCACTGATCTATGAGTATAGCAAAATATCATTAGGAGTCATTTTATCATGATTTTTTTTTTTTTTGACCAGTAGAATTCGGTTTTACTCTAGAACCCTGGGCTATGTAATCCAAGCAGTGTTGGGTATGAATTCCATCTTGTGGAATGGGCCTTAAGTCACATCAGATCGATATTGGTTGGTTATGCCCACAAGCTTTGTGCCAACACTGCTCTAGCTTATCTTGCGGGCAGGTCACCATTGTAGGGTTTGTGGGTAGCTTGTTTATGGTTTCTCTTTTGCTATGGAGAAGAGTGCCTTCCTGTACCAAAGACACCAGCATATAGGGGTGAAGGCTCTATGTAGATACCAGCTCAACTTCTCCGTGTTCACGATTCACGAGTTGGGTAGGTGCCTTCATCAATGGGGACTTACTGTTAGTGTGTAGAGACCAACCTGTTGTTTTGATAACAGTCTAGGTTCTTTAGGGGATTTCCATAGGACCCCTTTGGCCAACAACTCAATTAGATGTCACCAAATCTTCATTTGCTAACAAGAGATGACCAAATGGGACTCTGTCTCCCCCGTTATTTAGCAGTTTCACATAGAACACCTACATCTATGCATATATTTTAGGAAGCTTTGACTATGTTAAGTTTACATACCACCTTTCAAGTGCCCCTTAATATTAACTGTCTTTCCTCCCTTCCTCTCCACTCGATCCTCTAATTCCACCTGCACATCCATCCATCCATCCATCCATCCATTCATCCACAATTATCTATTCTATCTCCCTATCCTAACAAGATCTATCTGTACCCTCTAATCCCCCTCTGTGGTTCTATGGATTGTGGCTTGGTTATCTTTGACTTAACAGCTAATATCCACTTATAGATACTATAAAAATATATACTATATTTGTCTTCCTGGCACTGGGATACCTCACTCAAGATAATTTTTTTTTCCTAGTTCCATCGATTTGTCTGCAAATTTCGTTATTTCATTTTTTAAAAAAATGGCTGAGTAACACTCCATTGTGTAAATGTACCACATTTTCTTTATTCTTTAGTTGATGGACATCTAGGTTGTTTCAAGTTTCTGGCTATTGTGCATTGATAAGCATTGAAATGGTTAACCAAATGTCTTTGTGATAGGATGATGTGTCCTTTGGGTAGATGCCCAAGAAAGGTATAGTTGGGTCTTGAGATAGGTTGATTCCCATCTTCCTGAGGAATTGCCTTACCAGTTTCCATAGTGGGTGTACCGGCTAGTTTTGTGTCAACTTGACACAACTGGAGTTATCACAGAGAAAAGAACATCAGTTGGGGAAATGCCTCCATGAGATCCAGCTGTAAGGCATTTTCTCAATTAGTGATCAAGGAGGGAGGTCCCCTTGTGGGTGGTGCCATCTCTGGGCTGGTAGTCTTGGGTTCTATAAGAGAGCAGGCTGAGCAAGTCAGTGAAAGGCAAGCCAGTAAAGAACATCCCTCCATGGCTTCTGTAATCAGCTCCTGCTTCCTACCCTGCTTGACTTCCAGTCCTGACTTCCTTGGTGATGAACAGCAGTGTGGACGTGTCAGCCGAATAAACCCTTTCCTCCCCAACTTGTTTCTTGGTCATGATGTTTGTGCAGGAATAGAAACCCTGACTAAGACAGTGGGGTTCTCCCAGCTTGCACTCCCACTAGTAATGGGTGCATATTCTCCTTACTACATATCATTGCCAGCATGAGAAGAAAGATAGTTCCATACCAATTTCCCTCATGAACACAGATGCAAAAATACCCAATAAAATACTTGAATCTGAGCCGGGCGTGGTGGCGCACGCCTTTAATCCCAGCACTCGGGAGGCAGAGGCAGGTGGATTTCTGAGTTCGAGGCCAGCCTGGTCTACAAAGTGAGTTCCAGGACAGCCAGGGCTACACAGAGAAACCCTGTCTCAAAAAAACAAAACAAAACAAAGCAAAACAAAACAAAACAGGACAAAATACTTTAATCCAAGAACACATCAAAAAGTTCGTCCACAATGATCAAGTAGGTTTCATCCCATAGTTGTAGGGATGGTTCAACATCTATAAATCAATATGTGTAATCACAATATAAGCGAACTGAAAAACAAAGACTGCATGGTCATCTCATTTGATGCAGAAAAGGCCTTTGACAAAATCCAACATCCCTTCATGATAAAAGTGCTGGAAAGAACAGGGATACAAGGGACATACCTCAACATAATAAAGGCAGTTTACTGAAAACCCATAGCCAACATTAACTTAAATGAAGAGCAATTCCACTAAAATCAGGAACAAGTCAAGGCTCACTCTTTCCATACATATTCATTACAGTACTTGAAGACCTGGCTAGAGCAATAAGACAACCGAAGGAGGCCAAGGGGATAAAAAGTATAAAGGAAGAAGCCAACATATCTGTATTTGTAGATGATATGATAGTCTACATAAATGACACTAAAAATTCCACCAGGAGTAAACACTTTCAGCAAAGTAGTTGGATATATTATTAACTCACAAAAATCAGTAACCTTCCTATATTCAAATGACAAATGGACTGAGAAAGAAATCAAGGAAACAGCACCCTTCACAATGGCCTCAAATAATATAAAATTTTCTGGAGGTAACTCTAACCAAGAGAAAGAAAGAACCACATGATAAAAACTACAAATCACTGAAGAAAGAAATTGAAGAAGATATGAGAAGATGGAAAGTTCTCTCATGCTCATGGATCACTAGGATTAACATAAAGAAAATGGCTATCCCACCAAAAGCAATCTACAGAATCAGTGTAATTCCCATCAAATTCCAAAGCAGTTCTTCACAGATTTTTGAAAAGTCAGTTTTTACTGTCATATGGAAACACACACACACACACACACACACACACACACACACACACACACAAAATAAAAATCAAAGAAACAAGAAAATAAAATCAAAACAAAGACAGGATATCTAAAACAATCTGAATAATAAAAAACTGCTGGAGGTCTCACCATCCCTAATTTCAAGTTGTACTAAAGCTATAGTAATAAAAATTATGGTATGGGTATAAAGACAGACATGTTGATTAATGAAATCCAGTTAAAGATCCAGATGTAAGTCTGATTTCTGATAAAGAAGACAGAAATACACATGGGAAAAAAGAGAGCATCTTCAATAAATGCTAGACAAGCTGGATGCCTGCATGTCAAAGAATGTAAATAGATCCATATCTATCACCCTGCACAAAACTCAAGTTCATGTGGAACAAAGACCTCAACATAAAATCAGAGTCACTAAACTTGACAGAAGCGAACGTGGAGAATAGCCTTGAACTCATTGGCACAGAAGACTTTCTGAACACCAATAGTGCAGGCACTAAGATCAACAATTAATAAATGGGCCCTCATGAAACTGAAAGTTTCTGTAAAGCAAAGGACTTTGTCAATTGGACGAAGCAGCAGCCTACAGAATGGGAAAAGATTTTCACCAACTCCACATCCAATAGAAGACTAACCCAATTAAAAATACATATCTAAACAGAATTCTCAAAAGTGGAAACTCAAATGGCTGAAAAACAAAGAAATGTTTCACATTAGCCTTCAGGGAAGTACAAATCAAACGATTCTGAGATCCCATCTTATACCTGACAAAATGGCTGAGATCAGTAAAACAAAGGTCATGTGATTTCAATCATTTAAAATCTGATAAGACTTGTTTTGTGGCAGAAAATATGGTTTGTCTTAGAAAATATTCATCTCAAATTAGTTTTCTAACCTTGTTAAATGGAGCATTATGTGTATGTTTGTTGGGGCTAGTAAGTCTGTAATGATGCTGAAGTCCTGTGTTTTATTGTGCTATTCTACATGGGTATTGTGCCTATTGTTGAAAGCATAGTATTAGAGCTTGTCATTATGGGTATAAAGTTAATTCATTTTTCCTCATTCTGTCTGCTTGGTGCATATATATTTATAATTGTTTATATTCTTTATGAATTAATTTATTTGTTTTTCTTCATTTTTTTTTACTATTGTTTTACTTCCAATATGATGCTGAAGATGGATAAACAATGGTGAAGTCTTCAAAGGCCATGATACTGAGGTTGTACTGGGCACCTTTCTAACTGGGTCAAGGCATTCCATGCAGTCTTTTTTTGCATCTAGATGCAGTTATGGTGCAGGATGATGTAACAGTAGTCACCATGGATAAACAGGTGTCTCTGTCCTTTGGATGAATGCCCAGGAGTGGCATATTTGGGCACTATGGCAGTTCTTTCTCTAGCTTTTTGGGAAATGCCCACTCTGACTTCCATAGTTGTACCAATCTGCCCACCTCCGATGTGGATAAGTGGTCCTCTTTCCCCACATCCTTCCCAGAATTTGTTTTTTTTTTTCTTGTTTTTCTGGACAATCTCCACTCTGACTGGGGTGAAATGGAATATTAAATAAATTTTTATTTGTATTTACTTGATGATCAGTTAAGTATAGATTTATATTTTTAAGAAGTTCATACATGTATACAATGAAATATGATCATATTTAGGCTACATTTGCTCCCTCATATTCCCTCATTCTCCTAACATACTCCCTTCTAACTTTATATTATTTTCTTTGTTAACTACTTAAGTTCAAAAACATTTTTTGGAAGATAAGATCTTTCTATGTATTCATGGCTGGCCTGGGACTTTCTATATGACCAGGCTGGGCCTACACACACAGAGATCCACCTGCCTCTGTTTCCCATGTGCCAGGGTTAAAGATGTGTATGCACCACTATACCCTGTCTAAGTTTATTTAACTGATTATTAGTCATCTATATTTATTCTTTAAGAGCTCTGTGTTAGGTTTCATGGCCTAGTTTTTTATAAAACTGATTTTGTGTGTGTGTGTGTGTGTGTGTGTGTGTGTGTATGTGATATGTTTATTCTTTTGAGTTCTTTGTATATTATAGATACTATTCCTCCACCATATTTATAGCTGGCATAGATTTTTCTCCCATTCTACAGAGTGTTTGTCAATGTAACTATAATGTCCTTTGCTGTATAAAAGGGTTTTATTGTTGTTAAGTTTCATGAGGTAATTATTGACCTTATTTCCTAAGTGATTGAAATCCTGTTTAGTAAGTTCTTATCTATGCCTATTATCTTAAAGTGTACTTTCTACTTTTTTTCTCAGAAGTTCTCAACCTTTGTAATGCTGTGACCTTTTAATATAGTTTCTCATGTTGTGGTGATCTCCAACCATAAGATTATTTTTATAGCTACCTTGTAACTATAATTTTGCTATTGTTATGAATTGTAATATAAGTATCTATGTTTTCCAATCATCTTTTGGGGAGTCCCAACCCATAGGTTGAGAACCACTGCTCAGGATGTTTCAAAGTTTCAGGTCTATGTTAGACCTGAGCATAGTTTAGGTTTAGCTTCATTCTTCTGCATGTAGATTTCCAGTTTTCACAGCACCATTTGTTGAAGATACTTTCTTTTCTCTCTGTGTCTTTGGTCATCTTTGTTGAAACCCAGGTAGGTGTAGTTGTAGAGCACTCCATTATATTCCAATGATCTGTGACTGGTTTTGTGCCAACACCATGCTGTCTTTATTACTAAGGTTCTGTAGTATAACTTGAAATTAGGAATGGTCATGGCCTCAGTGAAATACTTTTGTTCAGGATTTCTTGTGGTCTCGTTGCTTCCATAAGAATTTTAAGGGTTTTTTTTTTTTTATTTTAATTTTTATCTCTGTGAAGAATGTCAGTGGTATTTTAATTGGGATTTCATTGAATCTGTAGATTGCTTTTGCAAAGTAACCATTTTCACACTATCAATTCTTTTCAAATCATGAGTATGAGACATCTTTCAATTTTTAATGTCTTCCTGTAGGGGCGATGGTCTGAAATGCTAAATACTGGTCTCCTAAATACTATACCCTCTACCCCCACGAGAAGATCTTCACTTACACCAAATGATGCTATGTAACCTTGCCCTGCACCCGTGCTATCCCTGATTGGTTAATAAAGATATCTATAGCCCTGGCTGGGCAGAAGAGAGGGGGAGTGTGAAGTGAAGTTTCCTTGGACTCTCGTTGTCTCAGGCAGGGACTATAAGCAGAGTATAAAGGAAGAAGGAGGTTACTGGGGCTAAAGAGATGGCTCAGCAGCTAAGAGCTCTGACTGTTCTTCCAGAGGTCCTGAGCTCAATTCCCAGCAACCACATGGTGGCCCACAACCATCTGTAATGAGATTCAGTGCCCTTTTCTGGTGTGTCTGAAGACACTGCAGTGTACTCATGTACATAAATAATTCTTAAAAATGGGTAGCATGGATTGTGAATGCATGGCCATGAGGGCTGGCCTGATGGAGTTGGAGCTGCCCAGGCAGAACAATGCAAGTGATATCTCAGGAAACATCACAGAGGGTTGGGATCTGTCCAGATCTAGTGATTTTAAGCTTATTATCTAATCATAATTGGAAAGGGGGTACATAACGTTGGGAGTTAGCTCATACTTCAAAACCTGTGCTTCTCAAAATCTGTTGGGGTATGCTGTGTGAAATTGTGTCTCTGATACCTAAGGCATTCTCTGATTGGCTTTCATAAAAACTGATGACTAGAAGACATCAGAAGCGATGGATGTGACTATGGGCCACATGTCTGGATGGGGCTAGGTGGTCAGGTTAACTTACATGAGGTAGTTGATAGTCTGCTTGACCAAGGCCTAAGGCTTTGAAATATTAAAAGGTTTCTGTGTGGTTATTTGGGGAAAAGTTGTTTAAGGTATAATTGCTGCCATATTAATTTCCAGCACTAATTAAATTATACAGAATATAACAATTATCTAACTTACAAAAAATTAAAAGAAATGCATTATCTTCTCAAAAGATACCACTTACCAAAGTTAAATCAAGATCAGATAAACAATTTAAATATAACCCCAAAGGAAATGAAAATAGTCATTAAAACGTATCCTAATGAAAAAAGCCCAGGCAAGACAGTTTTATCACAGAATTCTGCTTTACTTTCGAAGAAGAGTTAATGCCAATACTCCTCAAATTATTTCACAAAATAGAAATGAAAGAAACATTGATGAATTCATTTTTTGAGATCACAGCTACCCTTACACCTAAACTATTCAAAAACTCAATAATAACGAGAATTACATACCAAATTCCCTCATGCATATCAATACAAAAATACTCAAAAACCAAATCCAAGAACACATTAAAAACGATCATCTACCATGATCAAGTAGACTTCATCCCAAAAATGCAGGGGTGGTTCAACATACAAAAATCTGTCAATGTAATCCACCATATAAACAAACTGAAAGAAAATAAACCACACTATCATCTAAGATGCTGAAAATGTCTGGCAAAAATCTAACATCCCTTCATGATGAATGTCTTAGATTGGGGATACAAGGGATATAATGAAATATACTACAGGCAAATTATGGCAAGCCAATAGCCAGCATCAAACGGAGAGAAACTCAAAAACAATTCCACTAAAATCCGGAACAAGGCAGGGCTGTCCACTCTCTCTACATCTATTCAGTATCATACTTGAAGTTCTAGTTGGAACAATAAGACAATTAAAGGAGAGCAAAGGGCTACAAAGTGGAAAGAAATAAGTCAAAGTATCATTATTTATATATGATCTGATAGTATACATAAGCAACCCCTCAAATTCTATCAGAGAACTATAGCTGGTAAGCACCTTCCATGAAGTGGTTGGACATAAGATTAACTAAAATAAAATAAAATAAAAAAAATTAGTAGCCGTCTTATATACAAATGGCTGGAGAGATGGCTCGGTGGTTAAGAGCACTGACTGCTCTTCCAGAGGTCCTGAATTCAATTCCTAGCAACCACATGGTGGCTCACAACCATCTGTAATGGGATCTGATGCCCTATTCTGGTGTGTGTGAAAACAGCTACTGTGTACTTATATACAAATGGCAAATGGGTTGAGAAAGAAATCAAGGAAACAATGCCATTTACAACAGCCACAAATAATATAAAATATCTTGGGGTAATTTTAACCAAACAAGTAAAATACCTGTATGACAAGAACTTCAAGTCTTTGAAGAAAAAAAATTGAAGAAAATATCAGAAGATAGAACAATCTCCCAGGCTTATGGATCAGTAGAGTTAACACAGTAAGAACAGCCATTTTACCCAAACAACCTACAGATTCAAGGCAATCCCCATCAAAATTCCAACACAATTCTTACGGACCTTGAAAGAACAATACTCAACTTTATATGGAAAAATGAAAAACCCAGGATAGCTAAAACAATCTTGTACAATAAAAGAACTTCCAGAGGTGTCACCATTCCTGATTTCAAGCTTCATTCCAGAGCTATAGTAACACAACTGCATGGTATTGGCATAAAAATAGGCAGGTCAGTCAATGGAATCAAATCAAAGTCCAGATGTAAATCCACACACCTATGGACACTTGATTTTTTATAAAGAAGCCAAAACTATTCAATGGAAAAGAGAAAGCATCTTTAACAAATGATGCTGGTCTAACTGGATGTTGGTGTGTAGAAGAATGCGAACAGACCTTTCATCCTGTACAAGACCAAAGCTCTAAAAGTTTTTTAGAATGTAATGAAAATGAACGGACAACTTATCAGACTCATGAAAGCTGTGCTAAGAGGACGTTCTTAGCACTAAGCACCCTTCATAAAGAAAATGGAGAGATCTCATATTAGCAATTTAAGAGCACACCTGAAAGTTCTTAACTTCCCGTGACAAAATGGACTAAAGAATTCATGTCCTTTAAGCCAGCTCCTCAGACAATCCTTGAAGTAATCCTACAAATTAAACTAAAGAGAAAAACAAACCTATCTATAAGGCCACAGGAAAGAACAAATTATGTTGGAGTAATAGCTAAATATAAAAGGAAGAAAAAAAAAATAATTCAGGATAAAATCAAGAAAATACCAGGAATCAAGTCTGCATCTGACAGAGGGCTAATATCCATAATATATAAAGAACCCAAGAAACTAGATATCAACAAGTCAAATAATCCAATTTCAAAAATAGAATACAAATCTAAACAGAATTTTCAACAGAGGAATCTCATATGGCCCAGAAAGACTAAAGAAATGTTCAGCATCTTTAGTCATCTGGGAAATGCAAATCAAAACCACAAGTGACAGCACATGCTGGTGAGGATGTGGAGCAAGGGAAAACACTTCTCCATTGCTGGTGGGAGTGCAAACTTGTACAACCACTTTGAAAATCAATATGGCTGTTTCTCAGAAAATTGGGAATCCGTGTCCCTCCAGTTCACTCCTGTTAGGCTCCATTGCTATAGGATTAATAGTTTTCGAAGGAATATGCTGTCTTGGTTTTTTTTTTTTTTCATTTTTATTATATTATTTCATTGTAATTTACACATCTCATGTTACTTCTTTGCTTGGCTTGTTTTTATTTTGAGGTGTTTTAAAAACGTATTTTTAATAATTCTTGAGAATTTTGTACGTGTTTTGATCATAGTCACCCTCCCAGAGTTCCTCCTAGATTCCCCCCATTTCCCTAGTTCCTACCCACTTAATTTCCTGTCTTCTCTCTCGTTTTTTAATCCTAGTACATGAAGTCCAATATGTGCTGGGATGGCTAAAGTTTTTATCAGTTATAACCTTTCTGTTGAAGTATTTATGTTTATGAGTTACTTGGATGTAGTAGTAGAGTTGAGTGTGTAGCTCAGAAGAGAATTACTCAGGCCCAGAGCCCTGGGTGCCTGCTCTAAGTTCTGTTTTAATGAGTAGAATTTTAACTGGGACAGCAACCACAGCCATCTGACACTCCCACTAGGCACCTGGAGGACTAACCAATTAATAACAGCAGCCCCTTGGGTTTCGAAGCTGTTGGAGAAAGCTAGAGAGGTGGCTTGGTGATTAAGAGCGTGTATTTCTCTTCCAAAGGACCTGAGTTTGATTCCCAGCACCTATATCAGGTGGTTCACAATTGCCAGTAACTAAAGTTCCAGAGGTATTCGGCCTCTGTACACACACACACACACACACACACACACACACACACACACACACACATTTAAAGTAGTAAAAATTTAAACGTAGAAGAGTAAAAAAAGAAGGTTAGTATGAAATATACTTGGATTATAGTTCATAGGATTAGCAGTGAAGTGGGTAAGGTTAAGGATTAATCACTAGATAACCTTGTGGGAAAAAAAATTAAAAATCAAGGTAGGTAAAGTAGCTAAAGAGAGAGGTAGGATACTGTTTGGATCTGCAGGTCTTAGTTAGAGACTCAGAGTTGTGGGGGTTTATGTTTAAGAAGCAAAAGGAGGAGGAGATGAGGCTAAAAGAAAGATAAAAAGGCTTAGGAAGGGGAGGGATCTATGGGGGAGATGTGGCTAAAAAAAATAGTAAATAATACCTTACGGGGCACTGAGTGGAAAAACACAAACCCAACTGAGCAATAGACAAACAAAAGGCAAACCACAGTGAGACACAAGTAGGAGGCAAAATAAGAGACAAAAAAAATTACAGATGAGCTGAGTTGCTGGTCCATGTGGGTTGAGTTGAAAGGTGACATTCTGTAAGATCCATCTGGTTCTTCTGGGTTCCATGTGGTAGTGTGTAACAGAGGAGAGATTGGGAGCCATTGCTCTCTGCAGCCTGGGTTGTCTTGGGACTCTATGGGGCTCTTGGAGTCAGAGACCTGCTTACTCAGCATTCTCTGGTTCTACACTATTCCCTGATTCCTTGTGTTCTCTGGTCCCAAACTGCTCCCTGGTTCCTCAGTGTTCTTTCTGTAATTGGTTTTGTAATTGGCAGCTGGAAAATGTTAGAGGAGTGTGGTGGAGAAAAGGAGAAAAGACCAAGACTCTTACAGTGCAGAGCCCTTGCAGGTAACTCCAGGCAGGACTAAGAAACTGGTCTCAGAAATATGAATGCTATTAGGAATATGAATTCTATTGGATAAAATGGCTCCCTTGTTATACTACCACAAAGAAATAGTGGTTTACGCCCTTACCACTCCATAGAAGTCTGAACTGAAGTGATGGACTAAGGTTTCTGCTGGCAGAAATTCCAAAACAACATTATGCAATGGGCTGTGGATGGTTTTGGC
Organism: Mus pahari; assembly: GCF_900095145.1. NCBI lineage: Eukaryota > Metazoa > Chordata > Mammalia > Rodentia > Muridae > Mus > Mus pahari. The sequence continues at coordinate 88,287,930 of NC_034593.1, forward strand.
TGAATTTAGCATGATTTGAGAGGAAAGGAAAGCATAGCAAAAGGCTTTGGAAAAATCTCAGCCTAGCCAAGGAAAACAGAAACGTGTGTGTCAGAAAACAAAGCAGCATGGCAGAGTGCCCGTCTTCTGAGGAGACTGGCAAGGACGAAGGGCACCAGAGCAGCAGGAAGGAGATCTGAGGGTATATTAGAATCTCTGAGGCTACTGCTTCCATGACAGGCCTGGAGCTCTGGCAGGCTGGAATTGTTTCAAAGAAGGCCCTAGAACTCTGTTTTGATCTGCGTTGGAACCTATCCCTCTGTCTTCTGAGGGAAAGGTCTCTGTGGCCATTCTGACCATTGTTCAAGCAGGCTGGGGTACAGCTCACACTGGTAACTGACATGCGGGCATATGGTGAGGGTCTTCTTGGTGTACAGAATGCAAGAGTTGTGGGTTCATGGTGGCTTCCACTGAGGTTTCAGCCTAAAGACTGGATGGGCAGGTAAAAGTATGCTTGCCGGTCAGAATCCCTGCAGGGACCTCTCAACACTGAGCGAAGCTTTAAGAATGGACCATATTTGAATATCCCAGAAAGGCAGAATGGCCAGCAGCATGTACTTTGGGAAGCCACCAATGTCAGAATGCAGTCAAAGAGAGCAACAGTGTAAGCAGCAGGGCCTTACAGTGTCATTACCTAAGACATGGGGTCCCCTCCATTCCCATGTGCACAGAACACAGCGCTTCGGGCTTAAATTTTAATGCTTTCCTGCTGGGTTTCTGTCTTGCTCTGAATCGTCTTTTCCCTTTTTCCTCCTTGTTTCTCCCCTTCGAGACATGAATGTTTATCCTATCTCTGCCCCACCCCTGAATCGAAGAGGCAGGCGTTTGGTTTTTGTTTTACAACCACTCACATCTGAGTTTGCATCATGTCTCAGACAAAATTTTGGATGGGAACCCTTGAATAGTTGTACAAAGTGTTGGGTCTAAGATGATGAAATAAACATATTTGCAATGAGAGATGGACCTGAGGGGACAGAGAAAGAACACTACGGCTTGGGCATGGGCTGTCCTTTGAAAGGTGAATGTGCTAGGATTCTGTGTAGGTTTAGAAAACTTTCTTTAATACGGGTTCTTAAATGCTTCAACCTCTGTTTTAGCCTACCACCCACCAGAGGTAATGGAAAAGAAAGGTTATTAGGACACGTGGAAGTGGACCTATTTAGAAATAGTTCTTTGGGGGCAATTCCAGTCTTTGTTGTCAGGATATCAGCAGTTCAGTTCACAGTTTGATCCAGAAGAAAGCTAGAGGCTCTTCCAATTGTCCTGAGTCTGCAGAAGCAGCAAGAAGCTGCTGGAATATCCCAAGAAGTTCTTTGGCATCTTTTTTCCTATGGAAGTCACAATAATCAATGATCACCAAAGAAGACAAAGTGAACCAATACCATGAAGTGTCAGTGAAGACCAGTGTCAGCAAAGTCCAACGAAGACCAGCAAAGAGTAGCAAGGTGAACCAATGCCACAGCATTATCCAACGTCTGTTGGGTTACACGTATATCCTTTCCAAACGTCACATGTCCTTTCAAGTATCCACCCTAGCCAAACATCATGTGCCTTACCCCCTCCCAACTCCCCTCAGCTTCCAGAAAAGCACCACCTGTCTGTTCTCAGCAAAGCATCCTCTCATAAGAGTTTCCAGAAAAACACCACGTGACACAACTGAGTCTAAAGTAACCAAAGATTTCCACTTCAGTTCTGTCTTGGGTATGACGTGGAAGAGGCACCGAGACTTTTATGAGGTGGGACTCATTGAGAGTCATCCAAGGCCCTTCTTTGTACACTGGCTTCCTGTTTCAGGGTCTACTGTTTCCTGTATCTTTATCCTTCCTGGGTGATGCCATCTGTTGTGTGGTGCAGTCAGGGGGTCCCTCACTGGGGCGTTTTCATACTGTTTGGATTCCTCTCAAATTATGAGGTAAACAAACCTCCTTTCTTTGTAAGTGTCCAGATTTGGTTATTTTGCTATAGCAATGTAAACTAGATTAAAACAACAACCATCTAGTTAATTTTTTAACCTGGTAATTGAATTTTTCAGCACAGTAATTTAAACCTCATTTCTTTATTCATAATATTTACCCTTGCCTGTGTTCATGCATTAGTTGGCTTTCTCTTATGATGAAATGCTTGACACAGCTTAGATAAATAGATAATTTGCCTTATGTTTCTGCAAGTTCCAGTCTGTGATGAAGAAGCACCTTCACTTTGGGTCTCCGGTGAGGGTACCAGGCAGCATCCTTAGGGACCAATACTAGAGCAAAGGTAGTGATGAGACTCTCCCAGAGCATAGCCAGAATAAGTCCTTCTTGCAAAGAGTTTCCAGTTCACTGTTTGGCATGCCGAACCGCAGCAAAGTAAGACCATTCTCTGTGGTCTGACTGTGAGCAAGGATAGGCAGCTCACTTGTTTGGTGAGCCTAGTGACTGCTAGTGTGTTAACAATAGGTGGCGCCCTATGCCTAGGTTTCATTCTTTCTGCAGCAGACAGCCTTGCCAAACAGGCTTTTGGAAGGTAGGCAGAGAGAAGTGGTGACTGTGGATGAATACAGTTTCCCTTCCCTGACCCTGCAGTTGCTCACTACTTTGTGAGTAACTCAGGATAAACGCATTTACTCATCTAGCTGAGATTTTGGCAGTCATTTTTTTAAGGCCTGGGTGCTGTTCCAACAAGACTCCTTTATCCAGGAAACTGACTTTGTAGCAAATCACTTCACATCACGAGCTGCAGGCTCCACCGCATCGGCAGCATGATCCCTTAAAAGGCACAGCTTCCCATGGCCTAAGCACCTTGCAGTAGGTCTGGTTACCATCCTAGGGACCAAGCCTTCTACATAGACTTTGGGAGTCACTATGTGTATTTAAAGAAAAAAAAATCTGTGTTCTCATTGGTTTGCAGGCCATTTTTCCAATTGCATTTGGATTTTTGTGCAGTCCTTTAGTTTACTGACATCTACAGTAATCCAGGGATCCGGGTCTCTTCATGGTTGGTTTCCCACAGCTTGATTTTGGTTCTCTGAATGGGGGCATTTCTTCCTGTTTCTTTATGTGTCTTATGGTCTTATCATTGAAACTGAGCATTAGGATAAACACTCACCTGTCCTGTCTTTGGGAACTGGCTCCCTGAAAGGACAGAACTTGACTAACTAGCAAGCTCTAAAATCTCATAGTCCTCTCAAAACATTTCTGGGAGTAAGCAGTGTGTGTGTGTGTGTGTGTGTGTGTGTGTGTGTGTGTGTGTGTGTGTGTGTTTGAGACAGAATTTCTCTGTGTAACAGAGCCCTGGCTGTTCTTTGTAGACCAGGCTGGTCTCGAACTCACAGAGATCCCCTGCTTCTGCCTCCTAAGTGCTGGGATTAAAGGACTGTACCACCACACCCAGCTTAGCATTCTTTCTGAAAAGAGCATTTAAAGTATCTTCACTTTCCTCAGAGCCTCAACTCTGCTGCTCCCACTATCGCAGACAAGGAGGCACTTCCATAATGATAACGGTAATGATAATAATAATAAATAAGTGTGGGGCGCCAGGAATAGATTTTGTGATGACATCAGATATTTCGCTTCTGATATCAGAAACACTGAGTACTGAAGTCATTACATGGAACTTTCTCATAGAACAGCAGCTGTGTCTCACAGGTTTGCCCTCAAAAGATTATTCCTTGTGTGATGTTAACCTAAACATAGGCCACGATGCGAGCTAGGACCACCGTGGCAGCTTGAGGGCGGCTTAGAGACCTGTCCGGGGTGAAGGCCACACCCCTTTGCCAGACATGCATTGTCCTTAGAAAAGCTTAAATGGAAAAACAGCAGCTAGAGATTTCTCCTTTATAAAGCCTCGTGGTGGAATTCGTACGCTTGATGTAAATGATGAACATGCCACATAGGGACTCGATAGGAATGGGGAAAGTTCCATCACCATGAGTCTGGCGTCTCATTGGCATCTTAGATCTACCCCAGTGTTTTATGGCTGACAAGATGCAGGTACTACGGCACTCCGAGCACACACTGGAAACAGCTCTCCTCTCAGAGAACCCTATGCTTTTGTCACAGTACAAAGTTAGATGCTGGGGAACAACGGTTAATGAATGAAGCCTTCCAGCCACGCAATAACCTTTTTGAACCCATTACTGTGCACTCACAGTCAGACTGGATCTCCTCCTACCCCTAGGCTCCCCAAGACTTCGAACAGTTTTTCTCTGACCGCTACAGAAAGGCACCCTGTCCAAAGGAACACATTATCTACATTCAGTCCATTGGTTCTCTAGGCAACACCAGAGTTATCAGTGAATAATATATTAAATGGCTCAAGGGCTACTGTGAAGCATTTTTCTATGGTTTGAAGGTGAAGTTCTTAGAACCAGTTTCGGTCTCTGAAACCAAGTGTTCCTTTAGAGTGAATGAGCACACACAACACCTACAAATCCACACAGGACATATCCTGGCATTCTTGAAGAAGAGTAAACCGGAAGATGCCTTCTGCATTGTGGGGATAACAATCTATCTCGACCCTCGGGACTCGTGGAACTTCGTCTTTGGACAGGCCTCCTTGTCAAGTGGTGTGGGCATATTCAGCTTTGCCAGGTACGGCAAGGACTTCTACACCTCGAAATATGAAGGCAGTGTGACGACTCCGCAGCTAACATCTTCCAGTGACTACTCCATTTTTGATAACTATTATGTCCCTGAAATCACTAGTGTTTTGCTGTTGCGATCCTGTAAGGTAAGTTGTTTAGAAAAACCTTCCTTTTTCCTTTTCTTTAGTAGGTAGACCTTTTACTTTCCCCAGGATTGTTTGTAGGTGCTTGCACGCTGCCCCTCCTAGAAGTGTGTGTTGAGAGTATGTTCACAGGGCCCCCTGTGTGCTCACTAGCATGCAAATCAAATCCCTTCTCCAAGAGCTACGGAACCTGTCTCTGGGGGTGCAGGGGCCCAGAATCTGAGCTGTTAGGACCCTACTGACCTAAAGGAAACGTACTATCCTCCTGTCTCAGCCTCATATGCCACCAGTCACAAATACAGTCATTATATTGTCACCTAGTAGGTAGAACCCACTTGTGAGGGGTCCCACACATGGAGTCCACCAGCCAACACATCAGCTGCACCAAAGGGGAAACCCTGGTCCAGGGAAAGTAAGGAATAACCATTACTAAGTGTAGACGGTCTGGGCAGGCGTTGGGTGATGGTGGTAATGGCGTCGATTCCTATACATCTGTTTCTTGTACCTGTTGTGTAATTGCTGATGGTAGTGCCACAGAGCAGTGACATAAATGTCTTGCAGACTTTAACCCATGAGATTGGACACATACTTGGACTGCGACACTGCCAGTGGCTTGCGTGTTTNATGCAAGGCTCCAATCACTTGGAGGAGTCTGACCGGCGTCCTCTGAATGTTTGCCCTATCTGCTTACGCAAGCTGCAGAGTGCCATTGGCTTCAATATTGTGGAGAGATACAGAGTGAGTGGGACGGGGCACAGAGATGTGGGGAGCGGAGGGAAGGCTGAGTCACAAAGGGCGTTTCCTATTAGAGCTGTGATTTATCAGAGGAATTAGGTAAAGATCAGCAGGAAACCGTGGTTTTAAAAAAGTATAAAGAGGGCAGGCAAGGTGGGTAGATCCTTTGCTGACTTGCTATGAAAGCATAAGGACCAGAGTGGGGATCCCCAGGAGCCACCAAAGTGCCCCTCTGTCGTCCTGGTGCATGGGATGTGGAAGCAGACTTCCAGCAGACTGGCAAGCTTTGGGTTCAGGGAGAGAAACCCTGCTTCAGTGTGTAAACAACCACCCGAGTTAACCTCGGGGCTACACATGGACACGCCAAACACACTTCCTATGTAAAAACACATGCAGAGACGAACCCCTTTAAAGCCCTCAGTTAGGGTGGAAGAGACAGCTCCCTCAGTGAAGGTGCCTGGTCCCCAAACCCCAAGGTCCCTACAGTATGAAGATGGGGGTCACATCCTTGAGCCCTTGATGGAAGGAGGAAATTGACTTCTGCAAGTTGTTGTCTGACTTCTCTGCACTCGTGCCATGGCCCGCCCCCTGCCCCCAGCAGTGTAAATAAATCTGAGTAAGTCAGAAAGCTCTCTCCTGGTAGCTCACACCTGTAATCCGAACGCTCAGGAACCTGAGCAGGAAGGATTACCCTTCATTTGAAGCCAGCTGGGGTTGCATGAGTTCTAGGCCAGCCTGGGCTATAGGTTAAGACCATTTCTTTTTTTTTTTTTTTTTTTTTTNGGCTTCAATATTGTGGAGAGATACAGAGCACTGGTGAAGTGGATTGACGATGAATCTTGCGACGAATCAGGAGCAACTCCGAAAAGTAGTTCTGAGCATGCACATTTGCCGAAACCTGTGGAAGCCTTTAAGGATTGGAGAGAGTAGATAATCAGATGCATTGCTGTCCTTGAGAAATAAGGACTTTGAAACAGGAGTAACTGAAATAAATACTGGCACGCTAGGTGTTCGTGGGTAGAGTTCTTCATTGGGATAAACTGCCTGCTGAGGCTAGGTGACAGACTAGAACTTGTCTGAAGCCCTGGGACAGGAACAAGGTTCACTAAGAACAACAAAACCCTCTCTGCCTTTCTCTTCGTATCACAGCTGGTCTGTGGCAGTAACTCATCATCTCTGCCCTTCAGATAGGATTAGGTGAAGCTAGACTGCAAACAAATAAACACTTTGAAAATCAAAAAACAACAACAACAACAACAACAACAACCATAGGTCACGTGGACATGTGAAGTTTCTCTTTCTGTAAAAATGACTATACATGGGTGAAGGGGTGGGTGGAAGTGGAGGTATTATGCTCTGAAATAATTTTCAATAGGAAGTTAAAATCTCTAGTTTATCTCTGTGCTTTAAAGACTCTACAGATGTCACCCATAATTTGAAATGGACTCGAGACATTAGTATTGGATGAATTCTTAAAGGTTATGGTAAAAGTAACTTTTATTTGCCAGATGGAATTGTCACATCAGAAGCTTACTACTGAATAAACTCACCCTTTCTACTCTTTCTGAACTCTGGCTGGCTGGTTCAATTCATCTGTTCTGGCCCAAACTAACGCTAGAAATCTGTTCTAGTATTCTGGCTCATTCTCTTTCTCTGGCTCCTTCTGTGCTCACCTGTTAGCTTGTCTCTGTAAAGCAAACTCCCTTTCACTGCCCCCACCCCCAATGCTCTCTTAAGTAGTCTCTCCTTCCTGTCTGTCCTCGTGAGAGTTGGGCTTATCCTCTCTCCGATTCATTCTGTGAAATCTTCCTCTGATTTGTCACTTTGTCTGCCCCTCAGCTAGACATTACTTTCAAACATAGCTGCTTTATTCTATAAACTAACTTTACCTTCACTGTTAGGGATTAAAGGTATGTAATAAGGGCATGTCTGTGTTCTAGCCAGATCATTTTATAATCCAGAGTGTGTCTGCATTCTGGTCAGATTCCATAGACCTAGAAGGTCTTTGCGTGTGATCTCTTTCCAGAGCAGCCATATTGCTGGATTAAAATTCTTCAAGAGAGAAGTACAGAGAATGTATGAGAAAAAGAGTCAAGATTATCTTCGAAGTTTCAAAATAGAACTAAGTAGAATGAAAGACATTTTCTGATTAAATAGTAATGGAGAGGAAACTAGTTCAAGGAAATCAAATACTTTAGGTTCAGGCTCAGACATGGCCTGCACACTGGTGTAGGAATTAGGTTCTGGAAATCAGAAAGTTCATCAGTGAATATACAGGAATATGAATATAGGGTATTCTCATCACAGATTCTACTCCAAAGGCAGTGCGGTATCCTGAATCAGTCCTTATGTATCATCTACTGGTTCATATTGATTAGTTTTCTTATACCATCTATTGATTCTGATTGATCTACTTTTCTATGCTTCATTTTCTCTATCTATAAAAATACTTATTTTAAGTGTGTGTGTGTGTGTGTGTGTGTGTGTGTGTGATATTACAGATGGTTATCCTCAGAGATCAGAAGAAGCCTTTGGATCCCCTGGAAACTGTTTATAGGCAGTTGTGAGCTGCCTAAAGTGGGTGGTGGGAACTGAATTCAGGTCCTCTGGAAGAGCAGGAAAGCCCTCTTAATTACTGAGCCATCTCTTCAGCCTAACACTTCTTGTCTCACAGGATTTTTGTGAGAAGCAAATGGTCACAACAATGCCAGGTATAAGATTCTTTAGGGCTTCATGGATTTGGGGAGTTATGATGCAAACATTTTTTGTGAGGCAGCAATGGGAATCAAAGCCCTGAATCAGGGTTCTGGTCATGTTTGTTGAGGTCCTAAAAAGTCTTTTGGCCCTAAAATGATCCTGGAATCCAGAGATCCTAACACTGCCTTCCCAGTATTTGAACAAAAAACTTGGACAAATTTCTTGTTTTTGTGTAGACAGCTTGGCGTTAGTCTGACCATTTCTGAACCACCAACACGAATGGGCGGAAGTGGCCATCAGAAGGCTACAGCTGCTGAGAGAGCCTTTGCTTGAGGCTGTGGAAGAGAGGACACAGAAAACCTGATTTAAGTATGCATACACACAGTTATTAGAGTATATATGTGTACTGTTGTATGTAGGCCTGGCTGGCCTGGAACTTGCTATGTAATCCAGGCTGGCTAAGAACTCACGGCAATCCTCCTGCCCACTAAATTCTGACAGAGAAATGACAGATGGAGTTATAAGCAGTATTTTTGTTTCTTTTAGCAGTAAGTTCAACTGTATCTACTGATTAATTACCACACTAACAATCTTATTAATGAAACATCTTGTATTTTTGTGATTTTATGTTTTTGTTTTGTGTCATCAGGCTTGTACACAGTTTCTAGCAATGACTTCTGGGTAGTGTCTGCAGCCTGAGCGAGGTAGATCTCTCTTGACAGGAAATTAATACCTAGAACCATAAGGATCCCCCTCCCCCAATGAGATACCCGAATCCAAACCATCCAGTCGGTAAGTAAACTAGTGAATTGAAAATGCTATTCCCACAGGAAGAAATACAGTCAACCAATATTATTTTAAAGGTACTCAGTGTCTTTAGTCACCAGGAGGGGAAAAAACACAAAAACCTTTAAAATTGCTTCAACACTCCATCTCATCCTGGTCAGAATGGCTGCCATCAAGACAATCAGTGACAACAAAGGCCAGCAATGATGAGGGGCAAGACCTTCACTCACTGCCAGAAATTAAAGCGGTACAGCCACTGTGCAAGTCCATGTGTGTGTTCGTAAAAACCCTGAAAAGCTAACTTCCACGTGACCCCAGTAGACCTCTCCTGAGAATACTCCCAAAGGCTCCTAAACAAGTGTTCTAAAGAGATACCTCAACATTGGCTCGTATTGGTGCACTGTTCACAGTGGCCAAGACATGGAACCAGCCCAGGGGTGGGTCAAGAGAAGAATGGAGAGAGGAAGCCGGACACAGGTTCATGCACATGCTGAAATTACAGCATTCACAGGAAAATGGATGGAACTTGAAAAATAAGCAAAACTAAGCCAGATGTAAAAAGACACATATTGCCTGTTTCCTCATCTATGCCATCTGCTGATGTGATGCAGTCAGAGGTTCCTGCCCAAACATTGTGACCCTGTATCCCCAGGTTCCCTGACTTGTGGCTGTCTCTTGTTTTCAGGTCCCCAGAGAAACTCAGTCTCAAACAATAGCCTCCACCTCAAAGTGGCTGGCTGTAGCACTCTGACATGTGAGAGAGCCTGCAGTATTGGGAGGACTAACTGTCATTCTGAGTCTCCACATTCGATTTAAGTGTGCTACAACTGGGAGCTTGTCCTTTGTTTAATCAAGGCCATCTGGCTTAGCTCTCGGCCATGGCTTCGCCTCTCTGGACTGGAAGTCATGGTTGGAGACTGTTTTCCAGGTCTCACTGTATAACCTATCTGCCGTGCTCCTCTGTCAACGGCCATGTGGCACCTGCTACTCCTCCTCTGTTACTCTGTTGGAAATAGAATCTCAATTCCTCTCTCTGTGCATACACACACACACACACACACACACACACACACACACACACACACACTCATTCACACTCACACACTGTGCTGAGGATCAAACCTCTAAGCAAATGTTCTTCCACTGAACTACACCTCCACTCTCTTAGAAATAAACTGTCTTTTGTTACCCTCTTTCCCATCACAGAGGCGACATTTAATCTCAGAAGCCCTGTTTGTCGGATATTTACACTGTTCTTCCCTTGATGTTAGAGAATATAGAGCCTTTTTAAATGCTTCCCTTCTGGCTTATATTTAATTTTTTTCTAATTTTAGTGCATTTTTAAAATAACGTTTTGGTAAGCATACAGATAAATAGTTTTATTTTTTCTCTGCTTCCCCACCTTGATGACTTCCTCCCTCCCTCCCTCCCCCTTCTTTCTTTTTTTTTAATTTTTTTATTATTTTCTTTATTTACATTTCAAATGCTATCCCGAAAGTTCCCTATACCCCCCTGCCCCTGCTCCCCTACCCACCCACTCCCACTACTTGGCCCTGGCCTTCCCCTGTACTGGGTCATATAAGGTTTGCAAGACCAAGGGGCCTCTCTTCCCAATGATGGCCGATTAGGTTACATATGCAG
>NC_034593.1:88299159-88309903 GCF_900095145.1 Mus pahari
CAATGGAGTACTACTCAGCTATTAAAAACAATGAATTTATGAAATTCTTGGGCAAATGGATGTATCTGGAGGATATCATCCTTAGTGAGGTAACCCAACCTCCCCCTTCTTTCATGACGGCCAGACTCTGTCACTTTCTCTTGTCCCCCATTCCCCTTCTTTAGACCTCTTTCTTCCCCTTTATAATTGCCTTTCTATTTTCGTATCCTGCATACATTTGTACCTCCAGAGACCCTAGTTGCTTAGATTAAAACAAAGAAACAAACAAACAAACAAAAGACACAACAAACAAACAAAAAACAAACCCTAAGATCTGGGACTGGAGTGATAGCTCAGCAGTTAAGAGCATTCACTAACTCGCAGAGGACCCAAATCCAGTTCCTAGCACTCTTATAGTAGCTCATAATCATCTGTAACTCCAGCTTCAGAGAAACCAATGCCCTCTTCGGACTCTTGCAGGTACCACGAACACACAGGGTGTCCATACATACATGTAAAAAAAATACTCATATACATAAAATACAATTTTTTAAAACTTAAAGAAAAGAAAAGAAAGAAACAAGTTTCAAGTTCTGTGACCAAAATGTGCTGTGTCTTCAGCAATAGTCTTATCAAATTCTAGGGACATACAAATTCTAGGGCAATAAAAATGGTTTGTACTATTTGAGGAGTCTCCAAATACATCTGATCCGTTACTCAATGAAGTCGTATCCTATGCCTGGCACTGTACTTTTATTTTGGCAAACTTCAGGTTCTTGAAGCAGTATTATTCCCTGTGAATGGTAACATCAATTCAACTCATAGGTAGGTAGGTAGGTAGGTAAGTAGGTAGGTAGGTAGATAGATAGATAGATAGATAGATAGATAGATAGATAGATAGACAGATGATAGATATAATAGGTGTGTGTGTGTGTGTGTGTGTGTGTGTGTCTTAGTTACTTTTTCAGTGCTGTGAAGAAACACCATGACCAAGGCAACTTATAAAAGAAAACACTTAATTTGAGGCTCATGGTTGCCTCCAGTAAAAGTCCATGACCATCATGGCAGAAAGCAAGGCAACAGACAAGCAGGCATGGCACTAGAGTACTCAAGAGTTTACATCTGATCTTCAAGCAATGTGGGAACTAAAAGGGGTGGGAGAAGAGGGGGTAGGGAGGATAGCCCACATCTGGCCTGAGTTCCTCCTATGCTCTGGGCAGGTAGACGAGGGAGGGCTGCCAGACGCTTTCCACTCGGCCCTGGGTGGGCACCTAAGCCACTGACCCCACTTGATGTGGGGGGGGGGGTGGACAAGGGGAAGCCCCTGATCGGGGCCCCCAGGGTGACACCCTGTATCCCTGGGGTTATGGAAGAGAGGGCATAGGGAGAGAGGTTCCCATGCAGGCGAGAGTAAGCGCAGTGGGCCTTGATGAACAGAGACAGTCTATGGTTTTAGAGCTTTATTGTAGAAAGGCAGGGAGAAAGAGAGAAGGTAGAAAGAGAGAGAAAGACTGGCTATGGCCAAGAGGAGAGAAGGGGGAGAGGAGAGAGAGAGAAGAAAGGCTAGAGAGTAAGAGGGAGAGAAAGGAAGAGAGAGAGAAGAGGAGAGGTGAGGAGAGAGGAGAGCAAGAGGAGAATAAGGGGAGTAAGGGGAGTAAGGAATAAGAGAGCAAGAGAGTGAGGAGGGGCCAAACAGCCCCTCTTATGGTATGCTGTTATCTTTGGTGTTGCTAGGTAACTGGGGAGGAGTTTAACCTAAAGGTCAGAAGCTTGGGACATAGTCTACATGACTGCTAGCCATGCTTCTCCTGTGGGGCCTGAGGGGGCAGTAACTTCGACAGGAGCCAGGAGCCAGGAGACATTAGAGAACTCCTTACTTCCCATGTAGGTGAATTATCACCACCAGGTCCTGGGGTTACACCTCAGCTCAACTGGAGACCAGACTGTCTTGTCTGTGCATAGCCCAATGCCCCACAAAGCAGGAGGCAGATAAAGAAGAAGAGGGATGGGGGAGAGAACTAATTAGAAATGGCATGGGCTTCTGAAATCTCAAAGCCTGCTACAACTGATACACCACCTCCAATAAGATTACACCTCTTAATCCTTACCAAGTAGTTTCATCAACAGGAAATTAAGCATTCAAACATATGAGCCTATGGGGACCATTCTCATTCAAGCCATTGCGTATGTGTGAATGTGTGTGTATACATATATACATGTGTGTATATATACATATGTGTGTATATCATGTGTATAGATATGTGTATTATTCTAGATTTTGTATGGATACTTCTTCATATTTGTTATTCCTCCTCACAGCCCTCTTTTTGCCCTATGATCGTCTCTTTCCCCACTTGAAAACCTCCACCCTACTATTGCCCTTTTCCTTTTCACAGGACATGGAGAACTCATGTCCTGACTAGGAAGAATCCTCTCTGCTGGTTAGCTTTCATCGCACTGGACGGCGCTTTTGGAGGATGCTGGGAGAAAAAGTAATCCCCAGTCTCACTCAGCTGTGACCCTGTGACTTGCAATAATGTCGGGCAAGGCAAGATATGCCCATGGGTGCAGTAGTGGCATGAGTGTTTTAGGTGTAACCCACCACTTTCTGGTTGGGTTTGAGGCCCACTCCATGGAAGGAAACTCCAGTCTAGGACTGTAAATCTGGCCAAAAACCTATGACTGTGGAGCCCACGGGGTGACATTACTACTGTTATTCTGGTAAATTGGTATGCTATCAAACTCCTCTCTAAATTCATATACCAATACTGATAGATTAGTGCAGCTCTGATCTCATCAGAAAGGTTTCATAGTGCAGTAGATAGTGATTAAGGTAGAAACTCTCATTTGATCAAAGTGTAGAGAATACAGGTCAGTGGGGTGCTCAGCCACAAGTGGGACATCTACATGACTTTCTTCCCCAAGGCTCAGGGACCATCCCAGAAGAAAAGACAGAAAGATACTAAGCCAGACATCAGGAAGGACTAGAGTGAAGCTGTCTTATAAACATGTCAGGATGGCTGCAATCATGGAGCCATGCTACGGCAGTTGTGGTGTCTTATAAACACCTCAGGACAGTCACAATGGAGTCATGCTATGGCAGTTGTGGTGGTCTGTGCAAGACTTCCACAAGATCAGGTCAGTCCCAACCCTGACTTTTAGAGGAAGGACAGTCTTTTGAGGTGGTGGCCCCTGGTACATTGACTCTACTCTATTGGATGGCTCCACCTCTAGCAGTCTATGGTTGAACTCGGTGGGGCTGAAGAGATGACTCAGTTGTTAAGAGCATGTTCTGCTTTTGCAGAGGATGAGAGTTTTGTTTCCAGGACCATCCTGTGTAGTTCAGAACTGGCTGTAACGCTAGCTTCAGGGGACTGGGTACCTTCTTCTAGCCTCCTCAGGCACCTGCATACATGTGTTCATACACATACATACATACATACATACATTTTTAAAAAATAAATCTTCAACCAAGGAATACACATGGCTCCAGCTGCATATGTAGCAGAGGATGGCCTTGTCAGGCATCAATGGGAGGAGAGATCCTGTGAATTCCTATTGGTCCTATGAAGGCTCAATAGATGCCCCAGTGTAGGGAAATCGAGGGCGGGGAGGTGGGAGTGGGTGGGTGGGTGGAGGAACACCCTCACAGAAGCAGGGAGAGGGAGGACGGGATGGGGGTTTCTGGGAGGGGACGGGAACGGGGATAACATTTGAAATGTAAATAAAGAAAATATCTAATAAAAAATAATAAATCTTAAAAATTTTAAAAAGAGAATCAGGTATGGTGGTGCACGCCTTTAATTCCAGCACCCAGGAGGCAGAGGCAGGCAGATCTCTGTGTTTAAGACCAGCCTGGTCTACAGAATGAGTTCCAGGACAGCCAGGGCTACACAGAGAAACCCTGTCTGAAGCTACCACCACCACCCCTCCAACTCCCACCAACAAAAAAATTTAAAAAGAAGACACACAACTGAGAGGGATGGGGGATGGGCATAGATCTGCAAAGAGTTAAGATGAAGAGAAAAAAATGGATAAATTCCCAGACATATAAAACTTACAAAAGATAAATCAAGAAGATGTGAACAGATTAAACATACTGGTAATTAATAATGCATCTGAGTTGAGTTAAGGAACTAAATTAAAGCATTTAACTAAGTGTGAGTCCAAAAAATGTAACAAGTTAATTGATACTTCATATGTGAACAGATTAAACATACTGGTAATTAATAATGCATCTGAGTTGAGTTAAGGAACTAAATTAAAGCATTTAACTAAGTGTGAGTCCAAAAAATGTAACAAGTTAATTGATACTTCATATGTGAACAGATTAAACATATTTATAATTGGTAATGGGAATAAAGCTGTAATAGAGTTTCCCAACTGTGCTGGACAGTTTTGTGTTAATTTGACACACGCTAGGGTCATCAGGAGGGAGCCTCAACTGAGAAAATGCCTCCATAAGATTGGTTTGCAGAGGACTGGTGAGATGGCTCACCAGGTAAGAGCACTGACTGCTCTTCCAAAGGTCCTGAGTTCAAATCCCAGCAACCACATGGTGGTTCACAACCACCCGTAATGAGATCTGACACCCTCTTCTGGTGCATCTGAAGTCAGCTACAGTATACTTATGTATAATAATAAATAAACCTTAAAAAAAAAAAAGATTGGTTTGCAGACAAGGCTATATGGCATTTTCTTAATTTGAGACTATGTTGGAGGGACCAGCCCACTGTGGGAAGGGCCACCCCCTAGGCTGGTTATCCTGGGTTCTCTAAGAAAGCAAGCCTGGCATGCTATAACAAGCAAATCAGTAAACAGGATTCCTCCATGGTCTCTGCATCAGCTCCTGCCTCCTGGTACTTGCCCACTTTTAGTTCTTGTTCTGACTTCCTTCAACGATGAACAGTGATGTGGAAGTGTAAGCCGAATAAGCCTTTTCTTCCCCGACTTGTTTTGGTCATGGTGCTTCATCACAGCAATAACCCTGACTAAGAGAGCAACCGAGGTCTCTGGTCATCTGAACTCCCAGGGTGAGATGAAGCCGTTGCTAAGTTCTATTAGGATCAGATGGTTATAATTATTTTTTTGTTGCTGTGATAAAACACTCTGACCATTAGCAACTTAGAGGTGTACAGGGTTTGTTACACTTCCAAGCCACAATACATCATTGAGGGAAGTTAGGGCAGGAAGAGCTTGAAGCAGAAACCACGGAGGATCACACTGCATGTCTGCCCTCTGTATTGTCAGGTTCTCCTTTGGTATTGCTTGTTTGAAAGCCAGAACCAAGGTTTTTAACTACAATTTGGACTCCTGGGTATGTTAATGTTTAAGGGTCCTGTGAATGCTGTATTCCTTTTCTAGAAGGTCTCTGCTTGGATAAACCACTCCGTGGTCTTTAAGTTATAGCACTCTTTTGAAAATAAACATCCACTATAGTTCAGCTGGGGTGTCTCTGTCTGTTTGTTAGCTTTCTGTTACTCTAAAAACCAAACATGAACAAAAAGTCAAACCACAAACAGAGAATCACCTTTAAAAGGGAAAGTTCGGGCTGGTGAGATGGCTCAGCAGTTAAGAGCACTGACTGCTCTTCCGGAGATCATGAGTTCAAATACCAGCAACTATGTGGTGTCTCACAACCATCCTAATGATAAACAAAGAACCTATGGGCCTGAGTGAGCGGGGCTGGAGCAAGACAGAAAAAGGGAAGGGGAAAATAGATAGATAGATAGATAGATAGATAGATAGATAGATAGATAGATAGATAGATAGATAGATAGATGGGAAAGTTCTATTTCGGCTCACAGTCTCAGAGGTCTCCATCCAGGATCCACTGGATGTACTGCTTTGGGCTTGTTATGGAGCAAAACATTATAGTGAGAACACATGATGAAAATATTCTCACGGCCCGAACATGGCAAACACAAGTTCCAGTAAGCCATTCAGGGACACAGCTCAGGGACCAGAAAACCTTCTGCTAGACTCCACCTCTTATGAGTGTCCCTAACTCCCTAACAGTTGGTGCCACAAAGCTGAGAACCAAGCCTTTGATCTATAGGTCTTTATTTACACCACACCACTAGGTGAGCAAGCACATTAGCCTTTCTTTGCTGGTAGAGTCCTAGGAAAGCATTGCCTTCTATCAACTCTTCTGCTCCCAAGAGAGGACTGACTCTGTGCTGGGAAATAGTGGGATGCTCCCAAGAGAGGATTGACTCTGTGCTGGGAAATAATGGGATGCTGAGATGAAGATTGTTCTAGTCCAGGTCCTCCAGGCTCCAGGTCACTCAGGTCCTCCAGCTCTTCTCTCTCTCTCTCTCTCTCTCTCTCTCTCTCTCTCTCTCTCTCTCTCTCTCTCTCTCTCTCTCTCTCTGTCTCTCTCCTTCTCCCTCTCCCTTTCCCTCTCCATCTCTCTGTATATCCGTGTGCTGCACCCAGTACATCTGTGTTCTTAGACAATGCTAGACCAGTGCTCATTTGGTCCCCATCCCCCTCCTTTTTTAGTTCATTATTTTTAATTTTGCACATGTGTGTAGGTCTTTGTGTAGACACGTTCATGTGAGTGCTGGTGTCCCTGAGATCTAGAGGCATAAAATCTGCAGTTGCGGATTTGTGAGACACCTGGTGTGGATGCTTGAAATTGAACTCTCGGGTCCTCTGCAAAGATAGAACACACTCTCTCTTTTTTTTTAATGTGTGCAAAGGTATTTTGCCTGCATGTATGTCTGTGCACCAGGAGCATGCCTAGTGTTCAGGGAGGCCAAAATGGGCCTCAGATCCCCCAGAACTGGAGTTGTAGATAACTGTGAACTTCCATGTGGGTGCTGGTACTGGGTCCTCTGGAAGAGCAACCAGTACTCTTAACCTCTGAGCCATCTCTATAGCCAAAGCCACTTTCTCTGAGAAAGCAGCTCCCCCAAATCCTTCAAATCTCTTCCACGACAGTGGGTTTCTTTTGTGTGCTACTAAGGTGATTGGTAGCCAGGCCCTAAAAATATCTCAGGATGGGATGTGCTCTCCAAGGAGACCAAAGCATGAGTAAAAGACCTTAGGCCCCACCTACAACACAGATATCTGATAAAGGACTCATGGCTGTCATAAAAGAGGCATAAGGGTTGGTTGATCGCAGATAGCCAATTAATCAGTCTGCATAATGAAGCCACCATAAAACCCCAAAGGGCAGAGTTTGTGTGAACTTCTAGATAGTTGAACACGTGGAACATCCTGGAGGGTGGTGCTCATGGAGCGGATGGTACAGAAGCTGCACAGACCCCCTCCCCCATACCTTATCCCTGCTGGCTTTCATCTGGCTGTGTTTCCTATGTCATATCCTTTATTAATATCCCAATAAACCAATAAAGATAGGGCGTTTTCCTGAGTTCTGCTCTAGCAATTTAATCAAAGCCAAGGAGCAGGTTGTAGGAACCCCAGCTGTAAACATAGGTCAGAAGCTGAGCTCCCAATTTTGTTTCCACTTGGCATAGGAAGGAGGTGGGCAGAGAGCTACACAAACCAAGTTTTCAAATAATGAGCCCAGTGCTGTCTGAAGGTAGTGTCAGAACTAAGTCAAAATTGAGGGCGACAATAGGGTCCACTGGAGAGCTGATTAGTTAAATGTGGGGGGTAATCCTCAAGTATGATTTCAGAAACTGCAGGTAAAGTATCACGGATTGACTATGAGAAGCAAAAAAGCCCTGGGCTTCCCCTATCTTCCAGAGATACCTGTGTCATCTATATATACAGTACCCATGCCATCTCAGATTCTAAGACACAGTGACATCAATAAATGGTAACAATGCCAACTGATCATTTCTCGGGTGTTGAAGTGATAAAATGGCGATCCTGTTGGTCTGCTTTCCTCCCCTCTCACATGGTTTTGGAATGTTTTGGGGGCCGTGGAAATGACCCTGGAACAGCAGCTCTTTCTCACAGTCCTTTGTTTTCATTCTCCGGAGTGCCTTCCAACTTTCTTTGGCATTGCCTGCAAGACAGAAGAGGGCATCAGATCCCATTACAGATGGTTGTGAGCCACCATGTGGTTGCTGGGAATTGAACTCAGGACCTCTGGAAGAGCAGCCAGTGCTCTTGACCACTGAGCCATCTCTCCAGCCCCCATTAAACTAGCTTTTAAATGGCCCTCTCTTCTCTCTCTTAAATATAAACGCTGTATGTGAGGAGGTGGTTAGTCTGCCTTGCTAGCATGGGGACCCGAGGTCCCCGGTGACTGTTGAACAGCCAGGCCAGCCAAATCGGCCCATATTCTATGACAGATTCTGTCACAAAGGATAAGATAGGTAAGATTGAGGAAGACTTCCAACCTTGACTCTGGCATGCACATGTGTGCACACACAGATACACATAAAAACCAAAGCACTGAAGTCTAGGGGGAAAAAAACTGTGAAGAAAGTCCTACAACCTTAAGTTGGGTAGTGACTTCCTGTTTCACACACAAAAATTAAACTATTAGGGGAAAACAGAAAACAGACAAGGTAAGCAGCAAGATATACAATTTTTGCTGTTTGCAATATTCTTTCACAAAAATGAAAAGCAGGCCACATACATGACAAAGGACTCACGACCACGCAAAAGCTTCTAACACACAGGTTACGATAGCAGTGATGGTAATTCCAAGACACAGCAAACATTTCAATACTAGACAAAGGAAGGAGTATCAGTATTAATGCACTCCTAGCACTGATGCATAACAGATGCTCAAGACCGTCAGTTGTCAGGAAGGCAAAAGTGAACAACATCACCGAGAGATCTTAGTTCACATCTATCCATAGTCAACATTAAACACTGACACCACCAGGTGTTGCAAGAGTTTAGACCATACACATCACAGTCCGTTGTTGGGAGAGGGCTAAGGGCTACAGTTGTTTCAGAAAATAGGTTGGAAGTTACATACAAAAGTAGGTTGTGTGACCCATTGGGGACACTGAAAACAGATCTAAAAGAAAGCACACAGGAGAACTCAGAGTTGCATTGCCCAGTGTAGATCTGTGCACAGCACTCAGCAATAGAAAGAATAAACACCTGGTGTCACTAATAGCATAGCAGCGTCTCCAAACGCCACGTGGAACAAAAGGTGCCAGACAGCAAAAATATGTAACAAAGGATCCAATTTAGATGACATTTTAAAACAGGTAAAGTTAATCTCTTAATTACAGCAGCCAGCCAGCTTAGATGAAGACTTTGTCTGCCAGGGCTGAAGGAAACTTCTGGATGTTGTAAATGTCTGGATCTTGACCAGGTAGGGATTATGTCAGGGCAGGAGTTTGCCAAAGCACACCAATCTGCTTGGAAGCTCTGTAATTCGAGGCTGGCTAGGGACAGTTTATGGTACTAATGGAACAGAGATAATGCAGAAACAGTGCGTGCACCTGTGTATGCATGTGTGTGTGTGAGTGTGTGCCATGGCGCATGTGTGAAGGCCAGAAACCGCCTCAGGCGTCAGTCCACTCCTACCGTGTTTGAGACAGTTTTTTGCTGTTTTGCCGTTGTATCCACCAGGCTAGCTGGCCTGCAAGCTTCGAAGGAGTCTCCTGCCTCAGCCTCCCATCTTATCATAGGAGCTCTGGAATTACAGACATGGAATAGTGTGTGTGACCTTACACAGGTGCTGGGGATCTGAACACTGGTCGTCTCCCTTGCTCAACAAGTGCTTTACCCACTGAGCCATCTCCCCAGCCTATAAAGAGATTTTTAATATAAAAATATAACTGCAGGGCTGGAGAGATGGCTCCATGGCTCAGAGGACCTTTTCTTTTTTTTCAGAAGAGATTTAACGACAACAATGGCGTTTGATAGGGTCAGACTGATTTGTCTGCATGTCATGGCTTCCTGTGCTGAGACTTTTCGGTTCTGTTTCGTGCCCTTGAATACTGTGAGTCTTCCAAAATGGCATCTTACAAGTGGCAATTTGACAACACTTTCTGATTTTTCTAATACATGAGGTTTTTTTGTTCTTTATTCTTAAGATTTTATGTGTATGAGTGTTTTGTCTTCATGTACACACCTGTATCTCTGGTGCCTGCAGAGGTCAGAAGAGAGCATTGGCTCCCCTGGATCTGCAGTCACAGACAGCTGTAAGCCCTCCTGTGGGTGCTGGGACCTGAACCTGGGTCCTCTGTAAGAGCAGCAAGGGCTCTTAGCTGCTGCGCCCATGGCCAAGCCCTCCCTCAGTTTTTAGTTTCAAGTCGTCATTTTGTTCCCCCTTGTCTTTATTTTTTCTGGCTGTGTCAGCTGAGACTTCTAGAACAGTATTGAGTCGATTTGGAGAAAGCGATCTTCCCTTGGCTCCTTTTTTACATGGAGAGTTAGTAAGTTAGCTCCTTACTAACCATGAGCTCAGTTGTAGGTGCACTGTGTGTGTGTGTGTGTGTGTGTGTGTGTGTGTGTGTGTGTGTCTGTCTGTCTGTCTGTCTCTCTCTCTCTCTCTCTCTCTCTCTCTGTGTATGTGTGTGTGTGTATGTGTATGCACAGGTGAGCATTACATTGAAAATCAGTGGCTGAACTCAGATGTCTTCCTCTGTCCTTCTTCATCTTATTCTTTGCAGAACCTGGAGTTCACTGAGTCAGCAAGACGAGCTGTCCAGAGAGCTGCAGGAATCCTTCTGCCATTGCTCTCTCCCCTACTCGCCCCTCTCCCCCACACTCACCCCTCTCTCCCCCAAACTCACCCCTCTCTCTCCCCCAAACTCACCCCTCTCTCTCCCCCACACTCACCCCTCTCTCCCCCAAACTCACCCCTCTCTCTCCCCCA
>NC_034593.1:88310209-88315164 GCF_900095145.1 Mus pahari
CCCCTCTCCCCCACACTCACCCCTCTCCCCCACACTCACTCCTCTCCCCCACACTGGCCCCTCTCTCCCCTCCACCTCTCTATCTCATAAACACACAAACACACACACTAATAATGAATAAAAAATTTAAAAGAATGCCTATATTCCCTCTCACTCTTCTCAGTCAGCCTTGCGCGGATAGCTATCCAATTTTGAAGACAGAGTTTCTGCTTGGATTCCCCATTGTTTGACTTCTGCTCCTTGGGATCTACCTTGTTCTAGTTCCTTTCAGTCCAAGCTGCTTGTCCAGGTTAGAAGTTAAAATGGTTGCTTTCAAGATTGCCATCTGCAATCATATGAAGTTGTGCGTTTCCCACGGATCGCCTGTTGACACGTTCAGCCTGACGGCACTATTCCTATGCAGTAGTGCAGTAGTTTTTATTGTCCTTATGCTTAAAGCATTTTCAAGGTTTTGTTTTGCTTTGGGTTTTGTTTTTGTTTTTGTCTTTTTTACTCTGATTCATGTTATTTAACAGGATATTATTCAAATTTCAAATGTTTGGTTATTTCACATGCCTTATTGTTATTAATTCTAATATAGTTTTATGGTCACCGAACATAATTAGTAATCAAACATTTTATTGAGACTTATTTTATGGTTCACCAAATGTGCTCTATCTTAATGAATGTTCTGTATGTGTTTGAAGAATGTACAGGTCCTAGGAGAACGTATTAAGTTTTGTGTACTGAGGTTAATTCATTATGGCATTGAGCTTATAAACTGATTTTGTTCTAGTGGACAGTTGAGTTACTCTCTAATCACTTTGGAGTTGTGTAGACTGGTTTATGCTTTCATGCAGTGATCAATGGAGAAGTGCATGGTATTTCTCGGGACAATCAAATGGCTAGGACTTATCAAAAATCAGCTGCTCGCCTGTAGAATTTGCCAGCACTGCTTTTAGGCCTCAGTAGGGCTGCTCTAGAGACAGTCTTTCCTTTGTTATCTGTTCTCTGTTCAATCTGCTAGCTTTTTAGAACTTCTGGGGCCACCCCTGTGTGTGTGCGTGTGTGTGTGTGTGTGTGTGTGTGTGTGTGTGTGTGTGTGTGTGTTGATGGCTCTTTGTTGTTGGAGACCTTCCCTGGATGATCCAGTTGCTTCAGTGGTCTCCATCTCAGAGTCCTACCTTGGTTAAGTGGGATTGCTATAATCAACTTGAACTATAGTTCATTGTGCTGTTGATGATACACAGTCAATGGACGCTGGCCAGCTCAAGCATGGCTCAGGTGGGCCTTGCCCTTCCCCCATTCCCTCTGCCTTGCTTAAAAAAACAAACAAACAAACAAACAAAAAACACTGTCTGATTACATTTTTAAAGCTAGCTGCCAAGGTCCACTCCCTTATTTGGTCACTCCCTCCACCTGAGGCTGAATACCAAGGTCCAGATATCAAAGCATTGAAATCCAGCAAACAAAAAATCCCCCTTTGGTTTGCCCAATCAAAATTAAACAACCCATCCTAACCTGGAGTTTTTCATTTTACCTTTATAAACTGGGATTTACCTGAGAGTCATGTCTGTCTTTACCCAGAGGCAGTCCTTTGCCTCACTCCGGAACAAATACCCCTTCTCCTCCTCCTCTGCTCCCTTCCTCCTGTCTCCTTTGTTCCCTTCCTTTCTTCCTTGTCCTCCATCTCCTGTCTTTGCTCCTTATCCCTAAATCTCCTCTGAGCTGAGAATTTGATCTTGTGGTCCTGAACCTATAATTGTCCTATAATTGTCCAGGAAAGAATTAGGCTGGGGGCCACTTCCCTCATAACTTCTGTTTCCCTCAGAAATTTAACGCTGGTAGAGTTTCCTCCATTATTTGAAAATGTTATAATCACTTATGGAAGGAGAATTAATTTGGTATTATCTGTTCTGAAAGAGCAGAGATCTGTCACCCTTCTTTGTTTAAACTTAAAGTCGTTTTTGTTTGTTTTTTTTTTGTGGGGCAAGATTTATTTTTATTAGT
This sequence comes from Mus pahari, assembly GCF_900095145.1. NCBI lineage: Eukaryota > Metazoa > Chordata > Mammalia > Rodentia > Muridae > Mus > Mus pahari. The sequence continues at coordinate 88,312,199 of NC_034593.1, forward strand.
CTTAATTATATGTAGGTTTATGTGCCTGCATATTGTATGTGCATGCGAGCAGAAGTGCTCGTGTCAGATAGATCAGATCCCCCGGAGCTGGAGTTGCAGACTGCCGTGAGCCACCCAATGCGGGGGCTGGGATATGAACCGCTGTCCTCCAGAAGAACAGCAAACACTCTTAACTACTGGCCCATCTCTCCAACCTCGATATCTTCATAACATTGTCATAGGCAACACCCTAAGATGATCCCTAATAATCTTTAACCTTATATAATGTCCTTGAGTTGGGACAGAGCCAGCGATGAGGTCTCGTACCTGGGATTATTCTAAAGTTCATATAAAACAAGATTTCATGATGCTGATTAGGATTTCAAATCAGTGGACCTCATGGAAATACCTCTGAAGAGAGACAGAACTTTTCCTGGAGAAAGACATGAATCAGAGAGGAATTTTGGTGGGACAGAGAAGCCATGCAGTGGCATAAAGTCCGAGGCCAGGAGGAGTTGAAGGAAGCCCGCTGTAGACATATAGACAGACAGACAGACAGACAGACAGAGCCATCTCAGTGTCACAGTTGCAGGGACTAAACTCACTTGACAACTTAAAAAGACTGGGAGTGAATCCTTCCCCAGAGCCATCAGAAGGAAACACAGTTTGCCTGATGCCTGCTTTCAGCTTGTAATTCCTGGGTCAGAAGACCTAGCAAACTCATGCCTGACCTTTCGGCCTGTGGGAATTGTGGGAGGGCAAACTGGTTTTGCTTTAAACCTCTGCAATTTGTGGTGCTTCGGTATGCAGCAACAGAAAACTAGGCGATTCACACTGTGGATTTGTGGTCACTGTATCATACCAGGGGGGTCAGGAAAAGACAGACTCTTAGAACTACGAGGGTTGGTTCTCTTCTTTTGTATAAACGCATTGGCAGTCAGAAAGAAAACAAACTGTGGAGAAAGAAAAGTCAGAGCCTGAACAGGAAGATGGCCTCTGTCTAACTCAGTGTGGTGCCTGTGGGGAGAATTAATGAGGCTTTCCTCCTGTGCCAGTACAGAACCTGGGAAAATGTCAGATGAGCGACTTTGTGTTTTGTTTTATTCCGTCTTGTTTTCCTAACAGCGATGGGGGTTGAATTCAGGGCCCTTCACAGGCTAAACAAACAGTGTGCTGCTGAGCTGTAGCACCAGCCCTTTGAGCAAATACCGGGAATGCTGGGTCCAGAGCATAGCAGTTGTTGGCTTGTCCGGTTGGCTTTCTAGGGCTGGAGATGCCAGTGGTGTGTTTCCATGGCTACCTCAGAGACCCACATGTTGGCCTTACTCAGAGCCAGAACTGTGAAAGCCCAGAAAGGGCTGAGTGTGTCTCAATTATTTAGTCACCCAGGACATAGCTCCACATGCCTCTGGGAAAGGCCTGGAGGAGGATTCATGGCGACCATGTGATAGCTCTGCAGGGCTCTATCTTCCTCAGAAACCAAGTCTCTTCCACTCAGAGAGCTGAAGGAAATGTCACAAAGCCAGCGCCTTCGTAAAGATTACACTTCTCTCCAGTTTCATCCCCAGAGAGCCTAGGGTTAGTCACCACCAGGGTCCCTTCTCCAGTACATACTCCACCTCTGTCCACTCTGAAGGGTAACTGCTATTGTCTGTTTGTCCTCTACTAGCCCATCATCTTCACTGCCATGGGAAATGCAAATCTGCAGTGGCATCTCCCATCATCATCCTCCCTCCCTCTCTCTCTCTCTCTCTCTCTCTCTCTCTCTCTCTCTCTCTCTCTCTCTCTCCCTCCCTCCCCCTTTTCTTCCTTCTTCCTCCCTCTCTTCTTTCTTCCCTCCTCCTCTCTCTTCTTCTTCTCCCTCCCTCCCTCTCTACCTTCTTGTCTCTTGCCCTCTCCTTCCATTTCTTCCTTCTTTCCTTCCTTTCTCTCTTCCTGTTTATTCTTTGGCAATCTTATACACCTGTAATAAATTTGAGTCATCTCTTCCCTGTTGCTCTCTCTTATCTCTGTGCCCACTCCCTCCCATTGAGTCCTTTCTTCCAAAGCAGCCCCCTCCTACTGTAATGTAATTTTGTTCTTGGCCCACTGAGTTTGGTTGGGGTTGTTTGCATGAGCCTGAGTACAGATTTAATTACTAGATAAATAACCACTTTTCAGTGGCTATAGCACTGAAGAAAATTATGTCTTCTTTCCCAGTCAGTACCTCTAGTTCCTTGGGGGGTGGGCTTCAAGAATTCCTCTTCCATCCATGAGGAGGGGCCAATCTCGTGAGATGAGCACAGCTGTAGGGCTGTGTCACATCCAGGAGACGCCCTTTTGTAGCATCTCTCTTCATTTTCCAGCTCTTACGTTCTTTCCAATCACTTTCTTGATGTTCCTTCCGACACTCCCTAAGCCTTGGGTGTGGTGTGTTGCAAATCCATTGAGACTGGGTTCTACAACTCAGCAGTAGTGTATGTCTTAATGTCATGGGGAAAAGGGATGTCTCTGGACCTTCCCAAGTCAGATCCAAAGAGACAAAGACAGAAATGGTGATAGGGATATCTGCTGAGAACCAGGACTGTGGGAGAGGGGCTGCTGAGGTGATGGAAGGATTCAGCTGCCACAGGACCGTGCTGGAGCAACAAGATGAGTAGCAGGATGGATCCCCAGGAAGAAGGGATTGCATGGATTAGACTTGTCAAGTAGCATTGAGGTCAGAGCCATCAGGTTCAAGTGTGTTGAATACCTAGAGAATGCTGAGCTAAGAGAAGACTCAAGAGAGGAAATGTCTGGCTGGAGCCACAGGCATGCGGCCTGAAGCCATTGGCTGCATTAACCACACACATCTGCTCATTTCCTCAGCCATGTCCCAGCCGTGCTTTGTTTCCATGGGTGGTTCTCCTCCTCCTCCTCTTCCTCCTCTTCCTCTCTTCCTCCTCCTCCCCCTCCTCTTCTTCCTCCTCCTCTCCCTCCTCCTCCTCTTCCTCCTCCTCCTTCCTCTT
>NC_034593.1:88315214-88329796 GCF_900095145.1 Mus pahari
CCTCTCCCTCCTCCTCCTCCTCCCCCTCTTCCTCCTCTTCTTCCCCCTCTTCCTCCTCCTCCTCTCCCTCCTCTTCCTCCTCCTCCTTCTCCTTCTTCTCTTCTTCTTCCTTATCCTTCTCTTTTCCTCCTAGTCTTCTTTTTAAGTGAATAAAATTATTTTTTAAAAAGATGTTTTTGTTTAACTTAATTGATTCAGACATTTAATGAAGCACGAGTCTATCAAACCTATATAACATCCCACTAATATGTACATTTAAAAATTAGCTTATATACCAGATATGTTGAAAATAAGTTAAGCAAGTGAAAAAAAGATTAGGCTAAAGAAATCAGTGGTTTTCATGTTGTAAGGCAAGGCAATCTCTCTATTAATCTCTCTGATATTCTGTTATCTTGTTCTAGAATTTCTGGGTAAACTAACACAGGCCATTTTTTTTTTTTTAAATTTTGCACAGATAAATGAAACTTGTTTTAACAGATGAGGAGCTTCGTTTTTTAGACTTCTGGTACCCTGTGAGAGTTTTCTCATCACATTCTCTGGTTGGATTGCAGGCCACTGTTGAGTAGACAGAGCAATTGACCTTGCACTGAACTCTGTAAGGAGATCTGCGGTGCTTAGGCAACAGCGATGCCCACTCGACACCAACTGTACAGAACAGTTTCTTTAAACAGAGTCTAACGGTTTCACCTTTATCTTGGTCTGAATGTAAAACCCAAAGTCTGTCTTTCTCAGCTGTGAGAGGTACTGGGTCAGCTGCCTTCTGCGTGAGGAAGCTGACCGAAGCGGTGGTGGATGGCAGTCACTGTGTTAAGTCTCGCTTAACTTTCCTAGACTGTCCACAGGCCTTGGGAACTGGGGATTTTTCTTGTGCTGTACTCTGATAATAGGGTTTCCTTTCAGATTCAATGGATCCCTGTGGGATTGGTATTTGTGACTTACTGTCTGCTGGTTTGTTTTTTCACTAACTCCCAAGCACTATTTATTTGTAAGGTAAGCATTGTAATCTGATATGAAGGAAGCCTTTTCATTGAAAATAGATTCTTTTCTCATACACTGTATCTTGATTAGCTTTTCTCCTCCCTCTACTCCTCCCAGTTCCTCCCAACTCCAGATCAACCCTCCCCCTTTTCTGTCTCTAGAAAAGAACAGGATTCTAAGAGAAAGCACCAAACACGACAAAATTAAATATAATAAGATGAAGCAAAACTTTCATATTGAAGTTGGACACAGCAACCCAACGGGTTTGGGGGTAGGGAGTCCCAAGAGCAGGCAATTCAGTCAGAGACACATTGTAGGCCAAAGGTTTTGTGGCTGGGTTGGTATCTACATTTCTCTTTCAGTTGTCTGCAGAGTACTTTCCCACACAGAGACTGAGGACCACAAAGTTGCTGGGGACAGCATCCACACAACTCACTGAACACAGAGAAGTGGAGCTGGTGCCTCCATGAGCCTTTACCCTACATTTTAGTCTCTTTGGGGTGGGAAAATACTATGGATGTCTAGGTTTGTCTTTGTTGGCTGGGCATTTTGTTTCTTGGTTTCTGTTTCATCTCTGGATTCTCAGAGTGAGATGGCCGTGTGTTGTCTATTTTACTGGTTCACTCTGCTGGTGTGGTCACAGGGAATGCCTGCTGGTGTTGCAGGCTGGGATACAGTGATGAGTGGGGGAGGTAGGTCAGAAGGGGGGGGTCTGTTAGAGCCTCAGGAGATGTGCTCAGAGGGGAGGGAAAGCTGCAGCGCCTGGGGTAGGACTGAGGAACTGTGTCTGGGGGAACAGAGAGAAAGGACAAGGTCCGTGGGCAGCCTACTTGGTTTTCTGGCTGGCATGGCCTGTCGTTGAACAGGAGCTGCTTGCTGGAGTTGAGGGCTGAGATACAGTGACAGGTGGAGGGAGGGGGCTTGGGGGGCATAGTTTCTGGATCCACAAGACAAGCGGCCATGGGGAAGGGAGGCTGCAGCTGGTGATCTGTTGCAGCCCTCGGTCAGGATGAGACTGCGGGATTGGGTCTGGAGGAACAGAGCAACTCTTCTTCCTTGGAACTAAGTCACTTAAGTTTGAGCTGGCTCAAGTGCATTTTTCCCTCGTGGTAACTAATACCCTAACTGTGACAACCTGTCAGAATCTGGGGGGGCGCTGCAGTCACACCCACCCTGGATTCAGCTCCCTTATGAGAAAGTTCTCAATTACCTTTAAGTTATCCTCTGGCTTGGACATTCTGAAACTCTGGTTTCCTTTTAACTAGTTTGCTAATGGAAGCTCATACCCTAAAGCAGCCATCTGGTCAACCTTTGTCTACCATCTCCTACATTCCTAGGGCTGTTTCAGATAAGAGACTCTTGGGTTGCTATGCTTATAAACACTGGACCAATTCTGAGACCATCTGTTTCCTGGCTAAGTGTTTGACCATGTGGTAAGTACATAAAGGGAGGGCACAGGCAACACGTGGGCATTTTATAAACGATGCTATCGGTGAGAGAACACGGAGGACGCAAGACTTTGTAATAACACCATAAGAGGGATTAACGTTAAGCCTAACCCATTAAAAGATGACAATAAACCCTTATCTAAAAGCTGCTTTGAGGCTTGACACGGTGGCATATGGCTGGAACCCTAGCTAGGCAGAGGACTAGGACAAGAGAGTCACTTGAGCCCACTTGAGCCCAGGACTTTGAGACCAGCCTGGGCAACATCATGAGGCCAATGAGCTCCTTTCAGGTAAGAATGCTCGCTGCCAAATCTGACAGCCTGTGTTCAATCCCCCACCCCACAGTGGAAGGAAAGAAGTGACTACTGTAAGCTGTCTGATTTTTGCATGTATAAAGTGCACATGCACACACCCCCAACACACACACACACACACACACACACACACACACACACACACACACACTCATTCAGATGGAAAAACTGTTCTGAGAATGAGACATTATCATTTTATGAAATAATAAGTGGACATACACACACACACACACACACACACAGAGAGAGAGAGAGAGAGAGAGAGAGAGAGAGAGAGAGAGAGAGAGAGAGAGAGAGAGAGAGAGAGAGAGAGAGAGAGAGAGAGAGAGACATTCTCTCTCCATTTCTAGCTACTAACTCTTATCAAGGCTTGGCTTTCTCCACAGATGATATTGGATTTGCCTCTCCCTAGCTTCAAAGGTAAAGTCAGGATTTGTTTGCCCCCTAGGCAAAGGTGCCACAACTCACCAACAAAGCACACCCTTGAGACCCTACCGCCAAGGTCTGCTGTGCCTTGAGCAGCATCGCACTCATTCTTTACACAATTAAGATCCTTTCAGAATCCCAGGATTGTGGCAGTGGTGGTAGTAAGAGGGTCCCCTATATCACATTCACCTTCATCTCCAGCCAGAACAAATACATGCGTGCAGAGAGGCCCTTTGGAAGCAGCAAGAACCTCCGCTTCCTTCATACAATATCGGGGGGGGGGGTTATACAATCTTTCATTCAGGAAAATACATGACTGGCTTTTATAAAACAAACTTCTCTCCTTTATGTGATTCCTTCATTTCAAAGCATTAACCCTACAGAAATGAGAACAACTGTCCACAAATAATTTGTACAAGAATGTTTTATCCATAGGAACAAAATCTGAAAGCATTCAAGTGTCTCTTGATGGGAGAGTGAGCTAATAATCTATGACGTACTTGTTCAGTGGGGTTAAAAAGGAGCAACACCTGGCACATAAAGTAGCATTGGGATCAAGAGATGGCTCAGCTCCTGAGACACAGGTTACATTGGGGTGAAGAGATAGCTAAGCAGTTAAGACCGGCTATTGCTCTTACAAAAGAAACAAGTGTATTTCCCACCATGTTGGGCAGCTCAGCCTGTAACTGCAGCCACTGGGGAATCCAATACCCTCTTCTCATGTCCAAGGGTGCTAGTACACACACGTGCACACACGCGCACACGCACACACACACACACACACAAAGAGAGAGAGAGAGAGAGAGAGAGAGAGAGAGAGAGAGAGAGAGAGAGAGAGAGAAGAGGTTGCTTTGGGTGAGCCTTAAGACTATTCCACAGTTAAATAAGCAGTACTAGCTCCTTAACGTGGTCTTTAATTGAATTGGCAGAAACTTTGGATTAAAGGCAATAAAACGACGGTGAAAACTCATATATAAGCTATGGAGTAGGGTAGGAACTGCCAGGGGATGTAGGAGACAAGACACTTTTCAGAGTGATGTGCCGCAGCTTCCTAATACCCGGTCCACAGGCACGTATGCATTTGCCAAGTCTCACCCAGCGACTAGGACTGATTTATGCATTTCTTTGTGTGTGAGGTCAAAAAGCCTAGAAATACTGGCTCGGTAGAGGGTGGGAATGCTGGAGTATTTAGAAGGAATGTTACTGACGTCTTTAGTGTATTTTGAAATACATCAAGAAACGAAATTGGATTGCTGGATGGATTGGCAGGTGGCTTACTGCAGACTGTGATAAGCAGGAGATGAAGTGTTCATAGAGATTCCAGGTTTGGGCATGCAGTAAAACCATCTGACTGCTACGACTGTTCAGTTTTGCTTTGCGTTGGAAAAAGCAGGTAACCATGAGACACCATGGGGCTGGAAAGACGGCTCAGTGGTTAAGAGTGGTGGCTATTCTATCAGAAGACCCAGGTTCAATTCCCAGCACCAACATGGAGGCTCACAACTGTCTGTAACTCCAGCTCCAGAAGATCCAACACCCTCACACAGATATACACACAGGAAAAACACCAAGTCACAAAGAGTCAAGAATAAATAATTCAACTTTTAAAATGCGACATTGCAAACATCTGGACAACCTACATCTACACCTTCTCTCAATCACACCAAAGACTTTTCGGGAGAACAGCTCAGCCAGAATAAAACCATACTTTGTCATAAATGTGTAAATTGTAGAAGCTGGTGAGAAGTGACAGACTCTGGGGACAGGGAGAACTTTAAGGCCTCCATCTCTAGGTATCGGGATGGGTCGGGATAGCAGCATCTGCCTGCTTCCTTTCTTGGTGGGACTACACACCTCACAGTTCCCAAGTTTTACATAAAATTGCTCTAGCTCACATAGGCCATCACAGGAAGGGTAGTTCTGGGATTTTCTGGAGCTCAACATGGTAGTACACACCTTTGGCCTTAGTGCTTGGGGAGACCCATGTAGAAGAACTGAAAGTTAGAGGCCATCAGGACTATCCAGCAAGACTCTGCCTTAGAGTGTGGGTGTGTGGGTGTGTGGGGGTAAGGGAGTATGGGGATATGGGGCATTGTGTGTGTGGTGCCAAGAGTGATTCTTGGGAAGCTAGTTTGCAAACACACTGATCCTCATTACTTTCCCCGAATGTACTCAATAAACACCCAGATCAAAACCTTTCCACATGGCAGGTGTTAAAGCTGAGCAAGGAGCCTCCCTGCCTGGGATCACAACGCCAGCATCCCTGCACCCCATAGCCACATCTCCATGCAGGGCTTTCCTCAGATTTGACTTTCTAGCGCTGCGGAAGTACACCTTTCTAGGACAGCATAAGTCTAACACAGCTAAGACAGTTGGCCGATACATATGACCCGTCACAAAAAGACCACACTTCTGAAGTCTCAGATCAAGGGCCATATCTGTTACAGCTGGCAAGTCGTGTCCTAGGAAACTCTTCTTTTCAACCTGGCCTTCTCCTTCCCTATTCTAGGCTCCATCCTCAGCACTACATAAAGCAGGTAAGGAAGGAAGATTGAGAGTCAAAGGTCACCCATCCTCCACTACATAATGAGTTCCAGGCCAACCTGTGATACATGAGTCCCTGTCTCAGACAAACCAACCAAAAAAAAAAAAAAAAAAAAAAAAAGAAATCCATTTGTGGATTGACCTTTTCTTTTAATAATCAGGCATGTATGAAAGCAACAACAACAAAAAAAAAACTATAAATCCATCTCTGAAAGTAAATGGCTAGTGTTCATTTCCTATTTTTAAAAGAAAATTTATCTACTATTTATTCAAGAGATAAGACATGTTTCAAACTTCAAAATTAAGAGGCCTGAGAACATTGAGGGACATAAATATCTCCCAGACTTGAAGGTAAATGATCATAATCTCTTTCTTATCTTTACTGTCTGTCCTGAAGAAGTTAGAGAGCAGAACAAACCGGGTGCTTCTGTGGGGACTTTGGGGGAAGGGCTTACTCATAAATCAAAGGGAGACAGAGGTCCTGATGGCTTAGAGTTTACCCAGGCCTTCATTTAGCCATTCTGTTATTCCAAGCATAACCTCTGCATGAAAACTAGCTTCATGTTTCACCCTAGCAGGACTTGACTAGACCCTAGGGAGTCAAGCTCTTCCGCTCTGTCCCCAGCTTCTGTGGGTGCAGGAAGAAACCTGATGCTTCTGAAAGCATCTACTTCTAAAAACATAATGTTTAGATAGTCGTTAAGAAGGCATGACCAAAGATGGCAAGGCTGTGGACCAAAAGGAGCCCTGTCCACTACTGGTAGTTGCCACAGTGGAAGCTAATATGTAGGCTCCTCTAAAACATAAAATAGGTCTACCAAACGGCCTAGGATCTAAGTCAACATGTCAGAGATCATCGCATCATTATGACATCACTGACTAATCACAGCTAGATGAGAGTACCATCCTAGATGTCCAGCGACAAAGGAATGAGAGGGCAGATACGGTATCTCTAAACACACTGGATCTTTTTCAGGCATGAAGAAGAGCAAACTTGTTTTGTTTGCAGAGAACCAGAGATAATAACATTCAGTGAATTAAGCCAACCTCAGAAAGATAAATACTTTGTTATCTCTCATGTGTGGTTCCTAGATTTTTCTACAGATAACGTGAAGTCGAGCATGTACATATGGAGTTGAATGTGCTTATTTAGCATAGAAGTAGAAGTGAAACTGTCTAGGGATGCACAATTCATTTTCTACTTTATTAGGTGAATAATAGAGCCCCCTGCATCAGAAGCATCAGTAAGAACCTCTCTCCTACTCCTTTACCCATGAGAGGTAAAAACCTATCTCCTATTCCAGCATCCATCAGTGGTAAGAACCCATCTCCTATGTCAGTATCCATCAGTGGTAAGAACCCATTTTCTATGCCTATACCCAATCAATGGTAAGAACCCATCTTCTAGTCCCGCCCTTATGAACCACACCTACACTCATCTGCTTCCTTCGAAGTCTGTTAAAAATGACCTCAGAAATCATCCACTCTTGCCTCATTCTTCTAAAAATGAGGAACCTTAGGCCCAGAATAGGCTACTGGAAGGGCTGTGAAATTTGAGTGATCTTCCTCCAAATTAAATAGATATAAGCACTAAATTTACTATCTCAGTTGTCTTAAACATACAGTTCGGTGGTGTTAAATATGTGTGTAATGGGCAAGTGCCTATCTCCAGACATCATTCATCCTGTGAAACAGAAATACTATCCTTTGGAATTCCCTCCCTCACCTTGTTCACTGCAAACTATCAGCTTTATTTTCTGTCTCTAAATTACCTGGAGTACGTGAAACCACACAGTTTTACCTGTGAGTCATTTCATTTACTACAATGGATCCCAGACTCACTCATGCCTGTATTACAGAGGGTTTTTTCCTTTGGAAGACTGAATAGTAGTATCCCAAGGTATGGATACACTGCATTCTGTTTATCTACTCATGTGTTGCTAGACTTGAACTTGTTGCTAGGTGTTTTATCCATTGTGAACAATATATATGAGAATGAATGAACAAGTATCTCTTTGATATCTTGATTTTAACTTTGTTTATTTTTGAGGTCCTACTTCCTACTTAACTCTGGCCTGGAACTCAGTATGTAGCCAAGGCAATCAATCCTCCTGGCTTAGCCTTCCAAGTACTGGGATACTGGGCATGACCCACCATGCTTGGCTTTTGCTCTTCTATGTATCTACCCAGAAGTAAACTGCTAGATCATATGGTGTTATGGCTTGGATATTAATTTCCCCTGAATGCCCATATCTACTTGTTCACCTGTGTTATGTGACTAGGAGGTAGTGACTCCTTTATGAGGAGCAGTGTCTAGAGGGATGCTAAGTCATTGGGAATGTGGCCTTGAAAGGATCTGAGACTGTTTCCTCTCAGGAGGAGAGCAGACCTCTCTAACATGTGCTTCCACAAGATTTGGGGTGGAGCCCTGGAATGGAATCCCCGTGGACACTGAGCGACACTGTGTCTCATTAATTAAATACCACGCTTTCTTTATCTTTTCATTCACTGATGGGCCCTTGGGTTGATGCCAAACCTTATCTATTGTGAATAGTGCCAAAGGTGAAGATATCGATTCAGTATGGTATGGCTATATCACCATACCCATGGGGTGACGTTATCTCTTCCACATGAGGGTATGTGTTTTGTTGAGTTTTAGGACTTATCTAGCTGTGTATGTCAAACATTAATCTCTAACCAGACCCATGGATTTCAAATACTTTGCCATTTGAGTTGTACCTCTGTTGAAAGTTGGGCAGATTTTAATCCTCATATTCATGAAACAAACATATTAATTATGGAATAACCACAAGAAGCATCAGAAACGTACATAGCCAAGTGTTGCTGAAGCTGGAGCATGCACACACACACACACACACACACTACATTGTGGGGAGTCATGGAGAAGGGGGGCGATTCTCAGCCCTCTGGCATTGCAGGTGAGTGTGGAAAATTGTTAAAATGTTCTATAATACAAATTTGTCATTTTCTAAATATCTAAATATACCTATATTCCATAGGAAAGTCCTACTATACACGAAGGGAAAATATGTCCACCAAAAAGCTTGTAAAAGATGATTCACAGCAGCTTTAGTCAGAAACTGAAACTACCTGAACTGTCCATTGTTTGGGTCTCAAACCTGGGACAAACAGCTGAGATGTCCATTACCATATCACAGCGGACTCTGGCTGCCAGCTTCTCCCAGGACTCCTCAGTGTGCACCTGTCACCGGTTCCCTCTGGTTGGCACACCCCACCCCCTACTCTGAACTCTCAAGTCCAAAGACTGGGCTTGCTTCTCCCTTAGCTGCTGGTCTCTATATAACCCATTCATGTGGGCTATGTGGTCCTTTGTACCCTTTGGTGCCTTTTGTCTCCCTTTGGTCTCTTGGCCTCCTGGCTTCTTGGTCTCCAGACTCTCTTCTCTCCCTTACACGGCCTGGCTCAGTCTGGCCATGTTCACTTTGGATTCTCCCAGATGTCTCTGCCTCTCCCTCTGCCTCTGGCTGTTTTCTCCTTTTTATCTACAGTAAGCCTTTCCCTCCACTATACTTAGATCAGTCATGGCCTCCTTTTCACACACCCCCATTCATCCATCAAATAAGAATTAATAATAATAACAACTAATAAGCTGTACCATATCCATGTAATGAATTACTACTTCATAAAATAAAAGAATAAACTCCTGTGTTAATACGAGCTAAATGGATCATATTGAGTGAATGATCCAGGTATAGAACAGTAAACATTATATCATTTTATTCATATAAAATTTAAAAAGTAGAAAACTTACTTTCTAGTGAGAAGAATAAGATAACTGTAGCTTTGGTCGGGGTACTGACTGAGAGGAGCAAGAAGTGTTCCAGAGCAACCAAATGTTCTCTGTCTTGTTGGAGACCAAACATAACAAAATATTTTAGATGCAAAGGAAGACAAACAGGAGGACTTTAACAGCCACGGGAGCACATCATCTAGGCATGCTGAAGGACAGTTGAAAAATAGGACACAAGGGGGTGTGCGAAATATATTTTAAAAATTACTTTAAAGGACAAGCTGGAAAGGAATAAGGTTTGGAGCAGTAACGAATTCTGAAGCCATCAGAATTCAAGGAGAAATAAAAAGAGAAGACAGAGAGAGAGAGAGAGAGAGAGAGAGAGAGAGAGAGAGAGAGAGAGAGAGAGAGAGAGAGAGAGAGAGAGAGAGAGAGAGGGAGAGAGGTGTCACAGGTTCCGCCCTTGTTCTCCTCCAAGAAAGATCAGGTACCAGCTAGTTCTCACATAATCCGGCCATTAAAGATGTTTACAGACACGTAATCCGGCCTTCTGGCAACCCAGTGAGCCAAGAACAGGAAAGCCATCCTGGACATTCAGTGCTGGAGCACAGCCCTGCTTGATCCCAGACTAAATAATCCTGCATTGCTTGCTCACTGGCCCAGTGCGCCAGAACAGGTGGGCTGCGGAGGCCATACCAGAGCCAGGAAGCCAAGGGAAGAGGTTCCAAGGCCTGCTGCCTGTGATCGAAAGCTGGAGGCCGAAACAACCCACAAGAATCTGAGCTTTAAAACCCTTCCATTTTATTGCTGAAGGAAAAAAAAAAAAAAAAAAAAAAAAAAAAAAAAAAAGCCCAAGTCTTGAGGCATTTTTACTCAGCACCAAAACTTATTATATAGCCATGGTACTTATAGAGTCGTTCATGCTTAAAGATGGGCGTTGGTGAACCTTACCCTGATTGACTTTCCCAGCAGCCTGGTAAGGCAAGTAGGAAACAGATAATTTCATCTTGTTTTTCTGTCTCCTAATTACAGAGGGAAAATACACTCTTGGCCACCTTCTAAGAACACATAATTATTCACACAGGAGTGGGAGTTCTTCCCATCTGGAGCTGGCTGGGAACTGTGAACGTGATCTGCATGTTTAACAGATGCATAATTAGCAGCACTTAGAGATCCGAAGTGGCTGTTTTCTCTTATAACAGAGGAAAGGCACTCTTTGTGTATCATCGTGATTTCCAATCAACATGACACTGTGAAATCATAATATAAAAATGCAGTAAAAGCAGAGTTATAATCCCACTGTCACCAGGCCTCTGGGGCTGTGACAGAACTCATAAAGCAAGTATGAAAAGGCAGAGACAGTTGAAAAATAGTGAAAATGATGCATAAATCTCCCATTCCCCACCCCCACCTCCTCCTCACTTCCTACCCCCTCACCCCCACACTCCCTACACCTCATCCCCTGCTCCCACCTCCTTCTCACTCACCCCTCACCTCCCCCCCCCCCCCACCGACTGTGGCTTTCTGGCTTTCTTTCCCTCCCTATCTCCCTATTCCACCTGTTTCAAGCCCACTGCTAAGAACGAGTAATTTAGGTAAATATTAAACTGCATTACAATCTCCTCCAGTTTTAGGACCTTTCCACCCCAGTTTCATTATTTAAAGACATTGAAATGTACTATGAGTCTTTCTTTTATGGCAGTCTTTCACAGTTGTTTCTATGCATATGTAAAGGGTACGATTGTATGATAAAGGTCCTTTCAGATAAAAATACAGAAATGGGAAGCTAACAAATGGGTTCTGTGGGCACTCTACGTGTTGTGCCCTGAACCCAGGCATCTCGGTATACTGGGGATGTTCCAGCATATAGCTAAGAGTCAGACCACCAGTAAAGGTGTGGTTGGGAAGCGATGCTGTGCTCACACTGCACAAGTCTGTAGACAGTAATTCACATCCCCTCTGAGACCTGTTACTGCGAGGAAGGGTTTGGTTTAGGGGTAATAAGGTCAGAGCTGATGAAGGCTTTCAGCTTCCAGCATGGAGGTAAGTTTTCTGCTGTGTCTCTTACACAAGTCTCCTGGTGCTTTTTGACTGGTAGAGCTTTCCGTGAGTGTAGGGAGCAGGTTGCCTGTGAAATGGCAGGGATCCGGCCCTTACTTGGGAGCTGGGTGAGGGGGTAGGACTCCTATGGTCTCCATGCTTCTGTGAGCTGGCTGTAAAAGTTAATAAACACTTCGATGCTGACTCATTTCCTCTCTCTCCTGGTGGTAGATCTCCTAGACGGGTTGATAGACAGGTGCTGTACATCTTGCTTGTGTTGATGTTCATGCTCAATATCTCTGTCAAATATAAAAGAGCAAAGTCTAGAGCCATAAAAATTTGCACTCTATAAAGGTGTGGGGGAACAATGGTTTTATTTCGTTTTGAGACAGGGTCTCATATAGCCCAGGTGGTCTCCAACTCCCTATGTATCCAATGTTAACCTTGAACTTCTGATCTTCTGGCCTCTGCCTCCCAGGGCTGAGAGTTTGCAGTATACACTACCATGACTACACCGGCACCAGGCAAAATAGGCAAGCACTCTACAGACTGAACAAGATCTCCAGCCAAAGTGCAATAATTGTTTTAAAAGTAATGAGTAAGCCTGGTGGTGGTGGCACACATCCTTAATCCTGGAGGCAGAGGCAGGCAGTTCTCTGAGTTCAAGGCCATCCTGGCCTACAAAGCAAGTTCAAGGACAGCCAGGGCTAGACATAGAACTCTGTCTTGAGAAAACAAACAAAACACAACAAAAGCAACAAAAATTCATGCTGTTCCCTTAGGATTTAGAATTTGGAAAAGAATTAAGGCTCCCTTCCCTTCATATGGTCACTTCAGATTTACAAATCTTTTCACCAGGTTTCATTTTTTAAATTCTCCTAAAATGCAACGTTCTCTGACTGTTTTCTCTCATTGGCATGATGGTGTGCTGCCTGCGTCACTGCCTCTGTCTGGCTAGGGTTCTCCTTGCTAATCTAATGCTTACATGTAAATCACAACAGCAAAGATGAACAGTAAAACAGAAATGGTTCAGTAGTTAGGAGTAGGGACCAAGTGAGTCCCTGTCACTCCAAAGGTGGGTACAGTTTATCCTTGACTTTGAATGAAGAAACAGGAGCCACTACCGGACTCAAAATGGGAGGTTGCTGCTCGTGCAAGGAAGACAAAGGGGTCATTGCCTTTCTGATATCAGTCAGGGAGAATGGAGTCAGAAAATCATACTGCAGGTATGGTGCAAGCCGTCCCCACCCCAGATGACAGGCTCCGCAGCAAGGAGCTGTCAGCCAATGCTCTACTGCATGGAGATATAATTAAATTCAGCTCAAATCCAAGTTCAACAGCTTTGCCCCAAACGTCTCCGTGGTTCCTGCAAGTCCTCGGGATTTACTTGAATCGTGTCTTCATCTCTGATCTTCTCCATGAACAGAAACACCTTTTTGTTTTGTTTTGTTTTATTTTATGGGGTTGGGGGGGGACGACGACGATGACGACGACTGCCTACCACTCTCTTGATCTGTCCTGTTCAAAGCAGTAGCCCTAGAGACACATAGCTATTAAAAATGGAGTTTCATGAGCTGGTGATATAGCTTAGTTGGTAGAGTAATTGCCTTGCATATATGAGGCCTGTGTTCAATTCCCACAATTACATAAAACCAAACATAGTGTCAAGTACCTGTGATCCCAACACTTGGGTGATGGAGACAGAAGAATCAGAAGTTCAAGATAGTCCTCAGCTACAAATTGAATTTAAGGCCAGCTTGGGAGCTTGGGAAACATGAGACCCTGTCACAAAAAAAGAGGAGGAGGGGGAGGGGAAGGGGAAGGAAAAGAAGATAGAATTCGTGGTTCAATATTCAATTTATTATTCTCACTAGTCTGGCTCCTCATGGACACCACAGACTGAAGCATGCCCATGAGCACAGCCAGGCTGATGGTCAGTCACAGTAATAGTGCATGAACTGGTGAGAGTTCACTGAGTGTTGGGACAAAGGAGGAAAAAGTATATTGTTTCATGAAAAAATGCACTTTGATCTAACTGCTCTTCTTCTTCTCTGTGGGTATCACTTAATACAAGGTGAGTGAGGGACCTGACCTCTGCGAACAGTTGGTTTGCAACCAGGGTTTTCAGGGGTGACTTGTCCCATTAGTCCATAGTGGGCTGAGAATAGTCTCATACAGGTAAGAGAGGTACGGGTCCCCACTGTGAAATGCACCAAGGAAACAGACGGAAAGAGACACATTAAACACAAGCACAGGCATGCGAACCATGTCAGGGGACATGGCCCCTGTCAGAGTAGACAAAAGGAACAACTTCCAAAAGGGAGCAGCAACTGGGGCTGACGAGACAGCTCAGTTGGCAAAGAGCTTGCTATACAAGCATGAAGACCTGCATTCGATCTCCGCAGATTTGGTGGCATGGGTGGACAGCTCCTAAGAAGTGACCCCTTAGCCTGGCCTCTGGTCTCTGAATGTGCATTCGTGCACACAGATGCACCTTCCTGTCACCTTCCACCTGGAACCTACATCTACACACTCAGACCCTTGCACTTGACCACGTTTAATGTTTATTGAATTAACTAAGTAGTTCACATATAAACATGACCAAGGAAAGAAAGAGAAGAACAGTGTTGTAAACAGGAAAGGCCTGAAAAGTGGCCTGACGGCTTGTGGCTCACCATGGACATGTGGTATTGATGGATCAGTGTACCAGTGTAGGAAGTATGAATACCAAAGGGGCTGAGATGCAGAGGGTGTGATCACTGATGACAAAAGTTTGGGCGAATGTGGGGCTCAAGGGTGCACATTTTTTTTTAAATTTTCTTTTAATTATGAAAATTATTTTACATGTGAGTGTTTTGCCTGCATGTATGTATTATGTATGTATGTATGTATGTATGTATGTGTATGAGGGCCGGCAGTCAAAGATGGGCTGTTGGTGCCTACCACCCCCACTAACCACTCNTCCTCCAGCAGGAATACCAGAGTGCCGCCCGCCGTCGCAGGACTGCCCACCGTCGCCGGACCGCCCGCCGTCGCAGGACCGCCCACCGCCGGACCGCC